>NW_028277098.1:76482500-76838750 GCF_059951505.1 Python bivittatus | reverse complement strand
CTGACTCTGACTAGCCTAAAGGTAGCCAGGTGATTTAGCAAACTTGTTGTCCTGCAATTCTATGTCACTGAACTCTTAGTGTTTCTTTGAAATAGCTTTCACTCTTAGTGTTTAATCAGTTTTGAGGAGAAAAGGTACCAGACACATCCTTCAAGGATGCCTCAATGTTCAACAGGCTGAAGCACTCTGCAGGTCTGGCTAGCAGTACCATCTCATACATATTAACTGAAACTAAATCTTACAAAGTTCTGTATGTGCACACGACATTGCAGTCTGAATGCTTTAGACCATGACATTTGTAAACTGTGCTCCTGAATCTACAGTGTCTGGATGTTTCTTCTTTCCAAAGTACGAAAAAGATATCTTCATCAGACTCTAATCTGCTTTGCTTACTCAGATTGGGTAATTAATGGCAAAGAGCAGTTCAACAATGGAAATAATTGGAGGCTTCCCCTGATGGAAAGTATTCAGTTAAAGGCTAGACAGCCCTTGATTAGGGATGTTGTAGCTCTGGATTTCCAGATGAAGTTCAACAATGGAAGTAATTGGAAGCTTCCCCTGATGAAAAGATTCAAGCTGGACTGGAATGGTCCCTTCAATGGGACCTCCAAGTTTAATACAAATCATACATCTTTAGCCAGAAGAAAATTTTCTTCCAGGTTTGGGGACCTGCAGTATCATGATTAAGGACAACAAATAGACTTCTCAAAAAACAGGTGTATCCCACATTGTTTGCAGTGGCAAAGTGGATTCTTTTCCCCCCATCCTTGCAGTCCTGGTTGAAATGCTGCTTCTAAGAACATAGCTAGGAAGTAGCCAGTAGTTCATGTATTGTTCTTAGCCCTAGTATGATTTGTTTGGTTTGGGCTTAACATGTACGTGAATCCAACCACTGAGATTTGTAAACTGTAGTTCATATCTTATTATAATGTGTGGATCCAGACAATTGTAATTTGTTTAGCAAACTATTGCTTAGTTTCACATGTGCACCTGTAAGGACTGTTATCAGCCATCCCCAAGCTGATGCACTCCAAATTTGTGGATGTTTACAGCTTCCAACACAGAGTTTCTGAAAGGCATCACATTGGGGAAGTCTGACATAGATGGACCAGAGTTGTGATTCACTATAAATCTGATAACCTCCTGTGTGCCAAGGACTCCTTATGGCATAATATGCATGACATGAGCCACAAACTAGCCAACCACACTTTACTTAGCATGTTATACAGAAGCCTACATAATTATTTTATGGCTGAGTGCATCATGCAAACCCGGAAAACTGAGTTGAATAAAAACATGGTTAAGAACCACAGGTAAACATGACAAAAAGCAGTGAGTACAGCAATCAGTAGCTAACATGTTCCAGAAGAATAACCTTACTGCTAGTTTGTTGCAGCAGAACAACAGAGCATTGATTTTGGATTATGAAATGCGATGTAATGGCTAAGTGATCTAGTATAACAGGAAGCTATCAGCTCTTGTTTTGCCTAAGGAAAGTCTCCTTCCATCCATCAACCCCCCAACCCCCACTTGCTAAAGGGAAATGTAAGAAAGAGCACCTACCTGGTTCAGACAGAAACTGTTAAAAGCCCTCAGAGAGATCTAGGTAGCGTTTCTGCAAAGGGATGAAATTAATTAGCTGCTGTTTTAATCTCCCTAGTTTGGAGAAAAGCAGGATCAGAGGGCAGAGGCAGCCAATGAAAAAAGAGAGTTTTCCCAGATGGTCCCCTCCCACCCCAAAGGATTTGGCCATACAAGGCAAAAGAATGCCGAGCTGTGCGGGTGGCAGCAGCCCAGCTGTGAGACGCTGGATTTGGGACTGTGAGAATAAGGAAAGGGGAAGAGAGGATTCTGCCTTATATAGATGAAATGATGGGGGGAGGGTTGGAGGGAAGTCCCTGAGCCCTCTGATCAGTTGTTAAAAGCAGCCGGCAACTGAGAAGATGTAGCAAACAGTTTTCTTTATAAGGATGCAAGTCATATAAATGACAAACTTTTCTGCTGGTTGGGAGCAAGAGTTTAAACAAAGGTTTAAAAATAAATGCTTAAAATCTACAAGGGCTTCCTGGGCAATGCTTAGCTGGCATTCCTCACTCCTCTGTGCAGTTTGTTTGTTTGTTTTAATTATTTTTTCCCTTGCCAGAACCAGAAAAGTACAGATGTTTTCTAGAGAATAAAGACAGGCTTAGGCAGGAAAAATGTAAAAGAAGCCATCAGAGGCAGTTACCTTTAATTCATCTTTCCTGTCAAACAGGCTCTCACATTTCCATCGAAGCAAGTAACACTTCCTCACTGGATTCCTCATGGTGTAGAGACATATTGTAAGCAGTACTGTATATTATAAAGTCAGATTTCCTTAAAGTCAGGCTCAACTCTAGTGACTTCATGGATCATCCATGTAGCTGTCTCCACAACTATACAAAAGTAGTTTGCCATTGCCTTCTTCCAGCATGTTTCTTTTAACCAGTCTAGCCAACAATCCTCGTCTCCCATCCAAGTACTAACCAAATGTAGCCTTGTTTATTAGCATTTTGAACTTAGCAAAGCTTGGCAAAGTGTTGTCATATGGCCATCCATTTGACAGTTATTACTAATGTTGTGGGGGAGTCACTTGGCTAATTTGCAAAAAATTAGAATGCCCAAGTTATACTTGTCTAAAATATTATGTTACACTTATCTGCCAGCTTTCCACTCGTTCTGATCCATTGTTTATTTGGGCTTTAAATGGGGATGCGGAATTTTTTTAAGCTCAAAGCTTGCACTGGCTCTGGCCTATCTCTCTGGTGAACTTATGCCTGTTGTAGGTTTCTTCCGATCAAGGCAAGAAGCAGATAATTTGCCTCCCTCTCATCCCACCCACTCCTCACCCCCACTCCCCCCACCCCCATGTCTTAGCCTGGTTATTAAAAAGCAGCCACAGAAGAAGATGCTCTAATTACATTTCTCATGGAAGAATATTCCCCATGGAAAATACCGCCGTGTGTTCTCATGAGCAGATGGTACCTGGAGCAGAGTCTCTCAAATAGTTCTTAAAACCTGGGTGTTCTGAAAAGGAAAATGCATTTTCTGACATACCTAAATCCCAAACTGGCAAGGTTTATACAGCTATGCAAGAATATTTAGAGATTCTTATATCTTGTTAGCAGGCAAGATGTGACACTGTGTAGAAAAGTAAATAAATCAGATTTAGAGCCTCTGAATCTGTTCACGCTATATACAGCTTTTGCTTAACCATTTTTTTTTTTTTTTTTTGGTCTGCGCTCAGTCATTGCTGACCCTGCAGTGACTGCTTGGACGAGTCCTTGCAGTTTTCAAGGCAATTGTTTTTCGGAAGTGGTTTGCCAGAGCCTCCTTCCTAGAGCAGAGCCCAGCTGGCGAGCGCAGGAGGCGGGTTTCCGTTGCTTCGCGCCCTTTTCGGGCGCGCGCAGTTTTTCACGCTTACTGGCAACTGCTCCCAACTCCTTTTTGCAAGGCACCGCCAGCATTTTTCCTCCCACCGGAGTGAGAGTACCCATTTATCTACTCACATGAGTTTTTGACCTGTTGGGTTGACAGGAACTGGGGAGGAAACAGGAGCTCACCCTGTTTAACGTGAAGGCTGGACTCGAACCGCTGAAGCGTCGACCATTTCTGGCCGGCAACTTTCAGCATCATTAAGCCGCTGCGCCACCGCGTCCCCCTTGCTTAACCATAGTTTATTCAATTAACCCAATTTTCTAAGTTCACATGATACACTGAACATTAAAGCTAATCACATGGATTAGGTTTGTATAACATGCTAAAACATGATTGGCTAGCTTGCAGTTCATCCAAACACTTGTTAAACTTAATGAAACCCACATAATGACCTTTTAAATTAATCACAGTGCTGAAAAGAACTTAGGTAATTCATTAAACCTCCTACCAGTTCAGGAAATCTTTTGCTCCGGCATCCATTGTAAGTACTTATTCAGCCTCTTTTCAAAAACCCACAATGGAGAAAAACATGATACAACGTTCAGAGATAATCTAGTCTACCATCTACAACTGTTTCCATCTACAGTTCTTTCTAAGGTGTAGTTAAAATTCCCTTTTAATTCGCACTAATGGATTCCAGTCTTATGTTCTGGAATACTAGAAAATACATTTTATCTATTATCTATGTGAAAGCCTTTGGAATGATTACACAACAGGGGCATTTGCAGGAGGATGGTTAAAAAGTCAGGATGGCTCTGACATATGTATAAAGGATGTGGGTTCTATCATATGGCTAAAGTCACCATTTTGACTTTTTTGATCCACCTGGATACCCCTGTTACACAATTAAAAAGTTTCTCTAAACCTACTGGGGTTTATTTTTGAATAGATCTGTATAAGATAACACTGACAGATCATCACTCTAAACACATTATGTAAGAGTAAGTTCAGCTGAACTCAATGGAAACTTCAAACAGACTGCTAGCACTAGTAGTAGATAAATCCCATTAGTGAACACAGTGACTGTGTTTACCCAACATACTTACTCAGTTAACCAATTTTCTGGGTTTCTGCAGCACGTTGAACCACAAGCTAACTTCATGAGCTCTGTTCACAAATTGCACTAGGCTAAAGTGTGAGAACGCTTACAGTAGCGTGTTCAGTCAAAAAAACAAAGAAAGCCATTCAGTAGATATCACAACCTGTAAATGCTGGGAAGGAATGCATCTTTCCAGCAGGTGTACTTCGATTAGCTCTTGCTAAATTGCCCTATGATGGACAAATCTTCCCTCCTTTTTATGTAGAGACCCTATCCATTTTATATTTCTTTATCCAACCACAAATAAAGGTAGACTTTATTTCATGCCCCAGAAAAGTTTTGTTTTTTAATTTAACTAAGCTCATCTGAAAGTTTGGCTTCTATGCTTTGCAGATATGGGTGTGAGATCAGTGTTTTAATGTTTCACCACAGTTGGTCTTAAACACAGTGCAGTTTGGAAAACTACATATCCCCACTGTGAGAGCACTGGGTTACACAAATATTGTAAATTCCCTAGTGCCTTTAATCTCTAAGGCAGGGTTCCTCAACCTTGGCAACTTTAAGACGGGTGGACTTCAACTCCCAGAATTCCCCAGCCAGCCTTGCTGGAATTCTTCTTGCTGGGGAATTCTGAGAGTTGAAGTCCACCCGTCTTAAAGTTGCCAAGGTTGAGGAACCCTGCTCTAAGGGGTCTTTGCTGTCCAAGGAGAGAGGGACCCCCAGGTAGAGCCAAAGAATAGGCTATTGTAGAGGTAATGGAAGATACCTTTCTGCCACCTTGTGGCAAATGCACATAATTAAAAGGTGCAATTCAAAAAGCAGCTTTGTTCCTTCAATGCCCAGAAGAAAATCTTATGTTTTTAATTTACATTCAGTAAAATATTTTGTGTTGATGATGCTCTACAACAGGACATTTTCTCTAACACTTACTTAGATTGCAACAAGCATAAATTGTATCATGTTTAGTAGTTTCATGTGTAATGGGGCTGCCTTTGAAGGCTCCCAGAAGCTTCAACCGGTCAATGCAGTGACACAAGTGGTAATGGGCATGCCTCCCTATGCCCATGTAACACTTCTGCTACACAAGCTGCACTGGTTGCCATTTGCTTCCAGGTGTGATTCAAGGTGCTGGTTGCCACTTACAAAGCCCTACAGGGCATAAAGCCTGATTACTTAAGGGACCAGCTGTCTCCCATAGCATCTGCTTGACCAATTTGATCCTGCAAGGTTGGCACACTCTGGTTCCTTCAATTAAATAATGCTATCTATCAGGACCCCAGAAGTTGTGTCTTCTCTGTCGCAGCACCTGCCCTCTGTAATGAGGTTCCCCCCAAGATTCGGATGGCCTCCTCTCTGCTGTTGTTTAGAAGAGCCATGAAGATCTGGCTCTTCACCCGGGCCTTTGATGAGGGAGAGTGAGACCCCTCACTTCATTCCATCTGGTCTGTCACACTTGCCATCTTTTACCTTTAACTGATTTTATTGTATTTTTTTTTGTTTGTGAGCTGCCCAGAATCATTGGGAGTCAGGCAGCATACAAGTTTAATAAATAACATAAATAAATGTTGAGGGTTTTTTCCACTGATCTCTGATTATCAGCCCAAATGTTTTACCAATGAAACCTAGTATGGCATAATGGTTAGAGTACTGGGTCTGGTTAACAGAAAGTAAATGTAAGTAGGCAGATGGGTTGGGATTACAAATCCTGGAATTCCCAACCAGCAGAGGAATATCCTAGGTTTGGGAAGGCTGGCATATCCTCAGTGTCTGCAGTTTTAATTCAGTCTCTCTCATTTCGTACATGTGACATCCACATCCATGACTAGGATTCCCAATAATTATTGTGGTTATTTCTTCAGAACTAAGATTAAACAAAATTTTGCATGCCACTTTCTCTATCCTGTTTTTTTTTAACATATTATTTCAATAACAAATCTGGATTGAAACTTTCAATAGAAAGCAGTAGCCAGCCTGCAGTAATATATGTATATATTATGGGTGTTTTGAAACACCAATTTACACCTTGAGTCGTTATACTTTGGTGGCACGCATTTCAGTCGTACCCTCAATAGTGTCAAAACTGTTTGGCCTCTGTAACTGCCTTTTCCCTTTGAAAGGCAGAATATTAAAAACTTAGAATAAAATCCTACGTATATTTGGCAGAGTGAGTGATCTCCCACTGGACTTTTAGACAGAATTTTAATCATGCTAATTTATTTTTTACTTCTAACTTATTAAAGTAGTATTTACCTGTATTTTCTAAACTATCCTGAAAATATTATTAAATCAAGGTAGAAAATACTTATAATTAATAGGGCTGCATCCTGTACACAGTCCCTTGAAAATACGTCTTACTGGAAGGCATTCTCCCATGTTTTTTGTTCTACATTATTTATAGTTTTTAACTGGTTTTAATTGTATTTTAACATTTTGTTTTTTTAATTGTTTTGATTCTTTGGGTTTTGTTATTTTAATCACGTGCACCACCCAGAGTTACTTATGTGAGATGGGCGGCTTTATAAATTTAATAAATACATTTATTTAGAGAGATTTGATGAAACATACCAAAGACTGCTGAGAGGAGGACCAGACCCCACAGCTTCACCCAGCCATCGCGGAGAGAATACAAAACCTGTCTTAATATGGTTTATTGAGCGTAAGGGTCTGCATATAAGGCCAAGCCACGATGAATGGGTTCACCCATCACATGAAGTCACCAATACCCATTAGGACTGATCACGACTCGCAGCGGCGGGTGTAGCTTTGGAAGACCGCCTTACGGACTTGAAATTTAGGTCGGCCCCGCCCGTACCCGGGTGTTGCCCCCAAATGCGACCGAAGAGCACCCCAACCGCTCCGTAGCGACCAGCGCTCTGCTCGGCTCGGCTCTGCTCCTCTCTGCCCAGCCATCGCTTCGCCACTGGCGAAGGGCCCCTTTTCCTCGCCGTAGCTCGCTCCGGTCATGTGACGAGAGCCACGTGGCTCGGGACGGCGTGATTAGCTGGGCCTCAGAATCGGCGCTCACGTGGATGAGCGGCTTCCTTCCCTGCCGTGACCGGGGCGCGCTGAGCTCGAAGTGTGGCGCGGGGGACGATGAGCGGCGGACGGCGGAAGGAGGAGCCGCCGTCGCACCCGCACTCGCAGCAGCACCTAGTGGCCAACGGTGGGGGCGGTGTGTCGCGGGCCTCGCTGTGGAGCAAAGCCTTGCGGAGCGACTCCGCTTGGGAGGACAAGGTGGGGCCTAGACCGGGTCGCAGCACACCGGGCCGGCCGGGTCTTTCGGGAGGGCGCGCCTTGTGCTCGCAGGCGACGGGCTGGTTTTGTGGGGGCCTTGAGGCGGGGACGTTCTCTGTGGGGGCTTGCAGCGGTGGGGAGACTGCTTCGTCAGTTGGCCCTCCTAAAGGTCACAACGCAGCCCTGCGTTGGCGCAGTTCGGGAGGCAGAAACGGGGCATGCTGGTTTGTGCCCTGAGTTACTGGGCGGGATGGAAGATGCGGACGTTGGATCCCACCAAGGCTGATGTTGCCTGCCCAGAAACCGTTAGGGTTGGTGTCAGCCCCTTTGCTGGCGTGAGGCGGGGGTCCCAGTTTCCCCTCAGGGAGCAGTTCGGTAACCTGCTGGTTCTCCTAGATTCCCAAGTGATCAGCAGGTGGAGAGATGAGGCGTGCCCTTATTATCTTGACACTGGATTGCAACAATGTGCCCTGCTTGAGACTCTGTTTGAAGATGATTAGGAAATTGCAGTTGGCCCAGAATGCATCAACCCACATGCTGGCAGGTGAGAGACATTTAAACTGGGCAAAACCTATATTCTGGGTGCTGCCTTGGCTGCCAGTCTGTTTCCAAGTACACTTCAGAGTGCTGGATTTTACCTATATGACCTCAAAGCCCCATCTTTGTTGCTCCCAGGACCTTCTTTTCCAAATAGAACCTTCCTATCTTGTCCAGTCAGCCTGGAGAGCAATACTTTGGGTTATCCCCTTTCTCCCTGGAATGTCAGAGAAAGCTTTTTGTGAGGCCTCCCCAACCTTTTGGAAGACACTGTCCGCACCCCTAGATGGGGGTCTAGATGGTCCCCAGACTTCTACAGTTCAGGAAATCATGAAGGCTTTGCTCTTTCTCCAGACTTTTATGGCTTGAGGCCCTTATTTTGTTAGGCTATCTCTAAATAGTTCAACTATATTTTAATTATGTTGTCTTCATTAATTGTTTTTAGGATGTTTATGAGAAGCAGTTTGGTGTAGTGGTTAAAGTGATTGGGGTAGAGACTCTGAGTTCTAGTCCTGCCTTAGGCATGAAATCAGATGGGTAACTTTGGGCCAGTCACTCTCAGCTCTAGAAAGAAGACAATGGCAAATATTTTTTTTTAACAATATAGGCAAGAAAACTGCATGGACTTATCCATGTAGTTACCAGGAGTCAAGACTGACTTGAAGGCATTAAAAAGGGAGGTATTTATAATATTTATGTAAGCTTCCTGGAGTTTGTAGAATTGAATGAGATATATTTTAGAAAAATAAATACAATTAAGTTAATTTTGCATGCTGTGGTTCATTTAACCAGGAGTTAGCTTCTCGTCCAAACGCAGTTTTGGTGTTCTTCAGTGTTAATTTAGTTGATTTAAGCAACTAAGATTTTTAAAGCGGGGTGGGGGGGGGAGTTTGAAGGACAGTCTAGATATTATTGAAGCTAAAATCTTAGATTACTCAAATTACAGCTTAGCATGATGAGTAATCCACAGTTGGCCAGGTTTACAAAACACAAAGGCAGGAGCATCGCTTCACAAATTACAGTGGCTGGAGTCATGCAATATACTAACTGGAAACCAAACAAAGTACATTTAATCTTATGATGATGTGTAAACCTTGCTATAGAGCTACGCATATATAGTGTAATGGGTAGAAGGAATAACCTTGAGGAACAGGAGGAAGAACTGCTACCAAGACAATGGTCATATAAAAAAAATCTGAGTCCAGGGCAGAACTGTAACCTGAGAAAATATCTGAGACAAGACCCATCCTAGTTCTCACGAAGATAAAGGGAGAGGGGGAGGAAGTGCATTCAAACTTGCAAGATTCTGTTACCATAACCTTATAATAAAAGTAGTATTGGCCTGTGTGAGTTTATTTCTAGTCTAGTCTACCTTGAAGGGCTGACATATAGTCATAAAATGTGGGAGGAGAATACAGATATTCAAATTAAGCTCCTAAAACTCTGTGATAGTTTCTTATAAGTTCTGCTTCACTATTGTGAAATAAAATATGCTGTCTTGGAATCTGTCTTTAAAACCAAGCAAACTGTCCTATGGTAGAAAGTACATCTTTTTCCCACCATTTCATGGCAAGTGGAAGTTCTTCATTCTCATCCATTCCTGTGAGTGATTGTGTGTGAGTAAGAGATACATTATCTTATATTTTTCTTTCCCAAACAGAAGAATTCAGGCTGCTTGATCAGCCCATTTGTAAATCAAGTGAAATTAGAATGCCATAGAGGTTAGTGTCCTGATTTTAACTTACAGAATCCAAGATTTAAATCCTGACTTGGCCATGAAGCTGAGCAGATACCTCAGTAACCCAATCCACCTCACAGAATTGTTGTGAGGTTGAAATAACTTATCTGAGCTCCTTGAAAGACTGGTGCTTAATAAATATGCCATAAAGGATGTAAATATACACCTTTTACTCTGAACCAAGGATTTGAGATATATTTCCAGCTAGGATTGAAATAACTGCAGGTGTTTAATTCCTGAGTCTCCTTTTAGTTTTTCAGACTGTATATCTGAGACCTTCTCTCAAAACATTTGTATAATTCTTTTCAATTATGAAGTTGAAATATCTTCAGAGCTTAGATTTGCTATTACAAGAGGAGATATTCCTCTACATGTGTTGAATGTGAATTATGGTTCCATATGAATTTGATATTGTTTCTTCTCTGCAGGATGAATTTTTAGATGTCATTTACTGGTTCCGGCAGATCATTGCTGTTATTTTGGGAGTGATCTGGGGAATTGTTCCACTGAAGGGATTTGTGGGTATAGCAATGTAAGTTTATTTCTTCTTGCATGTTTTTAAAGACTGAAACATTGATGAAGTTGAAACAGTTAAGATGAGGGATATGTACTTGAAGTACAGTACATGGATTTTGTATTATAAATGTATTTGAGCTTGCAAAGTTTTCTCAAAGCAGTTTGTGGGAAAGATACAGAGAGCTTCTTATGTTTAGTACAGAGGGAACATACATCAGAGCATCAAAAAGGGTTTTATGAAAAAAAATGGCTACATTGCATTAAATAAAGAAAATATAGGTTAAGAAAACACATCATTGATTTATCTGAAAATATAAAACATTTGTCTAGAAGCTTAAAATGTGTTATTTATTCCTGAAACCTAAATTTATGGCTCTGCTGGAAAATTATATAGTTGTCTAACAATATGAATTCATTTTCTAGCTCTGACAAGAGATGATAAAAGGGACATAATATCTTAATTACTGTTAGTAATTAAAGCACCATGAGGCATTCTTGCAATTGTATATGTTTTCCTTAAATGACACAGAGATTTTAAGTGGTTTGTTTGCCTGATAGGAGGAAAATGAAATACTTCCAGTTACTGCTTCTTAATCTATTTATAGACTCATTTATCTGCTTCTGGCTTAACTTTATTTACTGGGTTATGATAGGAAGAAGAAAGAATATCATCTTCCCTTCTTGAATGGAGGCATTCAAGCTGATTGGTCAGTCCAAGTTTTTAACAAAGTCAGAGTAGTGTAGGTTAGAGGGTGTCTTAGCAGAATTCAAAGTTCAAATTTGGGGGGGAGGGGTTGAAACTCACCTGAAATTAACACAGAACAGCAAGAAGATCATCAGAATCTTTGATTCCACATGCATACTAGAAATTCAGTTTTACTTTCTTTCTGGATTTAGTGCCACATATTGCTTTTAGAGCTTTAAAATAGGTTATATCTTCAGAATCTACTGTCCTGTTTTTCAAATTTTACATTGTTAAAGGTTTAATGCATGGTGCATTCAGGATTCTTGTTTGAGGCAGATTTGTGAAGGGACACAATCTGTACCTCTATATTTAATTTTATTTGTGAAAGACTGATAATAATAAATAGTATCTTAATTTGTAGTAGCACCACAGTGGGCAGTGGGGGGGGCATGCATTTGTGGCTTTATTGGGTTAAATAAATATAATTTTATTAGATTGAGCTAAAAAAATGGGAAGTAATAAGGAAAATATTTTTGTTTCTCCTTGAAATTCATTAAGTTGAATAAATTATTGGTTTTCCCTTGTTAGGTAGTTATTAGCCTAATACACTGTGTACTCAGAAGTAGCTCTGCCACAAGGAGGGGCAAAGATAATTATCTTGTCAGCATATTTGGAGTGGGAATATTTAAAAAAAAAAGAGGGCAGCTAACCCATGAATCACACTCAACAAGTTTCCCCACAAATGCTTCATTAAAATGAATAGGAGCTGCTGTTAATTTCAGTGAAGTTCAAACAAGAAAGCTCCTTGAACATACTTGATATCTTCACATTGTAAGTTGAATGATGATGTCCAACATCTCTCTTTTTTCCTCTCTTCCAGATTCTGTCTCATAAATGCTGGAGTCCTATATCTCTATTTTAGCAGTTTTCAGCAAATAGATGAAGAAGAGTATGGTGGAACATGGGAACTAACAAAGGAAGGCTTCATGACATCTTTTGCTTTGTTTTTGGTAATTTATGTTATTTGTTCATAGACTGCTGACGCTATGCACAGTGCAAAACAAGAGGTAGATCATCACACCAAGAAACCTTAAAATCTTGTAACTAGAGGGAAAACAAATTGAGATGAAATTAAGAAATGTAAGTGACATATGAGTAAAATGATGGATATTATTTCCCCTGCTAAGAATTTAAAAGGCAAATGAATAGGTTTTAGAAAATAGTTAGAATCCAACATCACATGAGCAAACTCCCAGTTGCAATATAGCATTTTTTCTTCCCTTCAGCCCAAAATTTCCTCCAGAAGTGTTCCTAATGTTCTAAGTTATATTTAGAGGATGGGAACTATAGAGAAAAGGGGAATCTGTTCTGCTGATGGCTGTGTGTTGTTGGTGAATTAATCCAAAGTACTTAATAATAAAACCTTTCATGTTTCTGCTAATTTATACTGAAAAGTATATGTGTCTGTGCATGTATGAATGTAGCGAAAGCTTTCTTAGCTGCCCCCTATTCTGGTAAGCAGTGTAATATCTGCCCATGAACAACCAAACTTTTGACCAAGTCTTTCTGATAGTTTTATGTGCAAGGTATTTATTTATTTTATTTATTTATAGGTCACATTTATATAGCTGCCCATCTTGCACAAAGCGACTCTGGCAACATACAACAATTAAATAAAATAACAAGTGGATAGAAACAAGCATTATAAAAAGATAAAAAGTTATTAAAATAAAAACATTATCACACATTTTTAAAAATTTAGATTTTAAAATATATAAACCACAAAGAAAGAGCAGATATATATGCCAAGGTATACCATTTAATAGGGAATGTTATAAGCATCACCGTTAATCTGCAGTCTAAAGTAATACAGAGAAAGAAAAGTTTTGGCAGTGATTCTGTTTAGGGCATAAATTGACCTAAATAGTTGTGGTAAGAAGATAGCACCTACATTCTTTCTCAAACATGTACAGTTAGTTTATAATATCTCAGAGCTTCTGGATGGATAACAAAGGTTTTGATTGCAGACGTTTATTCTTTATACATAAAGTATCCAGTTTCTAGCATTGTATCATTGGTTTATTCAAGCTCTCATACATAAATTTAAGAAAAATAATGGGAGTTCTCAAAAGGGGTGCAACAATATTTTGATTTTGAAATATTTTAAGCCCATTCCACTCTCATAATTGTTCCAATCTTAGCAAAGTGTTCTGACTCCCAGATGAATCATTCCAAGTGCTAAAAGGTCAGAATGGTCCCTTTTGAAGTGATAGTATTCAAAAAGGTTTAGAAAAGCATATTAGCATTTCTGATAGGACAGGAATGAGATGTTTCAGAGTTAGAACATTTTGACCTTGAGACAGTTTTACATTTGTCTTATCCGCTAGCACTAAAAAGTAGCGAAGCTTTCTGACGTTAGTCCTAAAGTTTCTTTCTGGTCCTTTATTGTAGTAGTGTTAATAGTGCAATCTTATCCAGAAAGAGGAAAGCAAAATACATTCATGCTTACGATTTGGTAAAGTTTAGATCCTTTTCTGATTTGTTCTTATCTGTGCTTCATTTCAGGTTGTCTGGATAATCTTCTACACTGCCATCCATTATGATTGACAAACTCAGCCAAATCGATTGTCTTAATTGAGGAACACTTTAAGAAACACCTTTGGCCTGTGGGGAGTAGCCAGTTTTTATACCCCTGGTCCAAGGAGATGCAACATGTCTTATGGATTCTAAGAAGAAAAGTTTGATCAGTCTTACTTTAAAAAGTTGTTGCTTTTCCAGAACTTAAAAAAAGCCATTACAATGTTTTGCAGACAGCACAAGACTTTTCAATCTTTCAGCCCTCTTGGTGACTTTATCCAATATGGCGATGACAAATCTCTATATCCAAAAAGGGTGATTCTGTTAATTAATTTGCGCCGATTATCTTGTTCTCTTTGAGACTGATTCGGATTGTGACTTGTCTTCCATTCGTAAGACATACTAAAATGGTAGCCATCATGAAGCATATGGCAGGAGCAGAATTCTGCTGAATGTATTGTAGAGCATAGATTTTGATGGTTCTCTTAGCTTCTTTTAAGAAAATTAAAGCTCTGATCTGATTGTATTAAGTACTAATGTCTTTAAATGGTTCATCCAGGGTTTTAAAATTTTGATTGCTTAACAATGTAATAAGCATAATCTTCAGATGGTTTCCTAATATTTTGGGATTTTAACTCTTTATTGAGAAGTGCGAGGCTTTCCTAGCTTGATTAGGGAACTTTCCAAAACAGTTGCAGTGATTTAGGAACATCTTAATATATTGGTTAGCTAACCAATTCAGTTTCTAGAACCTACCTCAGAGTCCAGTGATCTAAATGCACAAAATAAGATGCTTCAGAATTCAATTACTTTGGGATTGTTATAGGTTTTTGAAGCTGAAACGTAATACAGAATAACTAAGGCAGCTAATGTCTTGTACATAAAACTAATTTTCAGATAGGAGTAGATTGAACTTCAGTGTTGATCTTTATGATTATTAAAAGTATCAGAATGAAAAAAAATGCTACTAATTGTACACTAATTAGGCTACTTATGAGTTTTAATTATACTGTCTCAATCATTTTTAAGATATAAACTGTCTATATGAGTATTTAATTATTTCAAGGAGAGGCTATTTCCTATCTTAAGTTAATGTAAATAGACAGAAAATGGAGTTGTTCATTAAGACTGCCTTACAGTAAGAATCTGTTTTGAGTCCTAATATGCTGTGGATAAATTTCCAATTCTTTGTACTCCTCTTGAACTCTAACTTTGCATACTTGATTTCATAAGTAGCTTTCCATGCATTCTCTTTCAGCATTGTCAGGTGTGTCTTCCTTTTTCTGTTCCATTCAGCTCTGTTCAGTTTTAACATCAGGGAAGAATTCAGCCACAGAAGATGAAAGGCAAAACTACTAAAGGTTGGAGAGCCTTAGCAGAGGTTTCTCTTGCAGTTCTTCATTGCCAATTTCTTAAGTGTTGTCTCCTTCAATTTGGGGAGATACTTAGACATTTTGGTATTTGCTAACCTTAAGCTGCATTTCTCAATCAGCAGCGGGGGGGGGGGGTTCCCCCCCAAAGCTTAAAGCTTGAGTCATCCACCAAATAAGTAAATCATTTTATACATGGAAGATCACTAATAAAGATCACTTTAAGAAGCTGGTGTAATGCTTTTTTATTGATATTGCCATTCTTTTATTTTAGATAATATTAAATCTTTTGTGGCTGCTTTGGCCATTAAAGTAGATGAATACTTGCTTTTAAAAAAGAAGGCAGCATGGCAGTTTTTTGTTAAGAGATCTGGCAATAAATATGCATGCTTGTATTGGAGGATCATTTTGGTGTGCCTTTTATTTTGGAGGTAGTATCTTAGATCTTAAAATCCATGAAAAGAGTTATTCCTCTTAAGTCACATAAGAGATTCTCTTGGGGTCCCATAAAATTGTGTTGAGTGTCGGGGAAGAGTTGGAACAAAGGAGATTGCATCTTTGGAAATATTCTCCCCCCTACTCACACACACATTAGCAGACTTGCTCTTTGATCCAAGTCATTGTTTCCTGTGCTAAGTATTGGATTTAGTCTCTGCTGTGCTTCCATCACTTAGTTTCTGCAAAACATTTCACAGATCAGAGATTAGGGACTGAATTTGCACATCCACTTGACATGTTGCAGGATATCAGTCATAGTTGTACTATGGTCAGTTATACAGAGAAAAATATCTAGGCAGAAGCATCTTAGCTATGTAGCAAACATTTATTCAAGAACTTGTGTAAGAGTTCTCCCATATTAATGGAAGCAACCAACATTTCAGTAAAATAACAGGCAAAAAACCTATCAGCTGTTTGGAGGAAATGCACAGCTCAACAAGCTACCGCTAAAGCTCGGGAGTCTCAGCAGTGTGCAACATCAAATAAAATCCTTCAGTTTCTATAAGAATATTTGCATCTACTTAGCACACTCATGGGATTCAATTCCTGTTTTCAGGAGCTGCTTTCGGTGACGGTAGCCTGAAGTAAAGCCAACTTCTTTGCTATTTTTCTTTTCAAGCCAACTTACAGTACGTATTACAGTGAATTGAGCGCAGTCTTAGAGGCTGTATGTTTTCACACCAAGGATATTGTGATTATCTTTATTTCTGATACAGTCCACTGTTTGTAAACATTTATTTCATACAATTAGAGACTCTGAGATTCAGTCAAGAAACTTGCACTGTCGCTTCGAAAGTTAACTTATCTAGGCTCTTCTGAACTCTGGTTGTGTAATGCATAACTTGGCTTATATCTTGGCTTCAGCTAACAGGTGACTTTGGATCTGGTTCAGCCTATACTTGGAAAACAATTAGTTGCTAAGAGAGTTGTTTGGAACAGAATTTCATTTGATGTGCTTAGAACATTGTCCTTGCTGTTATATCTCATTAGGTATTTACTTGGAAAGAGCAGTATTATTTATATAAATAAGAACAAGAACCAAAATCACTGACAAAAGGAGATGTCATCTAACGGTTGAAAGCTGGCATAATTTAAAGTATACGTTCACACAATTGGCATGTGATGGGACTTTCATGCATATGACATTTCTGTGTATAGTTAGTTCCACTTTGGATTCCTTTTGCACAAAGGCAGTTTATATGCATACGTTAATATAAAACTCCCTTAAATCTATCAGCTGAATTTTTTAGTGTTTGCATATACCAACAGTGAAAGCAATCTGAATAACAATCCAATTTAAATAGTCTATATAAAACTGGTAAAGCCTCCAACTGAAAATTTATTGGCCAGGCAACCAAGATTGCTGCTCACCTTGATTGGCATTGCATTTTCAATACTGTGACCAGCCAGTTAAGGGTATTCCTCCAAATGAATATTCCCACTTTTCACTCAGTTGTTATAGTATAAGCAAAGTTCACATTGGCAGCCTGAGATAATGGTTGTTTTTTTCTCTTTATAGCCACGTTTGTAGCATAAGATCATAAGTTGGGTTGAAGATGGGCTCACAAGAATGCTAGATGAGATCAGCCCCAGAGTCCTGAGAGGAAGGCATCTCCTGTAGTTGGTGAAACAGGAGGATTGCAGCATTCAAACAAGTGGCTTTATAGAACCCAGGCCAACATCTATAATTTGGAGATAGATGATTTTGTAAATCAGTAGCTTTTGACCGTGTGAGAATTTGTACTTCTATCTCCTAAGCATGTTTAAAATTGTCTTCTCTAAGATATACCACCAAGCATAAGGAAATCTTAAT
Organism: Python bivittatus; assembly: GCF_059951505.1. Taxonomy (NCBI): domain Eukaryota; kingdom Metazoa; phylum Chordata; class Lepidosauria; order Squamata; family Pythonidae; genus Python; species Python bivittatus. Next base: position 76,821,287 of record NW_028277098.1, on the reverse strand, counting down.
TTCTGAACTGGTATCTGTAAGAATTGTGCTTTGGCTCTTGATACATAAAGTTGTAAACACCACAGAAGTATCTTCTAGATAATGTGTTCATCTGATTAGGATACACAGTAGCAAACTCTTCAGGTGACATAGCCAAATAATCACCGATCTGAGGGCAGACCTTCACCATAGGAATATTTGTTTTTGTCTCATCCCCTAAAAAAGAAAAAATCAGTTTAAATATAGATTTAAGAGAAATCATGAAAAGAGTAGCTAAAGGAATTCTAGAGAGGTATGTAATTCAACAGGATGTAATCAGGTCAAGAAATTAACTCTGGTCAAAATGTGCTATTTGTGACCTGTGGCTCATGAAAGAGAGTAGTTCATATAAGACATGCTATACTAGGTTTGTGATCCTGATATTAAACAATCAAGTTTAATTAACGTGTATCAGGCTAGCCTAATGTTATTGCATGCAGTCCAAAATCAGTTGCATGAGCACCGTATTTCATTTTTAAATAAAAACCACCTTCATACAAGAATTATGAAAGCTATTTTCAGGGTAAAACCAATCATGTATATTGCCAAGATGCAAAAGCTGGAGGGAGAGGTGAGAAAAATGAATCTTTGGATGAAAAAGACAAGTTTTTAGAGGCCTCAGATGAATGGGATCGCCTTAAGATTGAAACAAAGGCATGTGGAAGCATCCTTGAAGCTGATGTGAACCAGGCCGGTTGTAAACTCCTTATCACAAACATCCCCATAGCAACTCAGGCATCTGCCCTGAGGGAGGATGCCTTCTTCCTGGCATTTGGCACCTTGAACTAATTTGTTTCTTCTTCTCTGTGACACTATTGTTTTACTAGCAGATAACAGAGGGGCAGAGAGTAACTTGAGAACTATTGCTCATTTAGGTATGCCTGCATCATCATATGAATATGTATGCATATACCATCTTTTTCCCTTCCCCTTCTTGTAGAACTGTATAAATATCAGGGCATCCATTTTGCCTACAGGGGAGTGCCTCCCACTAACTTCTAGTGAGGTCCCCCTCCAGTACGTACTGCTCAATAAACACTGCAGTGAAGCCTTGATTATTCTGCATTTGTGTCCTGCATTTTGATCCCAAAGAGCCACAGACTAGTGGAAGTGAAAATGAAGGCCAGTTGGAAAGAGAAAATGGAAGTAGCTTTATCATTAACTTCAGAAGTAAGACTCGTGATGCTTGCTTACCCAAGGTGCCAGCCATGCTGTCAAAGAGCCAGGTGTGCCATATCTAACAAAAGACACATAATGGTTGCTTTTGATGCATAGTGCTTCAAACAGTTCCATTGTATGTTGCTTCGTGGAGAGATTCTTGGGTTCCAGTTGGGAGCACAAATGCTTGAGCCTGGCGTGCACCTGGATGATAGAAAGTGACAGTTACCAGTCAATAATCCACCGCTGACAGCTTCCACCACTTCCAGTCCTCACCATCAGTGCCACGGCCAGCTCCAGCACTGCCCCCACTCTGTTAGCTGCCAAACAGCTGATCCATGTGCCAGGTATTCCTTTGTGGCCCACAATTATTTTTAATTTATCATTGTGGTCCTTTGTCCTCTGCACATTTGGCAGGCCTGCGCTATATCTTGTGTGTGCAATACAAACATATCTAAGTTAATATAAATTATAATGTAAAATTTGAAATGCCTTAGACAAACCAATGAGATTCTCATTTTACAGATGCAGAGCACTGAACCTGAGATAGTTACAGATCATCCATAGCAAAGAGAGATTTTACACAAACTTCCAGTAGTACTTGCTACGTTTAAATACCTGTGAGTTAGGAATTGTTGCTAATTTATTACAACTTGCCCATAGCCACAATGTATGCCTCCACTGTAGACAAATGCAGAGAATAGCACTTAAAGTAAACCACTGGACCGAGCCCATATTTGACAACGGCTCATCTGATTCTTTTCTTTTTCCACTGACAGCATTTCCGTCCTTCCTACCTTTGCTGTGTTGTCCGATTGGCTCATATTTACGGAGGATGGGGAGGGATCCAGAGACCACTGCTCAGGACATATTGAACACATCTGCAATCATACAGTTATAACAACCCAGCGTAATTAAAGACTTCCTCAGTGAAGATGGGTTACATAAATCTTATTTTATTTTTTATTTTATTTACATGCCACACGCTTCCCATCAAGAGGCTGCCAGCATTCTGAGTGAGGCCATGGGGAGACTATTCATAAATGCAGGAAAAAATAAGTCAAGTTACATGACCCAAGGACTCTAGTGTCTTTACACAAATGCACAGTGTATGAGGAACAAATAGGAAGAACTAGAGCTCTTACTGTGTAAATGGTTTATGAGGCATTACTGAAACCTGGTGGAACAAAACTCATGCAAGGATAGGAGGCTGCACTGCACCTTATCCAACAGGGAGGAAGAAGTGCACACATGCATTGAGATCCAGGAATTTGAGCAGAAGGGTTTAGCTGAGGGCACTGAGGTAAGAATTACAAGGGAGAGGAAACATCAACATTATTATTGTTGTTGGTCACAGACCCAGATGCTTAGACTGGATTTGGCATTTTTATCCACCTATCGAGTCCTTCCCAAGAATCTGGGATAGGCAGATGTTGTTTGATGGTGTTATAGGTAAGGTCGCAGGATATCAGCTGTTCCAAGTAAAGCTGCCTTTTGCAACTGACTGATGGTGATTTTGTCAATGCCAATGGTCTTCAAGTGTTGGCGTTGCACCTAAGGCACCTATTACTGTATTGTCGAAGGCTTTCACGGCCAGCATACGATGGCTGGTGTGGGTCTTCCGGGCTGTGTGGCTGTGTTCTTGAAGTTTTGTTTCCTAACGTTTCGCCAGCACCTGTGACCAGCATCTTCAGAGTGCAGGAGCACAGACAGGAGCAGTTCTCTCTGTGCCAAGAGTGATGTGACCCTTTTGTGGGTATTTATAGAGATCTGAGGGGGGGAAAGGGGGGATTGGGTGTGTGTGGGGGGGGTTGAGTTACTGAGTGGCTGCTTGTTTTGGTGTCAGCATCTGTGTGTATCTTCCTGGGGATTAGGCAGGGTTTTTTCTTCTATTGAATTGTTAACGAGGGGCTGCTGGGGGTGATTAGCAAGTTCATTGTGTGAACTGTTCACATGTCCTGGTGGTTGAGCTGAGTTTGTTGACCTTTTGCAGGCTGTATTTTTCAGGATTGGTAGCCAGGTTTTGTTGATTTTTAGACTCTCCTCTTTTTTATTGAAACTGTGCTGGTGTTTGTGAATCTCAATGGCTTCCCCGTATAGCCTGGTATAGTGGCTGTTGGTGTTGTCCAGTATCTCTGTGTTTTCAAATAGGATTTTGTGTCCAGTGTGCTTGAGAGCATGTTCAGCTACTGCAGATTTTTCTGGTTGCTGTAGTCTGCAGTGCCTTTCGTGTTCTTTTATCCTGGTATGGATGCTGCGTTTTGTGGTCCCGATGTATACTTGCCCGCAACTGCATGGTATGTGGTATACTCCTGCGGCGGTGAGGGGATCCCTTTTGTCTTTTGCTGATTTTAGCACTTCTTGTACTTTTCTGGTGGGTCTGAAGATTGTTTGGAAATTGTGTTTTTCCATCAGTTTTCCCATGCGGTCTGTGACCCCTTTGATAAGGGCAGAAATACTTTGTTGGTGGGTGGCTGTTTTTCTTCTTCAGTTGCATGTTGCTTTCTTGGTTTGATGGCTCTTTTTATTTCATTTTTGGAGTAGCCATTCGCTTGTAGGACCCAATTAAGGTGGTTAAGTTCAGAGTTTAGGAATTGGGTTTCGCAGATCCGATTGGCATGATCCATGAGGGTTTTGATAATGCCTCTTTTCTGACGTGGGTGGTGGTTGGAGTTTTTGTGTAGGTACTGGTCTGTGTGGGTGGGTTTTCTGTAGACTTTGTGTCCTAATTTGAGGTCTGGTTTGTGTATGACCAACGCGTCTAGAAATGGAAGTTGGCCGTCCACTTCTTTTTCCATGGTGAATTGTATATTGGGGTGGACGCTGTTTAGGTGGTTCAGGAACTTCTCTAGGTCTTCTTCATCCTATTACTATTGGTACTGTCTTTGCTTTCTTTTGCCACAGTTGTTCTACTTCTATCTGCAGGTCTTTGTATTTTGTGAATTTCTCTAGTTCTTTCTCTTCTATTCTGCTGTCTCCAGGTACTGCAATGTCCACTATCCAGACTTATTTGTCTTTCTTATCAACAATTGTTAAGGCTGGGGTGTTGTGTGGCAGGTGCTTGTCTGTTTGAATTCTAAAGTCCCAGAGCACTTTAATTTCTTCATTTTCTATTACTTTGTCTGTTTTGTGGTCCCACCGGTGCTTGCTTGCAGGCAAATGGTATTTCTTGCAGATATTCAAAGGCACCATTGTTGCTACTTTATCATGTCATTGTCTGTAGTCAGTCTGTGCGATCTCCTTGCAGCAGCTAGCTAGGTGGTCCACTGTTTCTTCAGCTTCTTTGCAGAGGTGGCATTTGCTGTCTGTTGCTGTCTTCTCAATTCTGGCTTTATATGCATTTGTTCTTAAGGCTTGGTCTTGTGCAGCCAGAATTAGCCCCTCTGTCTCTTTCTTCAACTTTCCTGCTCTTAGCCATTGCTGGGTCTTGCTGTTATCTGCTTTGCCTGATAGTTTTGTGTGTGTGTGTGTGTGTGTGTGTGTGTGTGTACTGGCCATGTAATACTTTGCCTTGCCATGTCTCTTTTCTATTCTTCATTTGGTCCTTCTTGTAGGACAGTTTGGTCTCTTCAGTATTCAGTAAGCCTTCATGGTGTACTAGCTTCAGTGCATCTTCTTCACTGTCCTTCAGAAGGGCATGATTCATTGTCATTATTTTTCTGGTCTTCCTATCCAGGGCTCCTAGTTCTGTTTGAGTCCAGTATTCCAGCTGTGTATCTAATGATTGGAATTGACCAGGTGTTAATTGCCTTGATGGTATTTCTGGCACTGAGTTTGGACTTTAAGATCTTCTTCACTTTCATGATGTATTCACTACTAACCTTCTTCTTGACTTCAATGTGCTTGATGTTGTTAGCTTGAAGAATGACCAGGTATTTGTAGTGATCTTCTTCATCCAGACTCTTGATGCTATTTCCATAGAGCATCTTGATTCCTTCAGTTTTCACTATTTTTCCCGAGGGAGTATTTATATTTTTATCATTTTATTGTCTTGGTTTTTAATTGTAAGCCATGCAGTCAACCTCTGGGGGAGATGGGCAGCATATAAATGTAATTAATTACATACATACATACATACATACATACATACATACATACATACATCCTGTGCCCACATTATTTTTTTAACTACTGGAGCTATAACCAATCTAGGGCAAGGTGTTTCATGTTCCCTCTACAGTAGAACCAGCAAGTGTGATGGCTTATGCTGGTTTCTTCTGCTAAAGCATTCTAAAGCAATTTACCCCTTTCATTAGTATTTAAGTTTTTTGGGTATAAAGCCTCTCCTGGCATTGCCCTGCTGCCCCTTTCCACTTCTTAGATGGTGAGCGTAATCTCAGTTTGTATATATAAATTAAGACTGTCTGAAAGAGCATACCAATCCGGAAGCTCTTTTGCTCTTAGAAGTGCTGGATTAGATCTTGGAGCGGTACCATATGATGCCACACCCAAGGACAGAAGGAAATTTGGAACAGCCCTATGAAAACCTGGGTTCAAATCAGTGCTCAGCCTTGAAGCTCACTGGATGACTCTGGTCTGGCTTACCTCATAATAAACATGTTTTATTACATGCATAAAATGGATAGATTGGGAATTGTGTACACTATCAAGAGCTCTCTGGAGGAAGAATGAGATATAAGTGTAGTAGTAGTAGTAGTAGTAGTAGTAGTAGTAAAAGAAGTTAGTAGTGGTGGTGGTCTGGACCTGAATTGATGAATTCAGCGGTGTAGCTGAATTTTGGACCAAGGGCAACCCTTGACCTTTAAATGGTCTAGCATACCAAAAAGTAGACAGGGCAAGGACAGAAAGTATATCTGATGTAATTTACATTAAAGACTAACATTGAATCCTAGCAAGCTGGAGTTACTGTTTGTCTATCAGCATGCTTGGGCAGCTTCAGTGGTGTCTTGTGATGGGGAAGTGCTACCCATATTAGGAGCTGGTCTACAACTTGGGGGTCCCCCTGGACTCCTGACTCCTGCTTGAACAGCAGGTAGAAGCTGTGGCTGGACGGGAATTTGCCCAGACTTAGTTGGTACACCAGTTGCAGCCCTTCGTGGGGCGAGAGGATCTTGCTACAGTGATACGTGCCCTCATCATTGCTCATTGGAGTACTGCAAAGCCCTCTATATTGGGCTGCTTTTAAAGGCCACTTGGAAGCATCAGTTAGTCCAAATTGCAGTGGCCCGTGTATGATCCAGTATCCACCAGTGGGAGCACATCAACTTTTTTTTTTTAATTTTCTGGTTTGGGTGCTTTACATTTTTTTGGTTCTCATTGGACTGTGGATGTTTTAATGCTTGTATACTGGTAACACCAAGAGCCCTGTGAGATTGTGGCAGGATATAAATATAATAAATAAAGTCAGCAATATGATAGTTCCCCATATATTTAATAATCTCCTTATCCTGTCACACTAACATTTCCAATTTTGCAGTATGTTTAGGAAAGGTGCTAGGTTTCTGAGAGAGGCACATGGATTGAATAAGTATAAAAAGCAAAGAAACCATGTTAAGCAAAAGCAATTTTTGTTATTGTTCCTTGTTTTACCAGGTTATCCCATTGTTTATTTCCTGATCTGAGTCATTTAACCCACATTTCAAAGATGCAAGGGAGCTGTTGAATATTTTCCCACATGCTAAGGGTCATATTTACAAATCAAAGTCAAGACTAACAGGCAGCGGCTAGGCCACATCAATGAAACGGTGATTCCTCTGAGTATGTGCTCATGTAATTCTTACCCCCCCCCCAAAGAACCCCTCTAAAATTATATAAGTCACGGGTTCAGCTAATTATTGTTTACACTAGATTCATTTTGCCTCAGTCATCATAGCTGGTGCATTGGATTCTTCTGGGAATCTAAACAGTAGTGAGAGCTGTGTCGATAATGGAGAATCAAGTCATTTGAAGAGAACCTTTTGGACCAAAAGATTTTTATGTGTGCCCCACTTTCCCAAGCAGGGAGAATTCAGAGGTACATACTTATCTAGGACTTGGATTTCTTTAGAAGGAAGTATGCCCAAATTCAACTGCGTCTTGTCTCATTTTCCTCTTTTCCTAATGTATAGCAGGAAATTAAGTAAAGAATTGGTATCCCAAATATTCTTTCAGTTCTGTTCTCTGTTTGTACTTATCTGAAGGCCCAAAGACAGGAACTCTCTTTTTAAAAATTTTTAAAATCACTTTAAAATTTAAATTGACTTTTAAATGTTACATTACATGGTAATCTGTGGTTAACGCTACTGCAATTAATTGTTTGCCTGGCCTCCTATTCCCTGCCTAGGATCATATGTGGCACTAAAGCATCGGCATTGCTTACCTGCTTATTCCCTCCCCCTCCTTACTGCCATTGCCAGGGATGTCTGCAGGGGAGGTCATAAAAGTCAAGATCATGCTATGACTAGGCAATCAAAGTCCTGACTCTTTTTTTTAATGTGCATTGCACATGCAACATATGTAAAAAGAGCAGCAGGGCTTTGACCAGGAGCACTGCTTTAACTTTTTTGACATCCTTCCCCATGCGCAGATACCCTGGTTGCTGCCTTCCTCACATATCTGTCATCTCTTTTCCATCTTTCTCCTGAGCACATTCCTGCCGCTTTGGAGCATCTGCCAGCATGATGCTATAAAACTCATTGTTATCCAGCTCAGGTAGATATCTGGCCTGCTTTCTGGAGGAGAGGTGCGACTGGTGGGTAGACAATGGCTGCCTAACCATACCAGCCATTTGCCCATGTTCAGAGGACACAAGGAGTCCTGGTGAAACAAGGAAAATCAGTTGCAGGGGGGGTTGGGTGGCAGTTGAGATAAGCTTATTTTAGACTCCACAAGACAGCTTTCATCGACATCCCACACTCCAAAAAAGTAAGAAATTGTGGCTTCAATTATTAGCTATCTAAGGGGGTCCGATGGCTGCAAAGAAGAGGCTAAAGTGTGGAAAGGGGAGATCCGGCTCCTTGTCCGCTTTCTACCTCGGAAGCTCGCTGGGTAACTCTGGGCCAGACACCGTCTCTCTAGCCAACCTCCCTCACAGGGTGTTGTGGGGAAAAAGAGGAGGAAGTGCCATGCCCACTGCCTTGACCTTCCGAATGAACGATGGAATAGAAATCTAATCAATTAAAGGGGCCGCAGTTGCTACCTCTCCATTAGCCGTCTCATGATGGTGGAGACCTGCCATCCCCGCCACCCCCTTTTCCTTCTGGAGCGGCCCCACTGCGCGAGGGACGGATCCACGGAGCACAGGCCAACCGGCTCGGCCAACGCGGCCGCGTCCCAAGCTCCGCCCCGCGGGCCTCTACGCCCCCCCCCCCGCACGCCTCCGCTTCCTCCCCAGGCGCTCGCGCGGCTCCCCTCCTCGAGAGCGGGGCCGGCCTCCACCGGCAGTCATTTCCGGAGCAGGAGCCTGGGCTGAGCCGGCCAACCAGCGCGCCTGCCTGGCCAGGGAGGCGCTAGCAGGATGGCGGCGGCGGCTTCGGCTTCGGCGGCCACGGCTGCAGGTGCCGCCGAGAAGGAGGCGAGTCAGGAGAGCAGCCTGGGCGCCTATTCGCCCGTGGATTATATGAGCATCACCAGCTTCCCCCGCTTGCCCGAAGAGGAGACGGGCAACGCCATCGCCCCCGAGAGCTGCCTGCGCTCCCGGAAAGAGGAGGATGCGTTCCTGGGCGAGCAGGACACCGGTGAGCGCGGAAGCGGAGGGCGAGCCGGCTTGCTCGCCGGGCCTCTCCATCTGACCAGCCGCCAGCGGATCTTCACGACCATCTCTCCATCCTCCACCTTCCCTTCACCTCCGCGGCCTGCACCCCATCCCGGTCGGACCGGCTCCTCCGGGACTGGCTCCTGTCCTGCCCTTCGCCCCTTTCCCCGCATCTCTCCTTCGGCCGGCCGGCGGGCGGGCGGGCGGGCGGGCGGGGGGGACTTCTGCGTCATCCCTTCCTTCTCCCCAGAAGCGTCTGGCATCGGCCCAGCGGTGCAGCCGTCCCGCATCCTTCGCCGCGCTGCCTCTGCCCTCCCCGCTTCTCCTGCCTGCCCTCCTCCTAACGTCCCAGCCAGGATTCTCCAGCCCTCGATCTCCCAGGCTCTGCAGCCATCTTTTCCCCTTGGCCTCCTCTCTCCTCCCACTGTTTGCGGGGTGGTGCTGCGGGAGCATTGGGCTGCTTGACAAGGCGGTGGAGGCTCCTGGGCTCTCTCTTTCCATTGTCTTGCTGCCATCCCATTTCCATTCCTCTCCTCTCTCATCTCGTTCCTTCTGCCTTTCTACCAGCTCTACTGTCGGGGCAATAATGTAAGTGATTTTATTGCCTCCATCCCATTATATCTTTCTGACCACACTATAGTCTCTTGCTCTCCAAAGAATGCTTACTGATGCTAATGCAGCCTTTCCTAATCTTTGTGTTCTCCAGATGCATTGGATTGCAACCCCCAGAATCCCCAGCCAGCGGTCTCCCATTCTCATGATCTTGCCAACTGTTTACCTTCCCTGAAAATGCTTCATGTTGATTGAGGACTTGTTTTTTCATCTGTTTCTCCCAGTTCCACATACTTGGGAGTAACTCTGTGAAGTGTCCCTGAATTTTGATCTTCAGAATGTTATTTACTGTTCTAGACTCTTCCAATCAGTCATAAAAATTGAGAGAGAAAAACCAGTAGTATACTGAAAATTACCCAGGGTAAAGTTTGCTATTGTTTCACTAGGTATTTCCAACACTTCTGAGTGTTGTGTTTGCATGGAATCCATACTGCAGCGGCTGAGATATAGCCAAGATCTGCATAACTTACTATTTTCAGATTCACTATTTACTGTAACACATAGGGGCAATAGTTAGAATAGAGCTTCCAGTCACTCTTCCTGTCATGGCAACTCTTAAAGCAATTATTTCTAGCCCAGTGCCTTTCAGAATGGCTGGATTAGAACTCTCATAATCTCATCCTGCATACCAATGCTTACTAAGGAGAGTGCCATTCTGGAGAAGGCTAACTTAAAGTGTGCTTCTCCAGTCTCATAAATGTAGCTTTCTGAGTCACCCAGTCAAGCTGATTGACACTAGGTTAGGATGACAAAGGAGCATCTCTTCATGCATTGTGTAGGTAAAGTTAAAATTCTCCACTAGAATAAAACAAAGATAAATAGAACAGTATAAAGTTCTAATTTAGATGCCTGGATAAACCACAAAGGAAAGCATTGAAGGTCCATACTTTTCACTTTGAACAGTTGTTCTATTAGTTGTTTAGTTTAATGGATTACTATGAACATGCATGAACTAGATGGATTTTGAAGTCTCCCTGCAATTGGAAATGTTGCCTTCTCCAGCTTCCCAGTTCTGGAGAAATTTCTAAATGTTGGGTTCTTGGTGTTTTCTGAGCAGCAAGCTACGTAACATCCTTATCTAACCTGGTAATGAAACATGTGAGGAAAACAGCCATGCTCAGATCAAGGACCCAACAAATCAACCCTGAGTTACATATATTTTCTACTATTGGAGGTTTCTTGTGTATTCTGATGAGCTTAAGTCATAAGAGGAGCTGGCATTCACAGAACAGTTGGGAACAGAGTTTGCACGCACATCCCAGCCTCCCTCCCTTGTAAACTTGCATTTGATCTTTCCCTTAAGTTCCTGCATGTTGAGGTAGACTCAGCATCTTTTGACATGTTAAAGAATTCACAAGACTAAATCAATGAAAAAAACAACTTATCTTGATTTATGGCTATAAAAACATGCCACAAAAACATGCTATCTATATGCTTAAAAATGAATTGCTTCTAGTGCAAGTTCCATTAAAACAGTAACTTTTTCCTCTCAAAGCTCTTTTCACCTTAAAAATGTAGTAGTAAAAACTACAGCTAGACTAAAATGTGCCCCCACTCATTTTCCCTGATTTCCTGTGAAAATAGAGTCTGAATTTCTATTGGTTTATTTTAGAGAAGACTGAGAAATGTTGCTAAAGTTTTCAAGGTATGTATACTGCAGCTAATACATAGATGAGGGCAGGACTTAACAATTTTAAAAGGAAGAAGGGAAAATGAGCTACCATATAAAATAAGCAACGCCAACAAAAGATATGTGGCACACATATACCCATTTCAGAGAAATATCTTCTAATTACCTTTTTTTTGAGGATACAGAGTTCATTTCTGTTCCCATGGATCAAAGTTTGAAAAAGAAATATGTTTCCCCCCTCAAACTATGGCAAAAGAAAGTATTTATGCTTTTTTTTTTTCTTGCACCTTCTATGAAATGGACAATGAAACCACATAATTTACCACAGGGCAAGATTTATGGTCCCAGGACAGTTTCTGGAGTTCATAGATCACACACTCACTGAGCAAAATCCTTGTGTCTCACTAAAATAGAGGCTAGGAAAGAAGAAGGCTGAGTCACCAATGCTTACTTTTCTCTGCTCAGTAACACGTGAAGTGTCTTTGAAATATTTAGGATGTTGTAGCAAATAATGGCTAAGGTTCCAGTTCCTCAGCCAAAGCGAAGAAGATGTGTTATGCAGGAAGTCTTGAGCTGCTGGAGGAAAGTAGGAATATAAATCTAATCCATCCAGATAGAATTGGTTCAAATCCCCATCTGACTGTGAAACAATTCTCTTGTGAAGATAAAACAGGAGGATCATGATCTCCTTGGAGGAAAACAATAGAGCTGAAATAAAGATATATCTCATTTATTTTTTTTTCCTATTTTACCATCATTCCTTAATTTTTCATATTTTTCATTTGTCATGTGCCATCTTTTAAATAAAATGTGTGTATGCGTGTATGTATGTGTGATTATCTTGTTAATGCCATCTCAGACTTCTAAAGTTTGAGAATCAAACAGATCATGTGCTTCAGTACTCATATAATTAGGCATGTGCTTATTTCTCTTTAAATAAGGTTTCAGTTGCTTTGAAGGCTAAAATATTCTTCATCTGGAGCTTAACTGTATCAGTATATAAAGTGTTTGACATGTTTCATGGTGTGTTTTCTCCAACCTCCAGAACTGGTCCAAAACATTTTGTTATTTGAGACAAGTAGCAAATACTGTCTCCCCTCCTAAGATTAAATTTAAGCAAACCTTTAATGTTACATTACAAGTTAGAGCATATATAATCCATTGCGCTATGCAGGGTTTTTAAAATTTTCCCATAGGGCAAAAAGATAGCTGGACCAAACCCAACTATTTACTGTCTATAAAATATAATGCTACATAATGTGTGTTTAATTAATGCTTTCAGATATCATACTTTCTCCTGATTCACAATTTTGTAGATAGATTGATCTTATCTATACTGGGGGAGCTCAGGAAGAATGGTGGGGATACTGCACTTGTCACTTGTAGAAAATTGTCACCCCCTCCATTTTAATGTTTAGATCCTCCCAACCTTCAGAGTACTCATTTGTATGGAAATATAATTGCTGCAGGTAATACTAATGCTAATAAATAACCTTGAACTGCTTCTGCCATAGCAACATCAGATTTTAATAAAGTGATGTGTTCTTAAATCCTTTGTATTTTTAAAACTTTGATTATTCATTATAGCAGCACTTATTGTTTAGAAAGAACGTTTCAAGACTTCCTAGTTCTTCACATTTCTGTTTTCGAAAACATTGTAAGTAATAACAACCCATATTTTATTTTTCTACTGCAGGGGTAGGAAAGCTTTCTGTGGCCAATGGATCACATTTCCCACACACAATTTTTGGCATCCAGTGGGACCTAGTCATTATTTCATTCTTCCCAATATAGTACCATTTTTATATATGGTTCTAGACATTAACTTCATAGGTTACTGCAACTGTAAAACAAGGATCACATCTCTTGATCTATTATGTGGATATGTATAAGAACCATGGCTGATGCTGTGCAATGATTATTATTGCTTCTCTCCCCCCTCCCCCCCTTAATATCACTGGATATATTTTATATGTACTACTAGAAAAAAATGTATGCGCTTCTATCCAGTTTCTGGTGTGAATATGTAAAAGTCAGTTATGAAGTTTTAAATAAACTTGAATAGGATGTCTAAATTGCTCATGCAAGGAGGTTAATTTACAATTGTTTAGCACCTTCCTGCATGTGTCAGCAGTGAACATTTTTTATGCCTGTATTTTAACTGAAGCTTCTTTTCCAATCTCACTCACCGTCTCTTTTCCATAAAATTGAATTCATTTGGGAACGGCTTTTTCACATTTTAACCTTTCCAGCCTGAATCTTGGCATACAATTAAACAGATGTCATGGACTGAATAAGACCTCCCTTTGAGAATCATTTTCTTCACTATTCCAGATTTCTTGGGAAAAGCTTTGTCATACATATGTCACTTTAAAGAAAACTAAATGCACTGAAAACCTGCAAATATTTGTTCTCCAGACAAAAGATTTATCTGCAAAAAACTAAGGTCTAGTTTTGGTAGACTTTACCAAATGCCAGGGAATGTTTTTGATACCCCAGAACATGGCTATACGTCTTAGAAACATAAAATAGCATCACCACACTGTTGGTAACATAGAACACAATAGAAGTTGGCATACTACTTGATGCTACTTCCCAATCTTTACAAGCATGTTATCAGTATATAATAAAGTACAATTTAGGAGGGAAAAAAATCAATTTCACCTTTTATTATAAAATCTCTATATCTTGTGGTGCTTCTAAAGGAATTTTCTCCAGGAATTGTATTTACAAGTATCTGGCATGCAAAATGATCATTGCTTGTTTCACCCTGTGATGATGCACGGATCACAGTGACTTGGCTGTTAACAATGTGCCACAGCTTTCCTTTCTTCAGAACTTACCTGCTTTGCATCCCTTTTACTGTTTCTTCCTCTAAGGGAACTGACATGATGAAGAAAAGGCCTTGCCTGTTTCATCAACAAATATTTGCTAGTTTTGTTTAGATGTAAACAATATTTACCAAATGCAGTGAAAACTCCTTTTTCCTAATGATGCCTGAAAACTTAAGCCTCAGTTTTAGCTTACATTCACATATTTTTATTTAATATAGCTTAAATAAATACATTTTGGCTGAGTGTCACTCATGCTACAATGTTCAGAGTTTGAAAAGTATTTTGAAGGAAGAGCATAAATATAGGCAACTCATCAAAAAAAGCAAGGGCTGCTCCATTTTTTCAGCAGTCCTAAAACTCGTCACAAAAAATGAGGCATAATTTACTGTATTGAACTGATTGGAAGTGACGAATTCTTCCTAGCCCAATGAGTAAAGAAGGGTTAGGGTTAGAAAAAGGAAGAGCAGCTTCCCACATCTTTGGATGGGAACATTAATGATTCCGTGTGTGTGTGTGTGTTTGGGAGGGGGTTGTTATTAATATCTAGGGCTGATCGGCAAGTCACGGGAGTGTTAGGGATACAGTTTCAACACTAGATATCATGAAGAAGACAATATATTGGTGAAGTTGTATCTTGATATTAGAGAATATTAATTTTCACACTATTGGGGGAGGGGATTCAAAATTGTGTTAGGTTCATCCCTTAAACAGCTTGGAAAATAAAGTTAGCATTTAATTTGCATATGTAATTACTTAAGTTCCTTTATGCCTGATTGTAATTATCTAGAACATAGAGTCATTATATAGAAAATTGATTATTTCCAGATCAAGCCATCAGTTTTCTTTAAATTTGTCCATATTTGAATGGGGTTTTGCTTGTTTCTGCAATAGTTACACTGCACATTTCAACAAAAATTGGAACGTTATTGTTTGTGCATTTTATTACCTATAGTGTGAAACTACAGTATTTTACTTCTACAATATGATTTCTGGAAGTGAAATCTTGGGCCAAGATCCAAACAGAATTAAGCAGTTTTCCCCCCTTTATTTTGAATGGAGAAAATTATGTACTTTAAGTCATTGGTATGTTAATATGCTTAACTCTGGATGGATTGTGTTCTGATATTGTTAGCTTGACACTACCTGTAGATCAAGCAAGTGCACTCAGGAGACCACTAGTACTTTGTTCTTTTTCAATTTTAAAGGATTGTTACATTAAAATATATTTACATGCAACATTTGTTTCATTTTCTTTCTACCCCCTATTGTTTAATAACAATGTATTCTATAAAACAGTGAGATCACTGCTTGGGTGCAGTCAAGTGTTAGATAAGCATGCAGGTTATTTTATAAGAGTGAATGTGAGTGTTTTTAAGTGAATTTCTTTACAAGGATGTTTAAATGTGATCTTGTCATATATGAGCTGACGTCTGCAAGACTTTAAAGCAGTATTCCCTAGCCTTATAACCTCCAGATGTATTCAACTCCCAGAATTTCCAGCCACCAAGGCATGAGTTGGAATCCCAACAGAAGATTCCAGGCCAGGGATGGCTGTTTTCAAAGGAAGAAAAATCTGGATGCAAGGTTGAGATTGACTGTGCATGGGTTACTTCTGGATAAGTAATTCTGTAAGGGCTGAGTTGCACTAATGCAGGTGAACTTTAATTCCTAGAGCATAGGTACATTTTTGTCAGCCCTCAGTAATTTATGACCATGCAACTAACACTACAGTGATAGGTAGGAACAGTTTTCTGCAGTTGAAAAACAGTCCAAAAGCCCTCCCGTGCACAAACTTCTGTCTCTAGCATCTGCAGATAAAAGGTTGATTGCACAATCACCAACTGTACAATGGGCTTTTTAACTTCTGTTGTAGAAAAAAAGGCCTAGAGAATTATCTCAGTTAAAGAAGCTTTTCAGTTACTCGAGTTTTAAAGGATACTATTAAAAAAAAAACTTGCTTTGAATTCTATTTGGAACTGTTGAAGCAGCCAGTGAAGCTATTTCTTAAAATCGTAATCATATGATTTGTAGGGCCTGACTCCATGAGCAGCCTAGTATCTGAAATGATTGAATTTTTTAGAAATCTCAAACGGTTGCGTGTTGCAGTAATCAAACATGGAGCTTACTGGGGTATGGATAGCTGTGACTAAGCTGTTTTTGCACAAGAAAGGGTGGTCACAACACCCACTTTCAACAGGCAGAAGATTCTGCATGGTACAGGGACCAGCTGGGCTTCTAATGACAAAATTTGAAGAAATCTCCCTGAAAGGAAATGCAACCTTGTACAGTTCAACACCACCTTAAAGTCAGGCACTTGAAGATGTGTGGACTTAGCTGGCTGGGGATTTCCGGGAGTTGATGTCCACATAGCTTAAAGTGGCCAAGGTTGAGAAACACTGGTCTATATGATTACTGTCCACCCATTTAATATTTTCTTAATCTCCTGCTATAATACAATTTGACAGAATTTATGGGACTCAGATTGCATACCATGCCTTAGAACTCAAGTTTCCCAAGAGTTTCCCAGGAATTCCTCTGTGAATAGTGATTATCCTTTCCCACTGAATTGCTCTGTATCTTCCTGGATAGGATCAGGTGCTAAATCTCATCTCCAAATCAGTGACAGTAGCTATAAGGACTGCAAAAACAATTTTGCACTTAGTAATCTATGTTGAGGGATATGCTGTGAAGAGGGGGAGCTTAACTTTTCAAAGGGTTCTTCAATGGACAATTTATGAGTGAGACCACTTGAAATGTTATGGTGAGGAAAGCTGTTACTTGCATTCCATCTTCCCTATTCCATTCCTGTCAATTTCCTAGCACCAGTACATCAGTCAAGATCTACCCTTTCTTCATTAGGCTATTTCTAAGGGCATTAGCACACTTCTGTTGTTGTTAAGATCTCCTGTCCAGAAACCCTGAGATTCCCATAAGCCTTCTGATACATTTCTCTAAAATATGGTTGGAATCATGTCTATCTGGTTCTACACCCTGACTGTAAAAAGACTGTGAGCTGATTACTTTTACAAGCAGCCATCCACAAATCTATTTGCTACTTCATGTGATCCTCATAGCTCTGGAGGGAAGAACTTAAATCTGGACTACATCAGCTGTTAAGGATCCCAGGCTCTGCAAATCTATCTATCTATCTATCTATCTATCTATCTATCTATCTATCTATCTATCTATCTATCTATCATTAATTTTATTAATCTTCTCTTTAAAAGATAAAAACTAACAAAAACTAATACAGAGTAAAAAAAGGGAAAGAAAGAAAAAAGACAAAGGTGCAGGAAAAAAGATAAAAAGAAATAGAAGAAGCTTCTGATTTTCTTTGCAGCAAATACAAGAATGATTACAAAGTTATTTCTTATTTTATGGTTACAAAAAGAAAAGCTCACTTTTTTCTATTATCTAGGTTTTTCCTAATCATCAAAACCACAAATCACAAGGGCATTTGTTTCATGCAAAAAGTCTATAAGGGGTTTCCAGTCAGCCATAAATGTAGATATTGTCTTTTCTCTGATCAAGGACCTCAATTTAGCCATCTCTGCAAGTTCCATCATCTTCACCAACTATTCCTCCATTATGGGTATTGTTGAACCTTTCCACTTGTGAGCATGTAATAATCTTGCTGCAGTTGTCATACATAAACATAAAGATCCACAACATTTTTCTAGTTGTCTGCCCTTAGTTTCAAAAGAAAAGTCTCTGGTTTCAATTGTACTTTGGTCTTTAAAATCTTATGAATTAGTGTATGTATTTGTATCCAAAATTTTTTGGCTTTTTTACACATCCACCAAACATGTTAAAGTGTCCATGTTGTTCACATTTCCAGCATAAATTCAAAGTACCTTTATGCATTCTAGACAATTTTTCTGATGTCATGTACCAGGCTCTGCAAATCTGCTAAGAATTTCTTAAGGTTATATCCACCTGCAGTTCTTTCTTCTTCCTCCCCTTAAAAAGACTTAGACTATGGCCATGTCCCCTCCTCGATCCATCATGACACAAAATTCCTTGGCAGCAATTTCTGCTGTGTCCCCATAAAGTTGCCTTTATCTCCTTGCCAGCCTGTGAATGAGACAGGCTAAAGTTGTCCACTGCATTACTCCTTACTCCAATGCCATCTTAGGGCAGTCTCAAGGGGCACAAAATTAGTTGGCCTTTATCTTGGAGGGAAGTCAGGTGACTGGCACTGACTAGGAACAGAGGGAGGAGAGGGATCAGCAACGGAGACAGCAAATGTCCTCCTGGTATAATTTTTCTGCCTACTCAAGAATGGGTGGATAGCATTATACTTCAGCAGAGGCTGGGAAAGGTCCAATGCCCGAGGAAGGCAATTTAGCCACTCCTGCAATTGCTGAACCACAACTACCAGCTGTCCACATCACTGGTCATGCTTCTTAGGGGTGCTAGACTTATTATTCAGTAATACCTGAAGTGGCAGTAGTTGCTTATCCTTGGCCTGTGCAATCAACTACCAGGGACCAGAAGAATCTATAGAATGAAATCATCTTCCCCAATCTGATACCCTCAGAGGTATTGGATTTCAACTATCATCACCTCAGTCAGCCTTACTATAGCGATCAGTGTATTTTGAGGGCACCAAACTGGGTTTGGCTGAATTAGAGCAACAAAAGGGTGACTTCTGTGAATTAGCAACTTCTTTCCTACTCTCTGTGGAAATAAGGAACTGAATCACAGCACTCAGGAATATGGGAAAACTAAGATAAATGGATCAGTGTTTGGATTCACTACAAAGGCAATTGTTAGACCAATTCATGGAAGTTACGGGGATCAGTGGCTATTAGCCTTGATGGCAGTGTGAATGCCTCTGAAGGCTGCTGGGAGACTAGTGGGCTTCCTTGTGCAGTTGTCTGGCCATTGTGAGAACAGGCTTCTTGGATTAGATGGACCAGGGGTTTGATC
Organism: Python bivittatus; assembly: GCF_059951505.1. Lineage (NCBI taxonomy): Eukaryota > Metazoa > Chordata > Lepidosauria > Squamata > Pythonidae > Python > Python bivittatus. The sequence goes on along the minus strand of NW_028277098.1, from coordinate 76,802,410 downwards.
TAGCAGGGCACTTATGATTATGTTTCTATGATTCAGGGATTTGCACTGGTAACCCAAACAGATCCTTTTAATACAGGCTTTCTCTTTGACTTTTAATCCTGGATAGTCTTGAGGTTAGTCCTTTACCTTTCTTTCTTTATTTTTTAATAAAATGGCATTTTTGCAGCTGCTACCATGCTGTGGGGACATGTTTGTAATATAAGTACATACAGCAGAAATGGCAATAAAATTCATGGGTAAAAAATGTACGGCCCAAACTCCAGGGTGCAGAATAGTCCCCTTCTCTGTTTATTGTTTAATATTATCTTAAGATTGCCAGGAATTAGTGAGAATTATATGTAATCTGACTCTGTCATAGTGGCACCTGAGCCCAAAAGACTCTTGAAAGCTCACTATAAGCAGAAAAGCAGCAGTCTTATTGGGACTTATTAGCAGCAGTAGTGTAAGTATCTCAGGGGCTATGCTTTTAGCTAATAAAAATCCAGTCTTGTTCCTGCTTGACATCTTTTTCTAATATACTGTTTTCTTTTTTGACCGAAGATCCAGATTCGTTCCTTAAGTCAGCTCGCCTTCAGCGCCTGCCTTCTTCTTCATCAGAAATGGGCAGCCAGGATGTCTCACCACTTCGGGAGACCAGTAAGGACCCATTCTCTGGGGACTGCAGCTGTCGCCAGGATGGTCTTACTGTGATCATCACTGCCTGCCTAACGTTTGCTACAGGAGTCACGGTGGCCTTAATCATGCAAATCTACTTTGGGGATCCCCAGGTAAGAAGAGGTATTGGATTGTTTTTTCCTTTGAGAAGATGATCATGTTGAGGTAAGAAGAACCTGTCTTTCCTATATAACAATGACTTCTAGTATTATATGAAAAAATAACCATGTGCTTTGCAAGCAATGGTACAGCGAAAGCCTAAATTAGGCTTTGCTGTACTGAGATGATGTAGTGAGGCTGCTGATCTGAGGCTGCTGTATTTACTAAGATTCACTGTTTAGTGATTCAAGGAAGGATGTCCTTGAAATCTGCTTATGGAATTTTCTTTCTTCCTTGTTATAGCTGGTGGTGAGCTATATAAGCTTTGGCACCAGTAAAACTACATGGTCATCCAATTTCTGGCTGAATTTGGGCTGCTGTGTTTCATATTTCTTTCTCTGTCTTCTCCTCTGCTTTGCCTGTAATTTTTTTTTTTTTTTTAGTTTTATTGCTTTGTACCTTGATTTGGGATTATTTTATAATGAAAAGTGGGGAATAAATGTGATGCATAAATAAGATGTACACAAGTACTTATGCAAGTTACTATTTTCAGAAGTAGTATTTTGTGCTGTGAATTAATCATTAACAAGGGATATCTGAATGGACTTTTAAATCAAGGCGATCTCTTGCATACAGGAGTCTTACTGTCCTTGTGCTGGTTCCTCATCATAGAACATTCAGTGTAACTTGCCAATTCTAATAAAATATTTATGGGGTTCCCTTGCAATATATTTTTCCTGACATTAAACACACATCCTACTTTCTTCTACTTCATGGCTGGAGATATGTGACTTCTTCACTAAATTAAGCAGATCTGGACTTGGCCAGTGCCTGAATGAGAGATCACCATAAGACCCCAAGTTCTCTGACATTAATTCCATGACTAATGCAAAGCAAGATATAAATGTTCTAAATAAATAGTTTCTAGGAAAGCTGAGATCCAGAATGAAGTCTTTTTATAAGAGATCCCACCACAGATATTGTAATAGAAAAATAAGACACTGATAACATGCATGAAGGCATTTTTATAAAAGATTTTAACACCAATATATAAATTAGGGCTACCATACAGTATCTGGGATGCAACATTTCAGACCAACACTAGGTAGCTGCAAAGAGTTAGATCTTTCTCTATCTCTTTGCTGTCATGTAATGGTCATCTAGATAGTCATAGCAGCCCTGATATCGTAGAATTAAAATAGGGCTCTAATTCTGGAGAGAACCTATCCATGAGGTCGCTAAGAGTTGATACTGACTTGATGGCACTCAATCAAATCAATAAGATAAGTTCTAGATCAATGTTGTCCAAACTTGGCCACTTTAAGATGAGTGGACTTCAACTCCCAGAATTCCCCAGCCAGCCATGCCAGGAATTCTGGGAGTTGAAGTCCACTCAACTTAAAGTGGCCAAGTTTGGACAACACTGTTCTAGATAGTGGCTGACCACTCTACACTTGAAACTGTACAACTATAGGTAGTCCCTGGGTTAAGAATGCTCAGTTTACAGACATCCCATAGTTAAGAATAGAGCCTATTGTAGCAAAATTAATTAGTTAAATGTACAATGATTCAAGTTAAATACACAATGGTTTGAGTTCATTACACAATACTACTTATACAGTATTATACAATAATACTGTTCTGGCTTACATACAAATTTGACTTAAGGACAGACCTTGGGAACAGAATTTGTTCATTTAACGACAGTCTGGAGTTACAACAGTCTTGGGAAAAGTGCTTTACAACCCCCATGGTCATATGATCACGATTTGCGACCTTTTTTATGATGGTAATTAAGCGAATCACTGCAGTCATTAAGCGAATCATATGGTTGTTAAGCGAATTCCAGCAAAAAAACATCCATTCGGGAAGCTGGATTCACTTAAGGACCATGGGATTCGCTTACTGACCATCATAAAAGAGGTCGTAAAATCAGTTCCAATTCACTTAATAACCAAATCACTTAGCAACCTAAATTCCAATCCCTATTGTGGTTGGATAGCGAGGACTACCTGTACAACAATTGCTGTGCAAGCTGACATCTACCTTTACATAAACCACAATTGCCAGATATGTCCTAAATGTACTGTCATGGAGACACCTGATGATCGACTGGATAAATCTAAGGTTTAGGATGGTGGGGTCTTTCTGATGATTCAGTCAATTGCATCTGTAGCTATTGTCTCACCATGTGGTTTCTCACAGATATTCCATCAGGGTGCTGTAGTCACTGATGCTGCTCGCTGCACTGCACTGGGGATTGAGGTACTGAACAAGCAAGGCTCCTCAGTGGATGCAGCCATTGCCTCCGCCTTATGCTCAGGAATTATCAACCCTCACACAGCCGGCATTGGCGGGTAGGTGCCCAACAGGATCTCTTTCATTGATTTGTTGCCATCTTACAAAGAGAAGCCTTCATCCAAAAACAGGTTTCTATTTTCATTTGGGAGTGAATTTTGGTGACCAATGCGGGAGTATGCTTTTGTAACAATTGATGTGAGTATCAATCCTGTTTATTCCCACATGAAATATATTGTTCTGAAATGGTGAAAATCATGTGAGATTCTCAGCCATTTTCTGAATGGCAATCCTATATTTTAATGTCTATTGCTCAAGCAGCAGACTTTTAGGCTGAAAGACACTGAAAAGTTTTTTGAGGTTGAGTCCAGAGTGGATTTTGCCACAAGGCATTGTGGAGAAATCTTATACCCCCAAAATGTTATCTGCTAGTTTTTTTATACTGAACAATTTAGAGTCTTATCTAGGAAAGTTATCTAGTGAGTTTGGTCCAGTTTGGGCAAATCAGTGGCAATTTTTTTCCTAAGATTTCCATCTGGCTGGAGATAGAGCCCACCCAGATTTGTTGCACAGCCAGTCCTCAAATTTTAGATGATCATTGCTCCAATGTCTTGGCATAGCCCAGGGTGCCCTCATCCTCACTGCTGTTGTGGCAGCCATCATGGTGCCAGGGATGTCCACAAGGAATGGTAAAGTTAAGATGGTGGCCGTGGATGGTGTGTTTGAAACTCTGCCTGTTTTTATCTGCAATACATATTGCCTAGAGCTGTTACTCTCCATCAGTAATCAGGCTGTTTGTTTTAGGTAGGTATTATGCAAGAGAGATTTCAAGGTCTCAATGACTGGAACACCAGGAAGCTCTAGGGCATGCAATTACATAAACAGTGTAATCTGATAATGACCCATCAGCTGGGATTTGAGAGAACTTTTGTTGAAACTGGAAACTCTAGTTTGGTATACACCTAATTTAATCAAAATTCATGAATAGAGAAATAAAAACAGCCCACAAAGATAAGGCCAATTTAAACTTCCTTTTCATACAGGCTGGATCTAATAACTTAGAGTTGCTCTATTTTAAGTGGTGATTAAAGTATGTGGTGAATAGTAGCCATGGTTTAAAAAGAGAAGCCTATATTAGGCCTATTTTTTTTTTTTACCCTAAGGTCTTACCTATATAACACATACATGAGAAGCAGCAGAGTCTCTTAAAGGAAATATATCAACATAGGGTTCAAAAAAGTTATTTTTACATTGCATCTGTTATCTTTAAAGCATTCTATGACTCTTTCTTATTAATATCCTGTACATTTTTTTTTATCCATTTTGGAGCAGAGGTAAGTGCTTTCAGTTTAATCTTTTCAGAATAGACTCATACAGCTCTGATATAGAAGAAATAGAAAGCTAGCTTACAATAGATTGTCCTATTATACATCTACCCAGAATTGTTTACTCTAATATTGTTTCTTGAGTGTTTCAGCAATGCGAGTCTTACCATTGGGTAAGATGAAGCAGCTGCTTTGAGCATCAAACCAAGACAGATGTCAAACTGGGGCCAAGTGCCACCCACTGCTCTCCCAACCCACTACCTGAGCTGTCTTTTCATTGTGTTTAAAATGCACCTGTCTCCCATGTATCATTATGAGGGGGTCCTCAGTTCAACATATTGCCCACAGCCACTGCAGCTGTTTCACAATGCATCAATTTGAGAACTCCTTCAGAATGACATTGGTTAGGCAGCCGGCAGCAGAATGACTGGGGCTGTCATTGCCTCCAAGAAAAGGATGTGCAGAAGGTACCAGCCTTGGGGTGGCTATTGTAAGGAGTAGATTCTTTGTACTGGAGTTCATCCTGAGAAGAAGACATCCTATGGCTGACAAAGTATTCTTAATGTAAATTTTACTGACTTACGGTTCCACTGTTGCAGTGGAGGGGTAATGCTGGTTCATGACATCAGGAAGAATGAAAGCCAGGTTGTTGATTTCCGAGAGACAGCCCCCTTCAACATCCAAGAAGAGGGATTTAGCAAGTTTTGGGAAACTAAGGTGGGTGATTACCTTTATTATTTAAGGGCTGGGTAGTAGTTGGTTGGTAAAGGTCTCCATTCATCTCTTGTCATTTCCTGTTCTCTTCACTGAATTAATAAAAGTGCTATAAACAAAGGTTTATTTTCCAGTTCTGATAGAGACTCTCTTGATATTGCTGGTATTTTTAACAACATTCCCTTTTTTTATGGCCCATTGGGGCTCACTCCTGTTTAAAGAATTTGCATCTCCGCTGTACATTATCTTCTTGCTTCTTATTTGAGTTTTTAAAAATTTAATATTATTTATTTGTTTAATCAGTTTGTAAAGCCACCCTGAGTTATTGTTGAATGGATGGCTCTACAAATTGATTAAAGAAATTAAAAGAATAAACAGTTTTTTAAAATGAATTAAAAGTTAGATTCCACTTAAAGCACTGTTTGTAAAGCTCTTGACTCTTTCCTTATGTTCTTCTTTTTTATCTAGCCGGGTCTCCTGGTAGGTGTTCCAGGCATGATCAAAGGACTCCATGAAGCACATCAGTCTTATGGGAGGTAAAGAACATTTGTCATGTAGGTGCACTCCATTGTTCAGCACCAACTGGAAGATGAAGTATGCGTTGAATAACAATATGCCAGAACTGAAGCAAAGTAGTGATAGGAAATGAAGGCAGAAATCACAACTTCTAAGACCTCTGCCAAGAGCTACACTTCCAAAGATAGCTCAGAATGTAAAAATTAAATTTAATGAAGTTAATTAAAGAGAGTTAATATGATTTAATAACGTTCTATCACATTAAATGAAGTTTCCTAACAACTTTTGGAGGTGTTCTGAAGGCTGCATCTGAGGGCCTGAGGGTCACACATACCCTTGGAGCCTCCCACTGTGTACCCCCACTGTAGTAGAAAACTGACTGGTCCCTGATACAAGGGATTCTGTCCATCAAATTACAGTTTTTCTAGAGATATGGCTGATCCCATTTCCTTGTGCAGTTTAGCACAGCAAACATGTCTGTCCCATTCACATTTGATTTTACAGACATGTCACTTTTGTTTTTCTTCTTTCTGTTCATTTCCCTTGAAAATGCAAAGCTCAGACAATATGTACAAGGAATAATTTTATTAACTGTATTTGACAAATAATTTAAATTTAACCAACTCAGTTTTATTTCTTGCCCTGGCTATTTCTGATCTGCAAGTAGCAGCTCCTCCTCCTCCTCCTCCTCCAGTATTAGTATTAATTGTTTTAGTGTAGGACCAAGCATGCCCTTCAAAGAACAAGTGTGAACTTGGCCAAAAATTTTGCACCCCATTGTAGTTACCATCCTTTGTTTACATTTTTGTCCCAGTCAGTGGTTAGTTGTGTATATCATCTTCAGAACAGCAGAAGGACAAACAAAATCAACTTGGCTTCTACATAAAATGGGATTCAAAAAATCTGCCTAAAATTACTTGGTAACATTTTCATTATGGTTTATATCACTAATGAGCTGAAGTCTGTCAAGTCAAGCCATTATTTCTGTTTTGTCAGGCTGCCATGGAGACAGTTGTTGGGCCTTGTTGCAGACATAGCTCAAGATGGATTCAATGTCACACATGATTTAGGTGAGTGCTTTCGCAGAATAAGAGGTGTGGTGAGGCTAGACTATATGTACAAGATGTGTTACATTTTTTGATGCTGGCCAGTGTAGTATTTCTCCAATTTTCTTGGAGGCTGAGAGTGAAAATCTAAACATGTATCCTTAAATTTGTCATTGCTATTATTAATACTTACTTCCTCCAATTATATTTAGGATTATGAGAACCAGTGTGGTGTAGTGGTTAAACAGTTGGACTAGGAATGGGGAGACTCAGATGCTAGTCCTCCTTTAGGCAAGGAAACTGGTTGGGTGATTTGGGCCAGTCATTCAATAATAATAACAGCAACAACAATAATTACATTATTACAAGCACATGGCATCTCCGTGGCACACAAACCAACTAAAGCCCTTCAAAACATCTTAAACCAAAAGACCCAGTAGCCCAAGAAGAAAAAACAGGAGTCATCTACAACATACAGTGTAAGGAGTGTAACAACCACTATGTAGGACAGACAGGCAGAAGGCTTGCAGAGCGCATCCATGAACACCAACTAGCAGTCAGAAGACATGATGAAAACTCCTTAATCTCACAACACACGGACAGACTTAACCATAATTTCAACTGGGAAACTGCCAGCATCTTAGACCAAGCTTAATCCAAAAATGTGAGGGAATTCTTGGAAGCCTGGTATTCAGACAAGGCAGCCATCAACAGGCACACAGAGATAAACAACATCTACACACTATTCAAAAGAGACAATAAAAAGGAAACAAAAGACTAGAACATCTCCTCACCAGCAATCATCACCCAGATAAGCAGAGATTAACACCAAAATTATTACCAGACATACAATCAAGCAGTAAACAATACCCTAATCAAGGAACTATCAGAGAAAAAACAACACACACACACACACACACACACTGGCAGGGCAAGCTACTGTATATAAACAGAGAGCAAACCCCATTCCATTCTAGCACTGAAGATGTTACCTAGCCGGGTAATGAAACATTTGCAAGAAAACAGCCAAGCTCAGAGAACCCCAAGGACTCCACAACTTCTAATATAATCAAAATTCTTACTTTTTCTGATATTCACATGTACCTTCATGCACATATACACACATAGTTTTTGGGGCTTAATGCTTATAATGTCCATGTTATGAATAGCATACATGAAACACTTTACAATAACTGGATTGAGGGACCAAAGGGGTGGCAAAGGACATGATTTTATTTATTTTATTTAATAGAAAGTTTAGGCCACCCAACAATTCTGGTCAGCTTACAATCAAAAAGAGAAAAAAACACACACACACAAAACAAAACAAAAATCAGTGGTCCAAACACAAACATAAAAACCATCCACCAGGTGCTCAACCATCACCCTGCTCCAAAGCCAGGGGGAATAGTCGAGTCTTTAATAACCTCCTGATCATCATCAGAGTGGAAGCCATGTGGATCTCTGGGAGGATAACATTCCAGAGAGTAGGCACTGTGACAGCAAAGGCAACTTCCTGGGTCCTGCTAGATGACACTGCTTAATCAATGGGACCCAAAGCACACCCACTCTACCCAATCTCACTACACAGATAAGAACAACTCAAGACAGGCAATCCTTCAAATAATCAGGCCCTATGCTATGAAGGGAAGGTTGGAGACCAGACAAAAATTGTTCAGGATCATTGGGTCCACTGATGGCTTCTTGAGAACAGAGGGATCCATTGTCTCCTTCAAGGCCAAAGGGATGACCCTCTCCCTCAAAGAAGCAGATATTACTGCATGGATCCAACCATAGGTCACCTCCCGGGCAGGCTTGACCAACCAGGAGGAAACTAGATATAAACAAAAGGTCACAGTCCAGAAGATCCTGTCCACTTCCTCAGCAGTCACAGGTGCAGACTCACTCAAGATAGCTAAGTCTGAAGCAAGCTAAGACTCTGCTTCAGACACCACCACTGGTCAGTTGGAGTCCAACTCTGAATGAATCTGAGCAACTTTATCTGCCAGGTAGCAAGAATAATCCTCACAATGGCCCAGTAGATGTTCCTGTGGCCTGTTCCTCCCCAGTAGGGAATGAATTACTTTAAACAGGGCTACCAGGTGGCTATCAGCAGATGCAGTAAGGGCAGAGAAATAACAATGTTTTGTCACCTTTATCACCACAATGTGACCTCAAATATGGGTTCTTACTTGTGTTCAGTCAGACTTGCTCCTTGTCTTCCTCCAACGGTGCAGTAGTGTGATGGAATGGTGTTATGAAGGCCACGCTCAGGGAGATAAGTGTTTCCTTAGCCCTCAACAGGAGCGTGGGAAGTTTAAGAAGATGAGACTGGCACCACCCTAAGGAATTCAGGGTATTGTGGCTTGCTGGCTTGGGAACTTAGGTTCAGTCTGGAGAGATTTCTGTATTGAGGTGAAGCTAATAAATGCAACAGAACTGTACTGCACTGTCTCATGGAGTTCTTTGGGCCGAACCTGACAAGTAGGTATCTCTTCTGGCACTTCATCTCCCAGGCCTTCTAGAAGAATCAAGTCACAGCCTGGGATCAGCACTCAAGTTGTGGATGAGGGCAGATTTATTATAAACTAACCTGACATTGAAAAGCCACAGCTGGAATCCTGGGCCACCAAGGATCTGGTAACCCGGTATCAAGAAAGAACCCTGAGGGCTGGATATTGGGATTGCTCTCAAATAGCAGTCCCAATGTCACCAAGTGTGGCCCACCCTCAGGTTCTCACCAAACCTCCCTCTGCCTGTCTTGGTGTCAATGGCTCTGCTTGCCTTTCATTCTCTCCCCAGTTCCCTTCCACTCCTTATTCCTTCTCCCAGGCTGAGGTATCCATCTGTCATACCTGTCACATTCATCCACCCAATCACACCCCTTCAAATATCCAAGCCCCCCACTGTAATACCAAAACTCCACCAGTAGGCTGCACTTGCCTTCAAGTGTTTAAACAGCCCATGAGAGGCCTGGATCCTGGGGCAGGTCCCCAAAGCATCTCTGTCACACCACAGACCTCCCCCCTTCTCCATAGTCAGAGAAAGATAAAAATGGGCCGTGAGCAAAGACTCCAATCCCTGACTCCAGAAGGGAAAACATAGACACTCACCCATAGCACAGAGGGCAATTTCTGGCACCAGTGAGGACTTCAAGTCCACAGAAGTCTTCTCCCAGCTTGGTACTGCCCCCACCAAATCAGAAGTCTCCAGCTTCTCTTCAGGGCACCTCTTGCAGCCTCTCCTTCTGGAAAAAAGTATCCTGGGGTGAAATCAACTGACCTGGCCAAATGTCCAGACCTGGCACCAAGGGGATGGCAGAGAGTCCTTCAAGCTTGTGCTAGGTTTCAGCTGGAACCACACCCCACAAAGCCAGCAGCCCCACCACAACCAGCCACAGAAGAGACTTGAGGGATTAGAATAGAAAGCTCCTTCTTTTTGAAAGCAGGAGTACACAAGAGTGACAATGTTGGGTACATTCAGTGTATACAGACTACAAATGCCTTTGGGAAAGCACTTTTCCTCAATTTCTAAGTTGATTTGGAAAGCTTTTATAACTCAGCATTTACTCTTTTGCTATTCTTTCTGTCATTTGTAGCAATGGCTATCAAAGAAATGAAGGAATACTACAATCATTCAGAGAAATTCAGAGAAATCTTCTTTCCTGATGGGCAACCTTTGTTGCCAGGAATGTTTGTGAGAAGACCAGATCTGGCAGTTCTTTTAGATTTGATTGGGTCAAGAGGAGTCTCAGCTTTTTACAGTGGAAATGTGACACAGGAAATTATTTCAGAGGTGAGTCATTCATTGTTCTTGTGTACATATATGTGTATGCCTGGGTATATGTATGAGTGAAGGATATTCTTGTTGTTAGCTGCCCTGAGCGTGCTTTATGGAAAAGTTGGGTGCAAATAAATGAAATGCATAAAATGAATAATTACAGAGGATTCTGATTCTTATTTCAATTTAAGTAATCTGGAACAATGAGTTTCAGGGTGTCACCTGGCCAGATTGGTTATCCTAGAATTATTCTGAGGTTTCTCTAGTATACCAAAAATTGTGTAATGATGAGAAAGATCTCCAGAAGCCAGTTTGTCAGCCACTCTCAATCCCCTCTTACAGTGCATAGCTAGAGGGGAATATTTGTTGTGTTCTAGGACGCACTCATTAGACAGGCCCAACAAGTCTAGGTAGTAATCAATATGGACAATGTGACCTATGCAAAATTAGGTTTTCTCTTCCTTCTCTTTCTCCTTCCCTATTTGTAAAACATGCATGTTATAATATGTTTACAAATAAAATGATATTGCTTGATCAGTTTGGAAAACCCAAATCATATTGTTTTGCAATTGCTTAGCCATTTTAAAAGTTATTTTAAACTAGGACAATGCACTGCTAGCCTGTTACATGAAGCTTCACCACTATGATCCCCTGACTAGGTCCTTAAATCTGGAGGTACCTTGTCTGAAGAAGACTTTAGCAACTATACTGTGTTGGTGGAAAATCCAGTCCATACAATATATCAAGGTAAAAAGCCTCCTCTATCACCTATCCTGGTATTTCTTATATCCTTTAAATTTTCGTTTTTAAAATGAGTTTAGGAAGTAGAGCTTCTTTTTAGAACTAACAGAAACCTTGGCTGCATTTGTTTATATATTGGTGCAGTGCCCCCAGAACAGAATGAAAACTAAGACTCATTCCTCCAGGTTTCATAAACCTGACAAGAGAAATAATAACGTATACCCAAACTCTACCTGGGAGACTGCAACAGACTTTGAAGTTTTTTGGCCCTTGTGTGAACCCATTTATTGGTGGCATAGAAGTATGCCATTGGTATAAGCTAAAGTTACAGGTTTCTATGCAGGTGTATTATTGAATAACACCATGTCATACTAACAGAAGATAGTTTTCTTTTTGAAGGACTGTCTAGGGTCTGTTTTTCTTCTGAAGGTTAATCAGAAGACAATGCTCTGTTTGTTTGAGGTCAGGGAACTTGTTATTCCTGCTGAAGTCACAAGCTGCTTTCAAAACACTTGCTTCAAAACAGTTTTCCCAAAACAGAGGGATTTGAACTACAGTTTGAAAAAAAACCAACAAGATTAAGCTTGTAATGTTTCCTTACATAGGAATGAATCTTGCCAACTCAGTGAGATTTTCTTCTGAGTGGATTGTTCTAGAACTCCACTGGGAAGCTGCCCTTGGTTTCACAATATTAGTCTAACCCAGTTTTTCTGTGTCTTTCTCCTTCTTTCACTTTAATAGGACATCTTGTTCTCAGTCCACCACCTCCACATACAGGTCCTGCTCTGATCACAGCTCTAAACATCCTTGAGGGTTTTAATATTACCAGTCAAGTAGGCAGGGAAATTATTCTGCATTGGATAACAGAGGTAAGACCTGCTTAGCAAAATTGCTTGGGTTTGAAGATATTGTCATAGGACCTTGTTCCTTCATTGCATTATATATACTATACTTTACTATACCGTTCCATGTTATTTTCTTCCTTTATAAAGAATTTAATGAGGTAAATGAAAAATGGCCGCCAGTAAGGTACTTGAAGTGGTTATTTGCAACTGTCTGCTCTTGAAATTGGAGTCATAGTTTTCACACAGTTTAAAAGCCAACTGGTTAAAATTTATTTCAAATAAACTTCCATATAAATGTCTCCAATAAAATTACATGCATAGTTGAAGTAAGTATCTAGAAAATGCATTCTAATATATTTAACCTGCAGAAACAGTGGCCAGTGATTTCTAATGACAGGATTTGTGGCTTATGAACATTTGACGAGCTATGGGTTCCTGAACCCTGATTAATTCCCGTCTTGAAAATGTTCATCCATTTTAAAACTGGGATAATAATTCATAATGTTAACAGAAACTATTTACAAAAAACAGGCTTTGCATCAAAACATTATAACCTGCAATAAGCTGATATAAACTGCAAGAGTTTTTGAAGAGAAAATGCATGAATTAGTGTTCTTTGCTATCTCCTGATTATCAGAAAACAAGACAGTCCTTTCACATGTATTAGCTAAAAGCACCTCCTTGTGGCATATCTCTTGTACTGTAACTGGAATCTAGTAACTCCATCTTCTCTATGGCTTAAAAGGAAAAAAAAAACTACTTCTTTCAGTCATCTATGTTGCCACGTGTTATAGTCTCTGACATATAATTTGAAATTTGGCCAGTAAAAAACACAGGGAATGTTTCTGCAACAATTATGGTCGGGCTCGGTTGATTTTCTATATCGTGCCTAGAGAATACCTATTTTTATAACAGCCTATGTAATATAAATAAATATGATACATTTTACATATGTCTGATGTTGGCAACTGCATTTTTAAAAAGAATTAATAGACTTAAATATGATATTAAAAGTAGTAAAATTCAGGAACTGGAGGTGAACATTCTGATAAAAGAAATTCAAATGAAGGAATCACTGTGAAATTGACCAATTTGGATGTAGTACTAACTTTGATTCTGGAGCCTTGGACCACATATGAGAGAGTGGTTTTCTCTTCCATTTTATACTCTGAACTAGCATGGTAATACCATTATCAACAGTCACTGATTTAGTATGGAACAAGCATTTCTTCGATTTTAAGTCAAAGTTAAGTATAACTGTTTTCACCATACCCAATAATGTTCACAGTACTGTAACCTAAGTTTTTATAGCCAGTACAACATATATTCATAGATCATGAATGCTCACATCACAATAGATGTGACATGTGGTTCTCAAGGATTGCCAGGCTCTTTCTGTGGTTGTTGAAACAGACTAACACAGTTGCTAACATCTTTATGAGCTGACTTCTAGAAATGCTATGAATAAATACATTTTAGAAAATGTAATGATGTGTATATTTCTGTGATAGGTAATAAAAAAAGTTATGTGTTAAGTATCAAATTGGATCTCAGATTAAACCATCTTTGAATTCTCCTTTAAAAAGAATGACTTCAGTAATATGGATCACAATCTGGAGTGGGAGCAGAGGGTTAAATGTGACTTGCCTCCAAAACTTTTTTTTTTTTTTAATACTAATAGCAGATATTGTTAGGAGAGCCAGTGTGGTGTATTGGTTAAGGCATCATCTAGTTCAACCTTAGGCACAAAGCCAACTGGGTGACCTTGGGCCAGTCATTCTCTCTCAGCCCTAGGAAGCAGGCAATGGCAAACCACTTCTGAAATCTTGCCAAGAAAACTCCAGGGACTCGTCCAGGCAGTCACCAGGAGTCAACAGTGACCGGAAGGCACCCCCCCCCCAAAAAAGTTAAAGAAGTATGTCAAAGTGGAAACACTGAAGAGGAAAGAGGTTTAAAACTTCCTCTCCATCCCATAATATAAATTAATTATATTGTGTGCCAACCATTAATTTTTAACAGAGAACCGAAAAGTCTTAACTGTGGCATTAAAAATGCAGGACTGGCCTGTGTCGCAGTCTGAGGGAAAGGCAACATAGTGCCCTCCCCTCACATCCCACATATGAAAGACCATTGGATTAGTGGCTGAGTCTTCTTTTAACACTACCAGTGGGACTGCAACTTCCACCATACTGAAGAATAACAGGCTACCTGAAGAGCAGAGACCAGCCACATAGTGCATACACTTGTTTCCAATCCTGCTCTGCCACTTCAATCACTGGTGGTGAACTTGTAAGAAAAGCCATTAAGAAGAGCAAGGCAGCTGTCTCAAAGAATAGAAGCCATTCCTTCAGCTTTTGTAGCGGGGATGAGAGAAACCATTGTCTTCTTCAGGCAGCATAAACATCCTGGACCTGCCTTGCAGCTCTGTCCCTGGAGAAAGAGAGATTTCAAAGGCCATCTTCATATGCTATTTATTTTTTTCTTTTCTATCTTATGTAGACCTTAAAAGTTGTATTGGCATTAGCTAGCAGTTTGGGAGATCCTTTCTATGATGCTTCCATTTCTGATAGTGTGGAAGATATGATGAGGTAAGTCTCAATTTCTGATTATCATTCTTCATACTGATATAATTTTTTTGTCTTTATGTTAAATGCAGAAAAGGAATAAGAAAGAGTAAGTCAAAACAATTAAGGCATGAGATGAGAAAAAGAAATAAAACAAGTCTCAGCCAACACAATTCACTATACCTCCCCAATCTTTTTATCTTTGCAAACTATTCTTGTTTTCACCATGTCTATCTATTGGTTCATATGTTGCATTTGTGTTTTAAACTTCTCACATCTCTCTTTTTAAGGATCTCATCTGCTCTATCTAACCATAAGTTTCTCAGCCTTCTTATTCATCTAAACCAGTCATGTCAAACCTTTTGGGCTTGGTGGGTCAAAAATTCAGAAAATGCCTAACTTGACTCTCTTGGCATGCCACCCCACCAAAAAATGAAAGAGAAACAATTATTTACATATTCATTTACCTTAAAAAATACAGTCAATCATGTATAGTGCTATCTATTATATAAAGAAATGTCAAATAATTACAAAAATGAAATATGAGTAAAACAAACTCAGTTCCTTTGGTAACTCAAACAGGGAGAATAGTTGTCAGGTGTTGGTGAACACTGGTCACACAAAACATTGTGGTGTGTCACCTTTGACACGTGTGTCATAGATTCACCATCACTATTTAAACCATTCACTCTTCTTTTATAGATTTGTTTTGTGACTCATCCATTCTCTCTGTGTGATATCATACCACCCCAACGTACTTCTTACTTCAACTTATTTCTGGTCATTTATTTTTGTATTCAATCCACATTCATTAAAGCTTGGTCCTATTTCTTCCTGTTTTACCACGAACATTTCTTAAGTACCCCAGCCCCACTGTATCCAACATTATTTTTGTTTCTCCCAATATATGCAACTCCCACTTCCATAAATAATCTGGGCAGAAGCACATTCTTATTCACAGCCATCTGAGTTAGTTCAATAATTATTCATACCTTGCTACAGAGCATACTGCATATGACCTTTTACCAGCATTTCTTTTATCCATCAAGATTGATGTCAGCCCTTTGAGGTAGGCTAGGTCAGGGAACAAACTCCCCAAGTTTGACTGGAACTATACTTCATTGATATAGACTTGACTAGGCAGTAACAGAAACTTGACTAGGCAGGTGCCTCGAATAGCTGTTTAACCACTTGTCAAGTTGCCCAGCTATCAAGCCACAGGCACCAAAGCGTCCCATACCTGCCACTTTTCAGTTGGGCTACTGACTGAACATGGGTCTAGCACTCTTCTGAAAGAGCCTTAATCCTGTTTTTCATACAGGTCCAGCACTCTTTCAAACAAGCGCTAAACCAGTTTATGCAAGGAACCCACATAAGATCTGATAAGTGCTTCAGAAAGTCCCTGTTAGACATTATGAGGACAGATGCCTCTGAAGAAGCCAAATGTCTGGTCTTTCTTGGAACCAAAGCCAACGTGGCAAACAGTGCCCAGAGACTGGAGGGGACATACCTGCAGCAACTTAAGCTAATAGGAGCTGGGCTGATCCCAACCTCTGAATGCACCATAAACCACAGTATTGATGGTATATGCTAGATTATATCCATAGCAAACACTGTGTTGAGAGAAGAGGGAAAATGTTATCTTAAAACAGCAACAGCTAAATATGAGTTTAAGATACCTCAGTTGTGTGCTGGGGTTGAGACAAAGTCAATTTCATGAAGACATTGTATAAAAATGCTTCCTGGGTCATGTTTATGTAGAGATTAGGAGGATATGAGGAAGAAGCCTGACTTTTAGGTACTGGTTTATTAACAAACTTCTTGATTGCTTGGCTTCTGATTAAAAACTTAAATTAGACACAGGAAGACAATTATAGACCTCTGGAGGCTGATTATAAACAGCCAAGGTGAAGTTCCTCTAATGATGTTCCTGTTTGCAGGCCAAACGTGTTTTTAGAATGCAGGCTTTTACAGTCTAAACTGATATGGCTGCTGAGATGCATTTTGAGTGCTATTGCTTATTGTTTCTATATTTTTATTTATTTGTAATTTCATTTTTTAAAACATTCTGTCCCTTGTTTGACCAGATGTCTATACATTCAGTGAGCAAAAGTAAAGACAAATAATCATTTCTCCCTGATTTTTCTTCTCTTTGCAGCAAATCTAAAGCAAATTTCCTGCATCAGCAGATTGAGTCCCAAGCTTTCCCCTCTGATCTTCACATTCCACATTTCTCTATTGAAAGTGGTCCCTCTGCTAGCCAAGTCCTTGTCATGGGACCTGATGATTACATTGTTGCTGTTGTAAGGTAAAAAGACACTTGTGGGACAAAATGTTCCTAATTTCATATGTCACAGATGAGGTCTGAACTACTGACATCCAACTAGGAAAAGAATCTGGGGTTGTGATGGTGGCACTGACAATATCTGGCAGCTGTGAAAAAGAGTACTTCCATTTTATGGATTGAAACTAAAATTGCCACTATGATAATCTCCTCATAACAGTCTGTGATGGGGCAAGATCCTCTGCTGTTCTGCTTAAATTAAAAGTAAAATCTCATACAAGCTGAGCTCAACTTTAGGTCTCTGCAAAGATACATTCATGTAGTTTTCTTGGAAAAAATATAAAAAGCCAGATGTGGTTTTCTGACTTCCCAGTCTAGACAACAGCTCTGGAAGTCTTTTATCCAAACACCAACCAAACCCATCCCTGCTTTAGCTTCTAAGCACAGACAAGATCAGCCAGTAGAGACAGAATTGTATTTTCCTCATTTCAGAAGTATTATACAGCAGTAGAGTGGGATAAGATACAGAAAAAACATAACTAAAACATTTCATGCACTTTAAATACACTACTTCCAGTACTTAGAAATGTTGCACTGATTTGATTTTGAAATTAACCTAGAGAATCTGGTCACAGAAAGTCTAAGAATAAAATGAAGAAGTTATTAGAACTTTTGATTAAAAATTAAAGAAAATACTTAATAAAGACTTATAAGAGAATGCACAGGGCAAAGAAAGTTGAGAGAGAACAGATACTTATTATCCCTAATATTGGAATACAAATTCTTCCTGGGATACTGACTGTCGGGTGATTCAGGATGAACCAAAGAAAGTGCTACTTCTGGCAATGTATAATTCATGTATGGAGTCTGGTACCCCAAGATGGATCAAACTACATAGTGTATTAAAGACTGAGTATGCAGAACTGAACTCAGGTGTGAGCTGGCAGAACTCTTTGTATGATTCCTTTATTCTGGACAGGCTAAAAATGATTTATGCAGCTGTACAATACTGGGCAGCTGATTGACTTGGAAGACTTGAATTCCGACCCAGCTGTCTTTGTGTTTTTCTTCAGTTCCTTGAATCGACCATTTGGAAGTGGAATAATGACTTCTTCAGGAATCCTTCTAAACAGCCAGATGTTGGATTTTTCTTGGATGAATGAAACAGAGGACCATTCCTCTTCCAGCTTGGTAATAAATTATGAAATTATTCTGGGACAAAAAGATTGAAAGCAGAAATAATTGTATATCAGTATGTTGAAATATAAGTATTCCCAAGATAATTGAAATTTAGCAATCTTCTATTATGTTTAAAACCATAAACTACTTATATTTTTAAATAATCATTGGTTTGCATCCACTACAATAAATTGAACTTGATTTGATAAAGATACTGGTGAAATGTAGATTTTAGAATATTTCTTGTGGCAAATACAGATATCTTACATTTATTGCTTTCAACAGATCTATTTAAATTTATATAATCTATAACCAGAAGAAATAGATTAAATATAATCTGTTTAATCTATTCCTTCTGGTTAGAGACAAATCTAGCTTGATTTTTTCCAAACATTGTCCCTGTGGATTTGCTGTTTTCCTTGCACTGATATAGTTATATAGGTTTTTTTTAAGTAGTATTTGAAAGATAATTCTTGAAAGAAGATCTAAATGTCAGAAGAACGCATGCTTAATCTTCTATATGTCTGTCCACACAAATGTATATGTAAATAAGTTTTAACCAGGATTATTTTCATTCAGAGTCCTTATTTATTTATTTATTTATTAAATCAATTTATATAGCCACCCATCTCACCATAGGAGACTGGGCAGCATGCAACAAAGCTAAAAACAGTAAAATACATTAAAAATATATATACTGTACTGTATAGTTGAAACTGAGCACTAGACAAGTTTGAATATACTCCACAGAAGCCACACCAGTTAGTTAATAAAAGAGTCAAGAACTTTCTAAACAAAAGCAGAAGAGGAAATTCCTGAGTCTATCTAGATACAGTTCGGATTACTGCCACCTTAGGATAAAATTATATGATAACACAATTTATTTACTCCATTCATTCTAAAACCAGGGATTGGGTAGCTGTGCATCCCCCTGCAGATGTTGCTACTACTGCAGCTTCCTGCCATCTGTAGGGCGATGCTAGTTTATCCTCCCTGGAGTGGCCATTCCATTTGTGTAATTTCTTACCCTCTGTTCTGATTTGTGGATGTTTCAAATGTATACCTTATGTGTTTTTTTAACCATGGTTTTAAATGTGAATTATACTGTTAATTATTCTTGCTAGTGGTTTTCAGTACTTTTTAACTAGCAAACCAAGAGATGCTAGAAATTGTGCTTCACCAATATCTGGAGGGTCAGATCTTCCCCATCCTCATTTAAGTGACATTCCTCCCTTAATATAAATTTCTTATCTGAAGTAGCTTAAGAAAAAGACAGTTTTGAGCAAAACCCCTACTTTGGAAAGCTCTTTCATTCTAGAACCTCCTCCGTTTTATGGTGGTATTATTTAATATTTGTAAAAGGCCCTAGCTTTCTTGCAATGAGGTCATCAGAGAAATGTGATGGGAAGATGCCTGAAGTGCCTTATGAATGGCAGATAACTTGTTCATCCCTTTTATCTAGTCCTTAAAAATCGTACTTGCACAAATTGCACATAAGGAAACTGAACCCTAAAGAGCAAAGGAAGCTCCTAGTGATATATTTAACAGTGTTTGGGGAAAAAATCTTTTTCCTGCAGAGGAATTTTATTCAGCCAGGAAAAAGGCCATTATCTTTCTTACTACCCACTATTGTTCGGCCATCAGAAGGGATGTGTGGGACTTACCTCTGCCTGGGAGCCAGTGGTGGAGATAAAGCTTTAAGCAGCATCATGCAGGTAAGTTCTGGACTTGGGATTAATAATCTCATTATGGGAGTAGAGACCACTGCTTTGTCCAGGCAGTGATTCCCATGTGTTGAAGGGCAGGTCTGTGAAGTGCACAGATCACACAACGGATTTGTGCATGCACAAGGATCTCCATGCAAAGGTCACTATCCGCATGTAGAAATCAGGTTGGTCTGGTGGGGGCTTGCTGCTTGCCCAGCCTTTCAACAGCTAAATAAGAGTCAAGATAAAATTAAAAAATAATTAAAAAATAATTCATATTTGGTTTCATTTCTTTCTGACAGATTTTAATAAATGTTTTAGCATATAACAAAAATCTAAGTGAGAGTCTATCACTTGGGCGGCTTCACCCTCAGCTACAATCAAATATTCTAGAAGTTGACAGTAAGTATGAACTTCTACTAGGTTTTTTTTAATATGCCCACACAAAACAATTTTTCTAAGGCATCTAAAACTACCCTGTAGCTTTTCTTTGCTAGACATGGTTTATTAAACTTTGTAGTCTGCAAAGTTTATATAGCAAACTTTCTATACTTGATGTATAGAAAGAGGGGATACTCTTTTATGATAGACTACATTAGAGGTTGAAGTTGAAAAGCTAAGCAGGGATGGACTTGGTCAGTACTAGGATGAGAGATCACTACCAGGGCTTTAGGCTAGACTAGGAAGTCCAAAAAACCTCCCAGAAGAAGGGAATGACAAACCATTTCTGTCTTGCTGCCAAGAAAATGTGATGGACTTTTTCCTGAAGTTGCTAGGAATTGAGGTTTTATATTGGAGAAATAAAAGGGCAATTGTGTGGGCATTTTTTTTCACATTCACAACCTTATTTTTAAAAAACGAGAGTGGGCAACATTTTTCTTCCAGGATCTACATTTCTATGTTTTTCCCCCCAGGCATCAGTACATGGGGAAGGTTTAAAGCTTTGGCTATGTTAGCTGTTTTGCCTGTTTACAGATGCATTCAGCATCTACTCAGATCTCTCTGGTCAGGTGGCCTACAGTGACAAAGGGTGGTTGCCCCATGACAGTGCTTCGGCTGAGGAGCCATCCTTGATTTAAGCAAAGGAAGGCAACTTTCTCAAGCAGAAGGATTAATGGTAAAGTGCTGGAAAGGACATAGCTGTATGCGCCACCATCATAAGACTGCCCTGCATTTTTGTTAGCATGACTGGCGTTTGCAAGTGTGGCAGAAGAAATTGGCCCATTACCCATGTTAAAGTGAGGGCACTTCTGTACTAGCACTGCTTTTATTCTCTAATCTCCCTAAAGCATTTTGAAACTGACCCCAAATCCAGTGGCTTCAAAATTTTGAGAACATTAATCTGCTCCAACTGGCCAATCAGACCGCGCATAACAAAACAAAGCATTCAGTTGAATGCCTGGCCCTGAGCAACTGCCAGTGCCAGAGCTACAAAATTCCCCTCACCTGCACCCCACATAATAAGAAGGGGGTGTTTTGTTAACATTCCCTTTTTACATTTGATTGTTCATGAAACAGAATGGTTGCTGTTTGGGGTTGCTGCAAAAACTGTTAGCACGAATTCTGGAACTAGGAGGCCAAGACATGAGTTCCTATTGGTGAGAAAACAGCCCACCCACAAATTCAACATTTCAGATGGAAAGCTGTCCTCTAGCCAGTCTAAGATACACCACAGTGAATTGGAAATGATTTGACTTGGCTACCAAACATGGAGAACGGCGTGAGATCTCATATATCCAGAGCTGATTTTAGACTGGTGTAGCGCCCCATTGTGGAAGTGCCTCCAAAATAAGTTGCCAACTCACTTGGTTTCTATATGCAAAATGGGAAAAGGCTATCATTTTGTTATTTACCTGAGACAACAAAATGTTTCAAGCCAACCCTGGAGAGGGCATCATTGCTCTAATGAAAATAACTTTTTCAAACCTTTCTCATTAGGTGAGTTTCCAGAGGAAGATATCAGCTATTTTACAACCAGGGGTGAACATGTAAATAAAGTTGAGGTCCTCTCTATAGTTCATGGAGCCAGAAGAACAAACAATTTCATAATTGGTGTGAAAGACCCAAGAAGCGTGGATGCAGCAGGAGCAACAATATTATAGCAACTCTCCGATGAGTTTGTTAAAAAAAAAAAAAGGCTTTTTTTTCAAAATACATTATGCATGTTTCCAAACAGTTCCTTTATCATTCCCCATAATGTGGAACAAGTGGTGTTTTTATGGGTTTCTACATTGCTAAATAGACCTCTCTGCAATTCTGTACTAAAACAATGAAGCAATGAAGCTTGATCAAGGTACAGCACAGCCATTAGAATTTTTGTTCATTATGATTTTGAGTTATAAAAATCTCAGGCATTGTTATAATAGGAGCACAGGGAATAAGTTTAATTTTAATAGCTAGTCCAACTATTTGGTGCACCACAGTGAGATAATTCTAAATTGAGCACAGGGAATATTTAAGAAACAAACAACTGGATACTGAAAATGTACCATTTTGACAGTGTCAGTGTAAGATTCACTGTTCAAGGAATACTTCTATTTTCACCCAAGTTCTTAATACAAAACCCAACAACCCAAACACAGTTCCATGAGTTTGAATTTGCATGGAAAATACATACCTAGGGAAGATGCCTATTGGCTGATATTGATAGCGATTCATAAATTCCCTCATGTTCAATCTCTGGAACGGTTTTGCAGTTTGTAAGAATGTTTTATTGGTGGTTTTCCTTCCATGGATAAACACATACTAAAATAAAGATGTGTGTGCTTTTTTTTCTTTTAAGGTAGATTGTCTGCCTAACTTCTTAGGGTAAATCAGGTTGCTTAATCCAGTATCTGACTTCCTGCTACGTACAGCTGATTTCAGGATAAGCTGGGTTTACACATACCATTCAAGTGTGCTTGTTAATTGTACTTCTCTGTTCACCAACAATGAAAGGAAATGGTACTTTGACAGTGCAGAGTGCCTTCATGTCAGTATCTTGAGGATCAAGCAGAAAAAGTTTTGTGATAACATATTTATCTCTGGTGCTTTAGTGATCTCCCTCCTTTCTCAGTTAGTATACATGAATGGAAAATAAGATGGCTGAGGATTCTCAAATCTTCCCTGTGAGTCAAGTGATTTGTACCAGCCTACATGTTTAATTGTAACTGCTGTTACTCATATCTTAAGTAATATTAACTTTTATCATCCTCTTTTTGTCTCTCTGCCCTAAGGAGAGAAGGCAGTTTCCCATAATCCTCTTGGTGGTATCAACTCAATGGTACATTGCTGGTGACTTCAACAAATTGAAGGTGTCATTTCAAGTGTTTTGACACAATATGTAATGTCATTCAATTCTGGATCTGAGTTATGAATTAAGCTATTTCTATCCTGGAGAAAATCAGACCTTGTTGGTCTCTACTGTTGCTCTCTGGATTGTTTTCATCTCTAGTGAAATAGTTTTGTGTGCAGAAAGAACTCATGCAGATCTTGCACTGAATAGTTTAATTGTAGCCTTGTGGTTAGTCTGCTTCTCAGTAGCCCTACAGGTCCATTTCAGCGTGTTTTGTATTTATTGGGCACTACCAAAAAGAAGCCCAAAATAGCAGCAAAAAGGCTGTCCCTTCCCATTTAAATGCTATGATTTTGCACTGTAATCTTCAAATCATTCTCATTAAAAAAAAAAAAAAAACTGCTGGCAATCTTTGAGGAACAAACAGTACTATAGAGAGGAAGATTGAAGTTCATCTGAAACCATAATTACTGTCTCATCTTATTCCCATTTCTTAAATTGAAGGGATGGTTAATAAAACTAAGACAAGATTTTGCATGTAATATATGATGAAACAAACAAAAAATTAAGACTTATTAAGTTGCCATATTTTAAGGCTCAATTATAAATATATTATTTTTCCTATTCTTTACTTCTATTTATATGCAATGTTTATAAATTGCCCCAATCTGAAGGCTGTGGGTGGCAGAAAGGTAAGAAAGTCACTTAGCAAGGTGCAATTTTACATGATTTGCAGCTGACATCTTGCCAAGCATATCTCACTTTCTTAATTCAGTTCTAACAAAATAATCCTCCTCCTGATAATGTCCACCAGATTAATTCTTGCAAAACTTTTTATTTATCGGAATCATTAACAACATTGCTTAAAGATACTAAGAGAAATACAATTTCAGTATTTCAGTATTACTGATGTTTAAAAAAAATCAAACAAACTACAGAACACACACAGAAAAGCAAGAAGCTGAAAATATTAAATAAAATTAGTAAGAATAGAGTTCATGCATAACACTGAAGGCCCCTATCCAGAATGGAAAAGCCATTCATCTCTGAAGCGATGCTATTGGTTCAGCAAGGCTACATCAAGATTTTTCCAAGGCACGGAGATAATAATATATTTATATATATATTCCACAATTGCCTTCAAATCAGTTTTCACTGGGCTCAGTTGTGAATCATTAGAACAGTCGCTTGTTAAAACTAAAGGTAGTTCACTAAACAGACTGTTTCCTTCACATTGATGCTGCTGCTCTCAATTTATTTTGGGAAAATTTTAAAATATGTAAACTATTTCTGTTTAGGTGGTGTTTAGTACATATGAACATTTCTCTTCATGAAAAAAGACACTTCATGAAATGCACAGCAGAAGGAATTTAAGCCACGGAAGTAGACCCTGTCCCCACATACTTAGTACAAAATATAGGAATTACTTCACTGAAAGTAAATAGTTAAAACCCCTGCTTTATGTAGGCCACAGTTATGTTAGCAGTTCCTATCCACATGCAAGTCTATGCTTATCTTCAATTGAAAATGGAAAGTTTAGGGAAATCGACAGTAGATGTGATTCTATTTCCACATGTTCACTGAATGTGTGAAGAGCTATTCTGAAGACAAAAGGAAATTCATTTTACTCAATCACAGTAACAAAACAGAAAAAAAAAATCAACACCCCTAATTTCATTGCACTGAGTACCTAAACATCTGTTATTTCATTTGGGAACATTCTTTGATTATCGTAATTGCATTATAATTATCACTGTCATAATTATCAATGGGAACTTTAATTACTACCTTTCTATAGAGAAAAACAAGCCATTCTCTTTGGAATAACAGAGGTGAGAGCAAAATTTGGCTATCATATGTGATACTATGGGACCCAGGACCCATCATCAGGAGTTCTAGAGCAAGCTGCAGTGCATCTTTGAACATGGGATACACTGAAATAGATTTTACACATATTTTACTAGTTTCTTAACAAACTGGAGAAAGCAACAGACACAGTGCTTGTTCTTATGTATATAGAAGTAGTGTTGAAAAGAATGAGGAATATCTATGAACTTGGGGATAGACAAATTAATGGCAGTTGATACTAGTTCAGACAATGCAACCTATCTTCAGAATCAAAGGCAACAGGTTCTCAATTCTATTTGTTAGGGAGCAACAATGAAAGAGCTCTTGCCCTTATGTCATGCTTTTGAGTTTTCTCAATGAATCTGTTGGCCACCATGCAGTCTGGAATATTGGATGAGATAGGCCTTAGCCTGTTCCAACAAGGCACATTTTATTTTCCTCAAAATAATTTTATTACAGATTATAATTGTAATAGCAAAAACTAATACAAACTAAAAGAAAGAAAAAAAGAATAGAAAGAGTAAAAAAATGCAAAGGAAAAGAAAAAATACATAGTAGGAAAAGAAAAGTAAGAATATAATAAAAGAGAAGAAATATATAAAGAAGTGACTTCCAACTTTCATCACAAGTATAAACAATGTTGTAGCTTTTCACCTCTTCTTAATTTACAACCAATGATCACTTCATCCCGTGTCCCATCTCTTATCTATAAGCAAATCCATAAAGTGTTATCATTTCAGTCCTGGTGTCAGCAAAAGCCTATTAAGGATTGCCAGAAATAACAACAACATATCTATTTTAACCTTGATCAAATAAACCAACTTTATATTCTTTCCTTTTACTTCTAACAATCTTAATTTTTAGTCCATTTAAGTAATGTTATAGAACTTGATTTCTTTTCATTTCTTTTTTGCCCCTTCTCACAAGATTCATCCAAGCTTTAACAAATCTCTTTTGTAAATCCAACATGTAAGAATTATCCAGATTACTGTTTTGGTTTATTATTTGTAATTCCTTTTTTATTTTTAGAGCCTCAACTGATTTATTTTGTATGTCCAATGAGACATCTTTTTCCATGTCATTCTTGTAGCCTGTCATTTGTAGATCCACTTTCAGTGTCAACTCTGTCTTGTCAGATAAAACTTGTTCTTCTTCTGCCATTTCTTCCAAAACGTCTTTTGGACACAGTCTATCCATAGAAGCAAACATCGCTATTGTCATTGTTAACATTAACTTCTGATTCCATTTTTCTAAAGTATCCTTCAGTATTTCCAATGTTATAATACTTTGTGTCATTCTGTAGCTGTTAATCAGGTTTATGTATTCTTCTCCTTTAATTAAAATCTTTAATTTCCTCTAGTGTCTAATTTTTAAAAATACTTATCTCCATTATGTCTTAGAAAAAAATCAAAACAAGTCCACTTTCCCATGGGAAGGATTCTGTATAATTAATTCCAAAATCTTATTTCAAATTTATCTGGACCCTTAATCTGTTTATAACTTTCTAAAATCAAAGTCTTAATTAGCTTTTTGCTGCTTACTTCATTTTTTTAAAGTTCTTAAGCTTGTAGTTCAATTTTTCATTTGTTAAGGATTGAAGGCAGACTCACCTGGTGTTTTCAGACCTGTTGGTCCAAAGATCTCTAATAGCTGAAAAGTAATTAGCAATCAATTTCTGAATGTGATTAGAAAAGAAACTATGTGAACTTAGTGTCCTTTTAAAGGGGCCAACCGTGGTTTGAGCAAGATGGCTCCCTCATTTCCTGGTGCTCAAAACCCACCAGAGGTCACTGTCTTGTGGTCTCCTCATGAGGAGCAACTGTCTGGAGCACTTATGAACTATCTCCCATCCTCTCTTTGTCCGGAGAGATTTGAAGAGCCAGTCTACCCATTAGTTTTTCGTTCCTTGCCGTGGTCTTCAGTCTGCCATTTCTTCCACTGGAGCTTTTATTATGGTCATAGACTGGCATATGCACATAAAATCCCTCAAAATTCAGAAATACAACAGTAGTAAAGGATCCAGGAGGCAACAAAAATGATCAACTTAGTCAAGTAAATAAACATTTGAGTGTTTGTGTGAAGTTTCAGGTAGAAGCCTTCAATGGATAAAGGATGTGACAAGCTTTGCCCAGAACCTATCTCTGTGAATCAAGTCAAAAGCTGTCTTTAAATCAATAAAAGCAACATATTAAGTACCTCTTTGACATTAAGCATATTTTTTTTACTAGATAATGTAGTGTAGATCACCTGGACTTGAATCTAGTTTGCTCCTGAGCCCAAACTTTGTATTGGATCAACCAGTCAGTCAGTTTCCAATAGAGATGCCTGTTGGTACAACTGAGAATACTTAGAAGGATAATTGGACTGAAATTAGTTGGAGAGTTTCTAGTTCATTTCTTAAATATTGGAACTGTGATAGATAGATCCTCAGGGATCTGGAGAGAATGGTCAAGGGAGGTGAATCAAGAGGTGGTTAAAGAAGCCCATCAGTCAGAAGTAGTTTTCAAAAACTCAGCCAGAATTAAGTCTCCTCCATCAGCCTTGCTGTTTTTCAATTGTGGAAGGAGTTTGTGGATCTTAGTAGGGGCCACAAGTGGCCACTCTGGAGTATGAGCTGAGGACAGCTTGAATGAAATTGAATCACTTACATCAAAATAGCACATGATGATGTTCAGCCCAATTCTCAAGTAGAATTATCTAACTGGCCCAGCAGAATCTTTTACGAAATAATGAACTGTCAAATGCTAAAAAGTTAAATAGTTTTTATCAGCAGCATGGTCTCCTGTCATTTTGAGGTAGAAAACATAAATCCCAAGATGTATGCTTTAGATAAATGCCCTCCCTCTCTGCAAGCTATTCTCCCCAATCCCAAGAAAACAACGATATTCTAGTTTCTGTCATATTGTGTCCTTCATATTCTTTCTTGCTTTCCCTCAAACATTAAATGAGGCCTCCAGAAACCAAAATGTTGCCCACCTCTTATTAACAGCAAACAATCAGCGAACATCATGAACTTTAGATTGATTACTAGGATTAGATGATGACAGTTTTTTTTTTTAATTGCCATACAGGATAAGTATTATTTGCCCAAACATGCACAGTACTGTAGCCATGTGTTTAGTTAAAACACCTTCTGACATTTAGTCATGGGCTGACAGTCCTAAGTATTTTCGAACTCTCTCTGGAACTAGACGATTTAATAAGCAATTTGCAAAATAATAAGCACATAGCAATTATTACCAATGGTTGCTAGACTTTACCAAATTAGATATTGAAAAGTATAAGGGAGTCATGGCATAAAGAATTGTAATATCCAGTATATGATTATCAATATAAGGACATTTGGGCTTCTATATGTCTATATATGTTAGCCTGTTCCAACAAGGCAGATTTTATACACTAGCCAGCTATGGTCTGTAATTGAAAGTGTTACAAATCCATCTCTTAGAATTCTTTCTACATTACCTGTTATCTATTGCATGGATTTATTCAGTGAGTAAAAAGAAGTTCCACTGAACAAACATATTCATTTATTTATTCTGAGAAAACAACAGAATGCACCCAAAGTATATATGCAATCAAGACTCTAGTTTACCGTGCAACTGCAAAGTATAACTGCAGAAAGTGGATTGAGGTATGTGGTAATAAAAGGTGTGTGTAAAAATTACAGGCCAAGCATACATATTCATGACTCTTCCAGCAACAGCTGCCATTTGCAGAGAGAATTGTGTGCATGCCGGAGTCAGTTAAGCACATAGCTTCATGCAAATTGCTTTTCTGCACCTTGGTGAAAGTGCTAAATGTCTATTCTTATGGCATCTTACAAAAATATATGCACATTTAAGAGAAGTTTATGTTGGAAGAAGTGCTGCAGGGACTGATGGAAAATAATGATGGCCCTGTGTTGAGAAGGCTGGGAAAACTAGGAAAAAAATTAAGAAAAAAAAAACTCCTGTGAATTAGAGTAAACCCATGAGTCAATAATTTTCTAGCATAGGTGGTCTTTATTCTTGGCATTTAGTCAACCACAAACCAAAGATTTCTTCAGGAAGGACTTTAAGTGCTAGCACTATTTTGTATGCAAAAGATCTCAAAAAGTTCATGACATCCGGTTAGATTGGGAGGAATGCCTGCCATAGGCACTGGTGAGCCTCTGTCAGCCAAATAGTAGGGAGACAAATGAGTCACTACACCTGACTAGTCATAAAGCTTTTAAACACACCTGTCAATAAGGTTGGCTGAACTCAGCAGAACATTTCAGTCAATGTGCCTAGGATGAGGTGTGAAAGATTAACTTGAAATGAACACGAAATCCATTAATCTAAAGTTATTTAAAATATCTGGCAATCATCACCATCATCATCAAAGCAAAGACACATGATAAGAGATTCACCATCATCATCAAAGCAAAACAACATGGTAAAAGATTCAAAAGCATTAACAAGTTCTTTTTGACCAAGTCCATAGTTAAACTATGGAATTCAAGGTGCCGTGATGACTTCAGACAAGGACTCTCACTTCAATGGGGTTGCACTGCTTTGTTTTGCTTTGCTAGCTTTCCCTGCCTCCTCTGGAACTTGCAAAAGCTGGAAGAGGCATCAGTGCAAGAGCCTGGACAGAAATCTCTTCCAGTTTTTCCAAATACTGGATGAGGCTACAAGGAGGCTGTGAGACAATGTGAAATATCTTGTTAAGGCAAATTTCATATCTCTTTGCTTTGGACATATCTACTTATAATGCCTCCCAACATGAAGGATGGGGAACTTGATTAAGAAACCACTGTTGAATTCACATCTTGCATGTGTATTCTCCATATGCATTTATTTAATCACTATATGAAGAGGCTACCAGATTAAATAAGTCTTTCTATTAATATTGTATCTATTGTGTTCTGTTCAGGAACACAATGGAATTTTAGAATTTTGGAATACCTTTAAATAAGCACATTTTTCACAATAGTGCTAATTTCTGTAGTACTAATTTGGGAACCTGAGGTTACTGCTAATTTTTATGATTCCTGCCATCCAGGACAGTGGCTTTATCACTTGTGACCCTTCTATAAAGTATCTTGGGCTTATGGCTACAGTGAGCAAGATATAATCTAGCACCTTCCAGTAGTCCCTGCAATAATGACCTAGATTAAAAAGTGTCTTCTTCTTCCTCTTCCTCCTCTTCTTTTCCTTCTCCTTCTTAGAAAATTTCAATTTCTTCTTTGTTTAAATCCAACAGCATAAATAGCGCAAGCCTCCATATACTTATTTTATGTAAAACTGTATTCGATTGAATTCAATGGAGCTTTTGCCTAAGTATGCCAAGCATTGCAGCATAATGTGGAATTTATACCTTGCCCTTCTGTTTATTCCAACATTCAAAGCAGTTTTCAACCATAAATATAAAAAAACAAAATTAATACAATTAAAACCAAAATTAATACCAGTAACTTAAATAATTAACCTTTAAAAATTGGGCAAAAGACATATGTTTTTATTAGAGATGTACAGCTATTTGGAAAAGGTACTTTAGAAGGGGGATGGGTGCTGTCTGTGTAGGGGATAAGGAAGATGACCTCAACAAAAATAGGCAAGATCTGTTACCCAAAACGATGAGGCAAAAAACAAATCTTAAGTCCACAAAAGCAGAAAATATGCAGACAGACACAGCTCTAATTCACATAAGAAAGGGAGGAGGCACAGCACAGTGAGACCTGCAAGTGTCTGTTATTATAGCCACTCTCAATAAAAGTAGTCTTAGCCTTCCTGTGGAGATGATTCCTGATCTGGTCTACCAGGTGAGGCTGACAAGAATCTTGCAAGTCTGATTGTCAAGGGTGTCAAACAAGTGGTGACCTCATCTCTCACATACCTTGTCAACATCTTCATACTCTATAAGTTGAAAAAAATCCATATGAGCTTGACAAGAAAGGTCCAGCTCCATATACCTGACTCAGTACTGGAGTCTAAATCAAAACAAATTCAGCTGACTTGATCTGCAAAGGATGATGAAAATTGCTTTCAGCAAGCTTTTGATTATTCTGATTTCCTTCCCTCAACATCTTCATGGAGATGCCACATGCTATGGAAAAGCACTGCTAGATTATTCTATGCAAATGCAATGAGTTAAAAAAAAGTAAGCTGTCTTAATAAACCTAGTGCCATGGAATAGGATTTCAAATCAGCCTGAAAGAAGGACCCATTCTTGGCTCAATATGTAAGAAGTTCATCTACTTACAGTTCAACCCTCTATCTATCCTTTATTACTCTCAGCTTTCTGGTAAACCGAGATGCCGATTGAGCAAGAGGGCAGAAGGCACTTTGGAGTGATAGTGTCAACCACCTGGGACATCCCCATATTGTACATGTCAACCAGGGCTCTACAATATTGCTGATACATTTTATTTTTATTATTTATTTATTATTAAATTTATATGCCACCCATTTCCCACATAGGGTGACTCTGGGTGGCTTACAATTAAAATCCAAGACAATAAAAACAATAAAAATATAAATATCCCCAATTAAAATCACAAATAACAATTCTATAAAAGCCAGAGTACAATTCAAGATGATGGGGGGAGAAGTATCAATCATCCCACCAGCCAGTTCTAGCAATGAAAGCCCCCATCAGGCCCCCAGGCCATCTGGCATAGCCATGTTTTTATGCCTTTTTGGAAGGCTAGGAGAGTGGGAGCAGTCCGCACCTCAGGTGGCAAGCTGTTCCACAGGGTGGGGGCCACGGCAGAAAAGGCCCTCTTCCTAGACCCCACCAGCTGGAATTCCTTGACTGGTGGAGTCTGCAACATGCCTTCTCTGCTGGACCGAGTGGAGCAGGCAGATAAAACGGGGGCGAGACAGCTCCTCAGATAACCTGGTCCTGTGCCATGAAAGGCTTTAAAGGTGTTAATCAACAACTTGAATTGGGCCTGTAAGCAAACCAGCAACCAATGCAGCTCGCATAACAGAGGTGTTATATGTGAACACCCTAGGAGCATTCAAAACTGTTTGTGCCTCTGCATTTTGCACTAGCTGTGGCCTCTGAGCACTCTTCAAGGATAGCCCCATGTAGAGTGCATTGCAATAATCCAAACGGGAGGTGACTAGGGTATGAGTGACCGTGTGGAAGGCCTCCTGATCCAGGAAGGGGTGTAACTGATGCACAATATGAAATTGCACGAAGGCTCTCCTAGCCACCACTGCCACCTGCTCTTCGAACAGGAGTTGTGAGTCTAGGAGGACCCTCAGATTACAAACCGGGTCTGTCTGGGGTAGTGCAATCCCACCTAGAACCAAAGATAATAAGCTCCTATATCTTGAGGCTCCCTGTATCCACAGGCACTCCGTCTTACTAGGGTTCAGTTGAAGCCTGTTGTCCCTCATCCAGGCCCCTACAGCCTCCAGGCACCACAAAAGGATAGCCACAGCATCACTTGGGTCCCCTGGGATGGAAATATATAGTTGAGTATCATCCCATAGTGCCAGATGATCTCACCCAGCAGTTTCATGTAGATGTTAAATGGGAGAGGCGAGACCACCGAATCCTGAGGCACCCCAGAAAATAGGGGTTGTGGGCTTGGTCACTCACTCCCTATCAACACTGATTGGTGTCAGCCTTTGAGGAAAGAGATGAACCAGCACAAAACTGTGCCGCCCAGCCCCAACTCCAGCAGCTGACCCAAAAGGATACCATGATCGATGGTATCGAAAGCTACCGAGAAGTCAAGAAGAGCGAGGATGGATGCACTACCCCCATCCCGCTCTCATCAGAGATCATCTAAAAGTGCGACCAATGCTGTTTCTGTCCCATAACCAGGTCTGAAACATGACTGAAAGAGGTCCAGATAATTGGTTTCCTCCAGGGCCCTCTGAAGCTGTCATGTGACCACCTTTTCCACAACCTTACCCAAAAAGGGAAGGTAGGAAACTGGATGAAAATTGTCCAAAAGGGTGGGATTCAGTGATGGTTTCTTGACGAGGGGACGGACCAGGGCCTCTTTAAAAGGCGTTGGGAACACCCCCTCCTGCAAGGATGAATTCACCACCACTAGCACCCACCCCAATGTCACCTCCCTGTTGGCTTTAACCAACCAGGAGGGACAAGGATCTAATGCACAGGCAGCGGGTGTAGCAGCCCCAAGGACCTTATCCACTTCCTCAGGTCCAACAGGATCAAACTGTTCCTAGATAACCAAGTAACTCCCTGGGCATCTCACTGGACCAGCATCATGCTTAGCCTCCAACTGGGAATGGATCAAGCGATTTTATCTGTCAGGTGTTCAGCAAATTCCTCTGCCCGGCCCTGTAGATGGTCCTCTGAACCCTCCTTACCCAGGACGGACCAGGTGACTCAGAACAGGGCCACCAGGCAACACTCTGTGGATGCAATAAGAGTGGAGAAACAATGGCAGCTGTTACAGTGTCCCGCAGTCACATGATCACAATCCAGGTGCTTGGGCGCCCAACTCGCAATTATGATGTTGCAGTGAGCCACGGTCATGTGATCACAATTTGTGACCTTCTCTGCTGGCTTCCCACAAGCAAAATCAATGGGGAAGCCAGCAGGGAACAAGCCACTCCCATAAGTTGCTCCTGCTGCCTTTTCTCCCAAGGAGCCCCGCTTATACAGTACCAGATCCCAGGGATCTAGCACTCTGTAGCACTTCTGCTTGCCCACACTCCCCAGTGCCCATCTGTGACACCTCCCATCCCCCCAAGGCATCCATGCACCCCACAAAACTCTAAGGTTCCATGGAGCACAATTTGAAAAACCCTGCTTTAAGTGATTTACTGTATGCAAGTTTTGCATCATCTACAAACGTTCTAAATGCCTCAACTCCTTTATCCAATGCATTAATAAAAATGTTGAGCATAGGGCCAAGGACAGCCTTGCCACATTCCTCTTGATACTTCCCTACAAGCTGAAGTGGAGCCGTTAATGAGTATTTTTGGGGTACAGGCATTTAGCTAATCATGAATCCATCTAACAGTAATATCATTTAGTCCAGGGGTCTCAAACTCAAATGCAAATGGGAGTCACATTACATAAATTGTACTAACCCGTGGGCTGTATTCATACACATGCAAAAATGCAACAAACATTAAAAATGAATTGAAACTGAAATGCTTATTTGGAAAATATTGGGTAATATTACTTAATGTACTGAAAATAATGTGTGGTTAATTTTGCAGTTCTTCATTCTGACTGTTTCATTGACAGTGCTTTGCAGAGACCAGAATGTCAATACTGATCCTGATACCACATGAAGTAGCCAGTCACAAAATTGCTTGCAGATGTTCATCAGTAAGTCTTGACCATAAAGCTGATTTGTTAATCTTCATTGACAAGAAAAATAGTTTGCATACATAAGGAGTGCCAAACATTGCCATGATTCTAGCAGATGCAGAGACCAACCTCGGAAACCTTTCTCTTGAAAGAAATTTGTAAAGATCCAGAACACCAACATCAATATATTTCAGAATACTGTCACACTAAAGCTCTATACTTCCATCTGGAACTCCTCTAGAATACTCCAACTTCCACAGCAAATGTACTGGCAAAGGATTTAAATTGTGTTTCAAGCACCTTACATTTTTTAAAATGTCAGTCAAACTCTTCATGCAGGTTATTAATTATATTAACATATTCTTTTAAGCAATGTGATTCAGCCATTCTTAATCATTTTAGGGTTAAGAAATTAGCCAAGTTACCAACTGCAAGGTGTCTTGCCCATTAAGAAAGCTTACTTCTGAATGAGTTGACACTGTCATACATCTGGGTGATCAACAGCTTTGTACCCCTGAGCTTTAAGTTTAGTGTATTCAGGTGCTAAGTGACATAGCAGAAAAGCCAACAGTTTGATCAGTGAGATGAGGAACATCTTTGTCATTCATTGACATGAACAATGCTAGCTCCTCTCTTAGAGCCCGAAAGCTCTTAAGCACATTTCCCTCGCTCAGCCATCTAATTTCACTACGATACAGCAACTCTCCATATTGCTACCATGTTGGTTACAAAAGAACTAAATTGCCTATGATTGAGTCCCCTTGAACATATAAAATTAATCACCTTAACAAAATCCATTTGTATACTTTTACCACACAGGACTTCCTAATGCAAAATGCAATGAGTAGCAATGAAGGTACCTGACATACCAAGATTGTTTAGTTTTGCTTTCAGTAATCCCATAACACCAGTCTTTTCAGAACACATTGTAGGTGGACCATCTGTGGCCCCTGAGATAAATTATATACCACTGCAGCCCTGCATTTTTAATGCATATTTCCAGTTCTCGAAAAATGTCACCACTTGTCATTGTGCTTTTCGTGGGTAATATATCCAATAATTCTTCAGTTTATGTTCCAGTTTCAGGCAACTCCCCAAACAAATGCCACACAGTAAACAGTGGATCTTGCACTGGTAGTCTCGTCAAGTCAATTGAAAATGCTTTGATGTCTTTTGCAACAAGTACCATTTGTTGATGCATGTTGTTAGCTAAGTCAGTAATCCTGCTGGAAACAATGTTTGCAGACATACATATGCCTTTAAATATTTTTTTTCCTATTGGGGCAAAGAATTTCACTTGCATTTAAAGCAATATTCTGTAATAGGACCTTCAGTTAATGGTCCTTATGATTTCATGATCATTTCATGATGAAACTTGCTCTTAACAGAATCTTTGCTTGATTTGTTGATATTTGTGAACATGTTTTGGTGTGTTGCAAGAGCTCCTTTGAGTTGCTAAACTGTTTTGTCTTGTATTTTGCCAGTTATTGCTGCATACTTCTCTTGATGTATCATGCCATAATGTCTGTGCACATCATATTCCTTTAGAACTGAAATAAGTTGCAAACAATGCAATTTGATCTTTCATCTCTATAACAAAATATAATTTTCCCACTTATCTTGGCAAATGTTTTTCTTCTGCAAGTATTCTTTTTCTCAAGGAAAATGTTAAGTTTTTGTTAGTGTTAGTGAGCTACAGTATAGTGGATCATACCAAAAAAAAAACAACCCTTAGTAGACCACATACAGCCTGTGGGCTGCATATTCGAGACCCTTAATTTAGTCCATATTTTACCCATTTATGAAAGGGAATATCATGAGGCACTCTATCTAAGACTTTGCTGAGGACCAGGGATGCTATATCTATGGCATCCCTTGATCTACTATGCTAGTAACTCTCAAAGAAGAAAATAAGGTTAGTATGGCACAATCTATCTGTGATAAACCTATCCTGGCTCTTGTTAATTGTAGCATGCTTCATTAACATGCTGCTTGACAATCCTTTCAAAGGCCTTTCCAAGTGTAGATGTCAAACTGATCTGTAGTTTTTCAAGGTCTCCTTCTTCCCCATTTTAAAGTTGGGGATAACATATGCTCTCTTCTAGTCCTCTGAGACATATCAGTATTCCCTGAGATCCTAAAGATTACCAAGAGTGGTTGTACAAACACTGCCAGTTCTTTTAGTATGTAACCCATCTGCCCCTGGAAACTCATTTAAATTAGCTAAGCTTGCTTACCTTTTCTTTGTCTATCCTAGACTGTAGTACTCTCATTCTTCCAGTGATATGATGATGACCAGCTAGGGCTCCATTTCCCTTCTGAGAGAAGATAGATGCAAAAGAAGAGTTAAGAAGATTGGCCTTCTCACCATCAAACATTACCGATTCACCATTTCTCCTTGCAATGGACCTGCATTGTTTTTGGCTTTCCTTTTATTTCTATCAGACCCAAATATCTGTTTTTTGTTACTTTTGGTATCTCTTTACAAGCCTCTCCTCATTCTGAACATGAGTCTTTCTGACATAGTTTTATAGTTTCTGGCAATTACCATGCATTTTTCTTTAGTTACATTCCTCTCCTTCCATTTCCTGTACATGACACTTTTTGTTTTCAGCATCTTAGAGAGCTCTGCATATATCCATGTCGACCTCTTTAGATTTCTTAATTTTTCTTTCTTGTAGGGATGGTTGGTAATTGTGCTTTCAGTATCTCATGTTGTAGAATTTCCTACCCTTTCTGAACACTGAAGTTCCTCTCTTTCAAATGTAAAGCCACTGGAGCTATCTCCTCTCAGAATTCATCAAAATCTACTCTTCTGAAGTCCAGCATACAGGTCTGATTCTTGTCAATTCTCTCTGGATGTCACACAATTCAAATAGCAGACCCCCTTATTCTTTCTTCTACCTTCTGACAAATGAAATTGTCAGCAAGAAAGGACAAGAATGTTTTGGACTTCTGACTCTTGGCGATTTAGATTTTTAGCAGACGTTAGGGTATTGGAAAATCCCATTATCACTATCTCATACTTTTATGGCAGATTGGTCATTAGATGCAGAAAAGCTGATTTCTATATTTTTTTGTTGTCCAAGGTGGTTATAATAAGCTCTGACAATGGTATGATTTTTGTTTCTCTCTCTCTTTATTCTTACTCTAAATTATTTCAAAAGGATTTCCATGCTTTGATTCTTAAATTTTTGCAAAAGTATGTATTTTTTCTTTACATAAGTGATGGCTACATCCAAAAACTCTAGTTTACTACAATACCAGGTTTCACCCAATACATGATATAGATAGAATCAAACAGCTCACATTATGGTTTAGTACACTGAATGAATAATATTATGATGGTTCCTATTCTGTATGATAAATATGCTTAACAGCTATTATTTTTAGTTTCTACATATTAATCTGTGGTAGAGCCTCTTAGAATAGCCTTATTATGTAAATATTTTGTTCATACAGGTCAATATATAATTTATAATGGAAAAAGGGGGATATGGTAATGAAAAATCACATTACAAGAAGACTATGTAGACATTACTTGTATTTTTGGGTAGGTTTTTGACATAGAAATTATGCTGCCTATTTCTGTAAGACCAATATTATCTGCAGACTGATAAAACTTCCTAGGCATTTGTGAATAAGTAAATTAACCACATGATGAATACCAATGAAAAAATACAGAACTGAATGGATAGCATACTAAAACCAACACATGCACAGCATTCAATAATGTAATCAACAAAGAAACCTTGCTGCAATTAACAAAAAAGGCAAAGAAGATAAGCTCAATCAAGATTATCTTACAAAATGTTCTTCTATAAATCAGGGCTCTGGGGTACAACTCAATAAATAACTATTCAGAGTTTATGCTTTAATACATGTACTATTCTTTTTTTTTTTTTGCTAAAACAGATAACATGACTACCCCTTTCTGGAACATATACCTAAATATAGATGACAACATTCATTTAGAATGTTAAATACAGCACATGGGAAGTAAGTAAGAACTTGAAATGGATGGTTGATTTATTGTTTACACAGATGAAAACATTCTTAGAGATTTAACAATACTCTTACACCATGGTATCAAATTTATAAATATTTATTTACAGATGTTAGGTTATTCTGTGGAATCTAAGCATTATTAAGTAATACTGTTAGATTGTACATGTCATCTTTATACAACTACATCTACAAAAAATTACAAAATTAATTAAGTTAAAAAGTTAGTATTACAATTAATAATAATTAGTTTAGTTAACATTATCCCATAATATCCCTTCAAAAATTATCAAACATTATTTAAGTCAAAATTACATTCCTAAACAGCTAAGCACTGTACTTTTTCTATATTATGAAAGAGAAACAATTCTCAATATTTTAAGTTAATGCTGTTTATAAATTCAACTTTTTATAGTGCCTGATCACAAAATTCTTATAGCCGTTCACCACATTTAATCCACTCCATTTACAAGCTCATTTCTTTTTTATTAATGCACCTTTCCCTAAATTTCCAAGTTCTACTTTTCATTATTTACTGTTAGGGCAATAAAAAATAGACTTTGAACAAGAGGGATTATACCCTTCTGAAAGACTGTTCTTTTGCCAGCTAAAGTGAACAGGAAAGTAAAGATTCTTTTGTGTAGAATAAAGATTTTGGGTTTCTTTTTACTGTAAGTTAGATGTTTATAAATACTTGTATTTATAAACATCTAATACTTGCATCTGGTGGGAATTCTAGCAATATAGGTGAGTATTGTTAGTATGCAAAGTATAATGCTTTTCTGGCTACATCAACATTAATGCAAGGATTTGATTTTTTTTTTTTGTACAAGATTGGTTGCAAGCACTTCTCACTTGAAGAGATAGTAGTTAAATGGAATGCAATCTTCATCCTAACATTTGTGCATTTTATCTATAATAGATATCTTTCAGAGTCCAGGCCAACATGAGATCCTCTCATTTCTTGCCCCATAAACTGCATGAAACAAATTATACTGAGATGGAAAATCATACATAAAAACATGTTGGCTGAATAGAGTTTTGAACCCAGGACTCTATGACCATTATGCCTGTAGACATATGATCATTTGAACCAGCAGGACTACTGTGTTTATAAGGAAGCAAATATTAAGTGAAAATGTTGAAATGAATCTTGTGTTGTACTACAGATATGGACACTAGCTAATCCCGTGGCATTTTAAAAATTAACCAGCATATTGTGGCAAATGTAAATGCAGTAGCTTCCACAATATACACAGACTAAGTCAGGCATGGTCCATCTTACTTCACCATTCTGTTTCAATTAGTGGTCAGTTGGAAAAAGAAGATATGTTATGGGAAAGGCCACTCCAGAATCTTACCTCTAAGAAGGAACAAGGCAGAGGTGCTTCCAGACAACATTCAAAATATTACAAATCGAAAGATACTGTTCTATTATTCCATCTTAACAGATTTTCTGTGGTTAAAATAAAGATGGAAGAATCACTAAGAACACATAGGAAGATTACAAATGGGAGATGGTAAGGCCAGGTCTTCTTCTAAACCAGTGTTGTCTAAACTTGGCCATTTTAAGATGAGTGGACTTCAACTCCCAGAATTCCCCAGCCAGCCATGCTGGCTGGGGAATTCTGGGAGTTGAAGTCCACTCATCTTAAAGCGGCCAAGTTTGGACAACACTGCTCTAAACATTTGAATCTAAGCTAGGATAATTCCACAATAAAAGTCTCCATTTCCCAGAGAAAGGAAGAGTGCTTTCAGATGGTGGGTTCCTAGTGCTACCATTCAAAAAGCATTCAGCACAATGGTAGCTTTGTCTTGTTCTAAAAAGAGACTCCTTCAAATTGAACTTGCCTACATGGTGACCACACAGATATATCCAACAGCATGAAAGTGGTTTCCCACTGTGTTTTTCTGGGATGTTTTTTCAACTTCCCTATCTAACTTTCATCCTAGGATTTCCTGATGGTCCATCCAAATGCTAACCAGGTGTGATCCTTCTTAGCTTTCTGAGATCAGCCAACCTACGTGCTGCAGTCCTTGAACAGATCTTCTAGAAAACAATTATGGAAGGCCAAAAAAGACCAACGTAATCTGGCTCCTCAAAGCATCATCTGGAAGCATTCCAAGTCCTCAAAGGTAGAGTAGGACTAACCCCTGAACTCATAAACTCTCCATTCATTGTCACCTTCTTTACGTATTACTGTTGTCCCCAGCATCAAACGGCAGTCTCCTGA
The DNA here is from genome assembly GCF_059951505.1 of Python bivittatus. NCBI lineage: Eukaryota > Metazoa > Chordata > Lepidosauria > Squamata > Pythonidae > Python > Python bivittatus. Next base: position 76,762,022 of record NW_028277098.1, on the reverse strand, counting down.
TCTTGTAATGCCACTATGTATACACAATGGTGGCTCTGTATAAAGAACAAAGGTAAATGCATATCTGACCACGGCTGTTCTTAGAAAGAAGTTAAATTCTGCAAGGAAAAAGGGTCATTCCCCGACTGTATAAAAGCCCACTGAATTTCAACATGCCAGTTACAAGAAGGATCGGAAGAGGGACCCCGGAGAGCAATATCTGGCCCTTTGGAGGAGACACCAAATTTAAGTGGGTGGAGGTGAAATCCCTCTTCAGTGTCCCAGGCTATTCTATAGACAATTGTGGCGTGGTAGGCAAGGGGCCATCTCCGGCCGCCCAAGGCAAGTTAGCTTGAACGTGTGAACGCGGGAACTCTCAATGAGGGATCAGGGGAACTCTTTCGCCAAGAGAGGTGCCACATTTTAGTGAAAACACTGGAAAGAGAGGAACTGCGGAGTTTCCTGACCCCTCTTCATTTCCACTAGGAGTCTTTCGGAGGGAGAAAAGCAAGGGAACGAACACGAAAGCGACCGCCAAAGGAGCCGGCCGTGAACGCGCCGCCGCCGCCGCTTCCCAACCGGCGGCGCGCGCCCGGTCACAGGCGACGCGCGCAGCCGGGCCTGTCACGTGGCCTCCCAGAGGAGGAGGAGGAGGAGCCTGGGCCGGGCTTTGAGGGTCGGTGTCCTGGAGGTCTGGGTCTGCACCGACCACCTCCCCGCCCCGTTCTCCACCGCTCTCCTCTTCGCCTTCCTCGCCTGGGCGCCCGGTGGCGGGGAGGGCTGTCCGCACAGGCGCTCTGCAGGCGCGTTGGGCGGGAGCAGCAGCGCCACCAGGTGAGCGCGCGGCTCTGGGCTCGGGTGGTGTGTTGCGCGAGGCGGGGCCGAACGGGTGGGCTGCGTGGGGGGGAGCGAGAGAGCGGGGGCGCCGGAGCTGCAGCCCCACCGGGCGAGCGGCGGACAGGCCGGCTGTGGGAGGGGCTGGTCTGACAGCCGTTGCAAGGGACGGGCAGCGGGAATGCGGGCCTGGTCAGGGGCTCCCGGGACTAGGGGAAGGCAGTCGGGCGGATGGGCCTGCGAGGCTGCCTGGGGAAGGGCGAGGAGGCAGGGAGGGGAGCTGGAAATCTCTCCTGTGGAGACCCAGCAGCTGGAGTCGGGGACGGACGGGTGACGGAGGCTGCCCGGGCCAGGTTTGGGAGAAGAGGGGAAGGTGCTTTAGAGAAAGGAGCGGCAGGTTTAGGCCAGGCTAAGAGGTCCTCGCACTGGGCCTGGCTGCCCCCCTCCCCCCTTTTTGTTAGACACCCTTATTGTAAGAGAGAGGAGCCCCTGGATGAAACGGGGGCTCCAGAATAAAACACAATGGCTGTTCTTTTTCCTCCCAACGCCCAATAGCTTAGGCAATCTCGATTTGTTTAGAATATTGCTTGGCTGCGCTGTGCAAAGTACTGTTGCCTCATTTGATTTCCCTTGAGGTCTAGGGACGTAGTGGTAGTATCAAAATGAGCACGTGAGCTGCGGCTTGCACCGGGAGTCCAAAAGGGTGGACTTTTTCAGTGAGGTTAATCTACCTTGCTCTGTTCCTCCTTTTGTTGTTAAATCATACGGCAATAATTGGCCGCTCATTTTGAAATCACGTTGGTCTCTCCACAGGATATCCAAATGATATGTGTAAGATGGTTTTATGCTGTTTTTCAGAGTTCTAAGGAACAGTAACCAAATAATTTCTCTGTAATGCTTAACTTTTTCCATTAAATAATTCACAAAAGTTCGCTTGACATCAAATACACAAAGGATTGCATTCCCAGGCTATGATTGGAATATTGGTATGGAGTTTGTACCAATTCCCTATTGTTTTGTCTGTTGATGTTAGAAAACAGGACCCTTAGTCTGGCATATAGATGGCTTAGGTGATTTTGCTGGTGTCTTATATACCAGTGTAGTTTCGTTATTTCAATAATAAGGTGATCTGATATTCTGTTGGTTGCAGTTTATACTTGGTGCTTGAATAACATAGTCTCCCTCAAGTTAATTCAGCTTCTAATGATGATATGGTATATGTTTATGCTGTGTTGTCACTCTTTCTGGAGAGTTTTTGTTTGCTGTGGGAATTCTGGTGGTCTTCCATTTAAATGCTAGCCAGGTCTAATCTTCCTTAGATTTTTTGAAATCAAAGTTGGTTAGGTGATACAGTCTTTATTTTAAAAAGTGTTTTGAAATGTGACAGGGCAAGTAATATAGTGTGAAATTTTGTACGACTTATAATTTTGATCTTGAAATATGTTCACATGACCACAATTTTGTAACATAACCTCAAGAACATACATTGTCCTGAGATGACCCCTTGATCCGAGGTAAGGGACCTAAGACCCTAAAATCTTCAGTGCTTTTTTATTGTTTGCTTATTCCACATATTTCCTTTTTTAAGAGAAACAAGGTGTGTTAATACCTTGTTTCTCTTAAAAAAAACAAAAAAACTTCAACAACAGTACATATTTTAAAGATGCAGTTAGAGTATAAAGCAATCTATATTCTTTTTAATTACAAGTCATAACGTAACTATGGTTTATTTTTATATCATGTGTTTTCAAATCTTAAATTTTCACATTTAATTCTGTCTGTGCTCGGGTAGTTTTAAATTTGTTTTGCTTGTAGAAATTGCCCAGTTTTAGATAGTAAAGAGATTCTGTTTTGAACTGGAGTGGGCGGCTATATTAAATCTAAATAATATATTAAATCTAAATAATAATAATAACAACAGTTGTAACTTCTGCTGAAGAGGAATGTGCAAATACAATCCATTAAACAACTTGAGCAGATAGACTAGTTCAAAAGAAATGTTTCCCAAAGCTTCTTAGTGTACTTTACAAAACATTGAAGCGTGTCTCTTTGAAGACTGTATCTGGCTGAGTCCATATGCATGCAAAGAGGTCCCACAGAACTGTTGTCTGTGCATGAACACAACTTGGAACAGCTTTTGAAATAATAATGCAAGCCTCGCAAAGGATGGGCCATTTTAATACTAAGAAGAGACCGCTTTGTTCACCTGGTTCAGATGCTCTGCACAGCCTTATGTTTGAGCATCTAAGCACTGTAAAAAAAATTAGTATCAGCAAGGTGAAAAACTTTTTGTTGTTCTCTACAGAGCCTTTGCAAAAATCACCATATATAATTATCTCTATAATGTAAATATTGTCTAGTTTTTTTCTGATTTCCATCTATCAGAGAACCTTTGTTTCACCTAATTATGGTGAGAATGTTTTGAGTAATAGTTAGATTTTATATTTTTAAAAGTGGATCAACCATTGCTTGATTTTCATCTCAAAAAATAAAGGTATGATCTGAAAGTTCCTATAGTGCATCAGATACAACTTGAACGTATGCATTGTCTTCACATATTTTATATTAAGACTGATATATCTCAGTGCTTCCGTTTCTTTTTTTGTTTTCCTTCCTGTCCTCTAATGAGGAGTTTGGGAATATCAAAAGTCTGCATAATATTTTGTGATTTTTGAGTTTTCTTAATGATTGCCTTAATATGTTTCATAATTAATATATGACCTATCTGGAGTAGTGAGTGTGAGGTTGTTGAGCAGGATCTAGAATGTGAGAATCCTAGAATTTTGATGAAATTATTATATAGATAGTTGGAAAAGAAACAGAATTTACAAAAACGTATTTCTTGTATGATGGATTAAATGGCATGTCTGACATACTGTCTGCTGGAAAAAATAGTTCCTTTCCCAGGATGAGTGGCAATCATCAGCTGTGATTACTGAAATGTATCACTATCCTTTAAAAACTGGATAATTTTTAACATTCTTATCTGTTTCATTTAAATTAATTGTGGTAAATGAAACTTTTGCACGAAGTTTGTCCCACTTGTCCTTTGTAGAATCCAGAAGGGCATTATTGGCAGACGATAGCATATATCACATTAGAGATGCCTTCACATGCTCTTCTTCTATTCTTGTGTGTGTACTTGTTGGAGCCTATGATGGTGCTGCTGTTGTAGATATGGGGGCAAAGTAGACATCTGGGTTTGTTGCACTGTCTGGTTCCTATGTTATCCTTTCCTGTTGTTTCTTGTTGCTTGTGGAGAATATACTTCAGGTTATTTTATATTAGGACTGATATATCTCAGTGCTTCCGTTTCTCAGTGCTTCAGGTTGGGTGGTTGTTTGTATGCAGGTATGGGCCTGAGAAACTACAGTGTCATTTCTAGTATGGGCTGTAGCTTATTAATAATGTTTTTGAGTGATTTGAGTGGCAGCCAATGGTGTTCTGTTTCTGTGGTCTGTTTTTTAATAGATCTTTCCTGGGAATTGATCTGGCACTACTAATTTATCTATTGAGTGGGTAGTTCAGTCTCCTGAATGCCTGGCTTAACTCTGTGCATCTGATGAAGTGAGCTGCAGCTCACGAAAGCTTATGCTGTTTAAGAAGATGTGTTAGTTGGAAAAGTTAACTGTCAGACCCCTGATTTTTTGCCAGATTGAGAAGGCTATTATAATCTATTGAACTTCAAAATTTTGTAACCGAGTTAATATCTTAAACAAAAAAAGGGTGCGGAATAATGGTTGAGCCACTCACTAAGGATTCCATTCACTTTCGTGTATGTTTTATTTCCATTATACGCTGCTCTTATCACATTCAACAAATAGTTCTGATCCTGCCTTGAATTGAAGGCCCGTACTATGGTAACTCATGCCCTTATCACCATTTAGGCCACTGCAATGTGCTTTATATGGGTCTGCCTTTGAAGACTACAGTACTTGAAAATTATAGTTATTACAGAATGCAGCTATTCATGTGTTGGCAGATAAGAGCTGCTGTGGCCACATAACACACATATTGCAGTCTCTGTCTTGGCTCTCAGTAGGTTTCTGGGTGCAATTCAAAGTGCTGATTTTAACATTTAAAGGCCCACATGTCTTAGTTTCCAGATATCTTCAGAACTGTCCCCTCCAGGGATAACCAGACCATTCTATTCATTCACTCCAGTTCAGTATGCTTGGTGTTCCCTGTATAAAAGAGAAAAGAATTATGAAGGCCAAGAGAAAGTGGTTTTTCTCTGAGGACTACCACTTTAAATAATAATTTCCTCCAAGAGGTCCAGTTGGCATCAATCCATATAGCATGACTATTAAGACAGAACTTTTCCTTGCGGTTTTTGAAATGTGATGTCATGTTGATATGATTGACTAGTTGGCACTTGTAATTGTTATTTTACTACTTTCACTGTTTCTTTCTGTGATTGATTGATTGATTGATTGATTGATTGATTGCAGTTTTTATATATTGTAAACCACTGTAGAGTGGCCTGATAAAGACCAAAATTCTGGTCTAGACATCCTCTGCCCTAACATAAAGCCACACAGTACTTCTCAATTTTTGCTCATGTATATCCCTTGTAACTTTTTAATCAGAATTTTACCAAACTTCCCGCCAGGCACTCTTAATAAACTAATCCCCAATTAGCTTTTGCATTCATTCTTGCTACCTTCCCTTTGCCTAAGGAAATAACAAGGACATTCTTCTAATCAAACAGAGATGCGGTGTTCACATAGATTAAACAAGTTGCACAGCCATTCTGTAAGCAAACCACATCCATATGTTACTATTTCTCCACTTGTACTATGTACGTGTGCTGCCCTTTTCTTTACTTCTTTCTTTGGCACTACCATTTTTAGTATTTATTTCAGTTCTTTTCTTTGACATATTATTATTCCCACATAAATCTCTAAAATACATTCCCTCACTTCAGTTTTATCTCAAATCATTTCATCATATCTATTTATTTATAAATAATACCATCATATTGGAGAGAATTGTTTAGCTCTCTTTATAGACAAAATAATTCTGTTGAAATAACTGCATTTTCTCTGCTTCTTTTAACGTTAACTGTCTCTTGTTATCTGGTGTCGTCATTTGCAACTATCTTTTTCAAGAATTGGTCTTGGGAGTAAATGGATGTGGAAGAAAATGAAAGAAGTAAACAGAGTGAAAGTAAAACAACTGCAGGAAGAGAAAGTACAAGTAGAAACTTTATGTTACAAAGTTCTTTCTACCCATGACTTACATGAATTTTTATACATGTGTATTACTGTGTTTGAATAAATCTGCAGTTTTCCAGATATAATTTGCCCCTTGGATATCACATTGGCATTGCTAGTCTTTTTTCTCTTTTTTTTCACAGTGCTGCTGTAGGATTTGGAGGATTTACCCCTTTTCTTTTTGTGTTTGTGGCTTAATATTTGCGCATTTCTTGGTGATCATCTCCTAAGTTTTAGTTTTTTTTTTAACTGTATGTTTATTTTAGGGCATATGCTACCCATTTCTCACATGTAGGAAATTCTGATTGAAGAAGAAACCAGTTCACCTGTATTCTGTGAGACAGGAATTTTAATGCAGAGACATAGTACAGAACAAGAATTGATTAGACTAAGATGTAGAATGAAAAATAAGCACAACAATGAATGAATTAGGAATTCCTAATAGGATAGAATAGATATTAGATATTAATAGGATAAATATTAGATATTATATCCTTTACAAAAATATAAAAGCAGCATCATGTAAACCATACTCATATCTAACTAATTTCGCCTCTGAAGGATTCTGAGGAGTCAGGGGAGTTTTAGAGTTTTCAAGAATAGAGAGATACTTTCTGTTTTGGAGGATGCAAGGAGCCAGATAAACTCATGTGAACTGTAACTATGATCACTGAAGAGGGATGTAGTGAATACATGGATGGTGGCAGCAGCAGCAGTAAAAGACAATGTAAAATGGCAAAAGAAAGTTGGATATAACAGTATATGTCGGTTGTCCCTGGGTGGAAGGTTGAATGAATGAATGAAAGGTTATCCTGCAGTGTCCTTGTGGAATGAAAAAAATGATCATAATCTAAGACAGCATTGAGATCTTATGAGTAATATTATGTTTTACTGAGGTTTATGTTTTAAAATATTATTCATTTAATGTCAAGACTCCATTGGTATCATTTAGGTGTATTGCAAGTACAGTACATGTAGTCCTTGCTTAACAACCATTACAATGGCGCTGAATGAAGGGACTTACAACCTGTACCCGAAGTTACGGCAATCTGGGCCTTTGGTAATCAGTTTGCCCTTACAATTGCAAAGCACCCCATGAAAAGTCAGTGGGGAAGCTGACAAGGAAGGTTGTAGGCTGCTGCTGCCTGCCAAGAGGACTCCCTCTCATCTTTGGGGCTGGCTGAAAAAGCTCTGTGCTGAAATCCAAGCAGGATTTTGGCATGGGGCATTTTCTGCTAGTCCCCAAAATTCCATGCACTAAATTCCCCATGCTGAAATCCTGCTTGGATTTCAGAACGAAGCTTTTTCAGCCAGCCCTCAAAGCTCCATGCATAAATGCCCTGTTTATCCAAGCAGGATTTTCAGCCATGGAGGATTTTTCAGCCCGAGTGGAGAGGCTTCAGAAGCCTCTCTACTCTGGGGCTGAAAATCCAAGCGGTTCTGAGGCCTCATGCATCCAACCCACACTGCACCCCTGTGCACCCTCCCTGACCCTCCCATGCCCCCCTCACTCCCTCCCCCACCTGGCAGCCCCTGGGGCTTGCAACTTCCTGCCAGCTTCCCCATCAACTTGATTGTGGGAAGCCGGCAGGAAGTTGCCTTGCCTAACAACAGGGGCATTCACTTAATTATGGCAACTGAGATTGTGGGATTGCAGTCGCTAAGTGATGCAGTCACATTATGTTTCGCCTAATGACCACATCACTTAGCGATGGAAGTTTCAGTCCCAATTGGGGTAGTTAGGCAAGGAGTGCCTGTACTGTAATGCTGAGTGTAGCACAAAGTAAATAAGCAACTGCATTTAGTTACAAGTGCATGATTAATACAATTACTATGACTACTATTAATACTACTGCTATTACTATTACTGTTAGTTAAGATTTCATATTGTTACTGTACTGCATCCAAGGGTTTTTTTGAAATTTTCTCATTACCTTGCCAAAACCTATAGGAGGAAGGACAGTAAATCAGGGACAGACGATGTGGTTTTTATATAAAAAGATCCTGATTTTAAAGACTCCTTTCTGAAACCCTGTATAGCTGCTGCCAATCTGTTTAGACAATACTGAGGTAGATGCATAAGAGTCTGATGGATAAAAGGCAGGTTTGGGTGTGCTTGCCCAAACCATTGATATGTAGCTGAAAAATCATACTAATATCTGGTATTTGGTCCTTGACAAATCATTTTAAGAAAAACTGCTGCAACTATTTCCAACCCAATTATATCCAATTCTCTCTTAAATTCTCATTTATTTATTTATATTTATTTATTTAATCTGTACTCCTTCCAGTGACTCTGGCCAGTTCACAAAAAAACCCGTAAAACTATTAAATGATTAAAGCAATACAGCAATAAAAGAAGAAACAAAGATAGCAAAACTGGGCAACAAAAAAACCACACACACTCCTTGAAAGGGGCAACAACCATCTTAGTCAAAGGCTTGGGCAAAGAGCTAGATCTTCAAAGCCCTTCAAAATGCCAGCAGGATGGGAGCCACCTTGGGGGGAACCTTATTCCAGAGGGCAGGCACTGTGACAGAAGGCATGCTTCTGGGTCCCGATAGATGGCAGTTGAAGGAACCTGGAGCACACCAACCCTGCCAAATAAAAGCAGCTGGGTAGATATTAGAAGAGAGAGGAAACCCTCAAATAGTTGGGCCCTATGCCATGTAGGGCTTTATAGGTAATGACCAGCACCTTGAATTGTACCCTGAAGCAAACTGGCAACCAGTGCAGCTCATGAAGCAGAAGTGTTACATGGGCATACCAAAGCAATGCCCGTCACTGCCCAACCACCACATTTTGGATCAGTTGAAACTTCCAGGTGGTTTTCATAATTGTTAGCCAATTGTTATTGATAGGCAATCTGTTTATTTGTGCATTTGGCATAATAAAACCTTGAAATATTTATTTACTTTATCCTGCTTAGCTGTCTTCTCTAAGATGATGCCTACTAAAGATACTTAAACTAAAGTTTGTCAATCCCATCCAGCATTCTGGCAGATGCAGTGCAGCATATCTGGATACCAGAAGGTTGTTTTTATCAACCCTATTAAGTGCTCTGGATGCAAGTTATAAAAATGTTGTACTGGGCCTTTAGGAAATAGCTGTATAAACAGGATAAACAACTTGTAATTATGAATTTCACAGACTTCCACATTTTTATAGGATCTTATATGCCATTCCTATCCAACAGGATTCTGAGTGGTGTACATTCCTTTCTACAGTAAAAGGGGTAAAATGCAATGATGGCATAATACAATTTTGGACATTATTTTCTAATGTAACCCTGTCAACTTTCATTCTCTGATCTTTTATCCTGTATCTCATTTTCATCTCTTGTTTCTTACCCTTTATCTCTCAGATATCTGGAGCTGTCCTGGCTCTGGAAGATGATTTTAGAGAGTCACAACTCTCAAGTATCAATTGAGCAGGAAGCCTCATCCCATGTGTATATCTTGGAGTGTTTCCCTTTCTGTAAAACAGTTAATTATATAAGCATACTTTGTTCCTTCAGTTTGTTTTTTCTAAAAGAACTAGAATATGTAAATTTCAATTCTTATAAGTAAGCATATTTAAGATGAGAAAGAATGCAAGATAGGCATCTAGTTTAATAATAAGCAGCCTGAAGTATTTGCTTGTCTGAACCTTCTATATCACAGAAATATAGCAGCATAAATTGATGACTTGGAATTTGGAAAATATCAACAATCCCAGACTAAAGGTTGTAAATTTCTGAAAACTCAAGGTCAGCTTTCATTGATCAATGCTAAAATTGGAAATATCAAGCCATGCCAAGACTTCTGAATGTCCCAGAACTACCAACTAGCATTGTCCAGATGAATTTATTAGCCTACATCCTATCTCACACTGATCTAATTAGTTGTCTGGATTCTCTGAAGAGGGAATCTGATGAGGATGATGTATATGAAAAGCAGAATGAATAAAATTTTATCTTTTTTAAAGGAACATTTTAAAATTGTAGTAACTAAAAACTTTTAAAAACTATTTTAAAAAAATCTCATCACCGGTTAATTGTATTAAAACACACACATTCTACAGTTAATTTTTCAATCTGGAATCCTCAACACATAGACCCTCTTAGGCCAAACAGTGGACATCTACTTTGGGCCCTCTCTTCACTTAATGCTTTTAAAAATTATTTAAAAAGCAAAAAAGCAAACACCAGCCTACAGAATTAAGTTTTACTTCCTGCAAGGGCCTTGGATTTCACAATCCAAACATTCTTTGAAAATAAAAATTTTGAATACAATAGCTCCTTCTAATTTTGTGATTCTAAAAAACTTGTAAATAACCCTTCCCCTTTTTCATTTGTTATTAATACAAATATTGAAGAGTGTAAGATCCAGAACTGAGCCTTATAGCGTTCCACTCAATACCTCTCTCTAGTTTGATGAGAAATACCAATGAAGATGCTTAGAGTAGTTTTTGAGCCAGTTTCATGTGCAGTTGACTTGCCACTCAGACTTATCTAGCTTGCTAATGAAAATGTTGCAGTGACCTTTGTCAAATGTTTTCCTGAATCAAGGTGCATATCATTACATATACAATATACCCACAATCTATTTAAGGCAGTTTCCCCATTAAAGAATGAGAGATGGTTAGTCTGACAATTTAATAAATCCATGTGGATTTTGGTAATTATCACAGTGTTTCCAAGGTGCTTACATATCTTTTTATTATCTGCTCTAGAATCTTCTGTAAATTAAGGTTAGACTAACTAGACTGCAGTTCACTGGATCCTCTACAGGTTTTCCAGGTTTTCCTAAAGACCATCAAAATTTAGTTAAACCATCAGTTCCTTCAATCTCTTAGGATGCAATTCATTTGGATCTGGAGTGTGAAATTTCTTTAATGTAAATAAAATACATATTATTTTTTCTTACTATCTTGTCAATTTCACATTCCTGTACCCTCTGTTTACTTGAAGGAAAAACAACTTAAATGTAGGCAAAAAAAGTAATAAACTGTAAGTAATATAAATAAAATACATATTATTTTTTCTTACTGTCTTGTCAATTTCACATTCCTGTACCTCTGTTTACTTGAAGGAAAAACAAATGTAGGCAAAAAAAGTAATAAACTATAAATACTATTTTTGTGGTAATGCAATTTTAAGTTTATCTATTTGAAATTTCACCATTTGACGTATTTCTAGGTATCTGGAGGTTGTGTCATGGCAACTGGACTTCTTTTCTTTCGGTTTGATACGTTTGAAATGCAGCCACCCTGGAAGACATTTATGGGGTCCCCCCTAACCAACTTTCTAGACTGAAGAAGCTGCTTGAACAAGCAGCAAAATGTATCAAACCAAAAGAAAAGAAGTCCAGTTGCCATGACTCAACCTCCAGATAATTCCACCTGGATGACTGAGAATCTTCATCAACATATTTCTAGGTATATTTCTAGAGAGCCAGTTTGATGTAGTGGTTAAGGTCCTGGCTTAGAAACCAGGAGACTGTGAGCTCTAGGTCTCCCTTACCCATGAAAACTGGCTGGGTGACTTTGGGCCAGTCTCTCTTTCTCAGCCCAACCCACCTCACAGGATTATTGTTGTGGGAAAAATAGGAGATAGGAGTATTAGATATGTTTGCTGCCTTGAGTTAGTTAGTTAGTTAGATATATATTTATTTATTTATTTATTTATTTATTTATTTATTTAACTTGTCCCTGCCCATCTCCCCACAATGGGGGACTCTGGGCGGCTTACAACACACTAAAAGCATAAATACAATTAAAAGTTATAAAAACCAAACATTAGAAACATAAAAAAGCTAAAAAATCCAAGAGGCCGATAGGGGCCACACCAGGCCGCTAAGGGGCCAGCCAACCCCATTTCTGATATTCTCCCTCCCCACCCAGGCCAGATGGCAGAGCCAGGTCTTCAAATCCCTCCAAAAGGCCTGGAGTGAGGGGGCCTGTCTCACCTCCGGGGGCAAGATGTTCCAAAGGGCGGAGGCCACAACAGAGAAGGCCCGCCTCCTGGACCCCGCTAATTGAAGTTCTTTTACCGCGGGGATCCGAAGCATGCCCTCTCTGTGAGATCAGGTGGGACGGGTTGAGATCATGGGGGTGAGGTGGTCCTTCAGGTAACCTGGCCCCATGCCATGTAGGGCTTTAAAGGTGATAACCAACACCTTGAATTGGACCCGGAAGCAAACTGGCACCCAATGCAGCTCACGGAGCAGAGGTGTTATATGGGTCCTTCTTCAGGCCCCAAAAATTGCTCGCGTGGCCGCATTCTGGACCAGCTGAAGCTTCCAGATATTCTTCAAGGGTAGCCCCATGTAGAGCGCATTGCAGTCGTCTATCTGGGAGATAATGAGGGCATGAGTGACTGTTCGCAGGGCATCCCGATCCAGGAAAGGGCATAACTGGTGCACAACCCGAAGCTGTGCAAAAGCCCTCCTGGCCACGGCTGCCACCTGCTCTTCGAGCAGGAGTCGTGAGTCCAGGAGGACCCCTAAATTACGCACTGGGTCTGTCTGGGGCAGTGCTACCCCATCCAGAACCAACGATGACAACGTCCCAGATACAGAGGAGCCATTAACCCACAGCCACTCCGTCTTGCCAGGGTTCAGCTGGAGCCTGTTGTTCCCCATCCAGACCCTCACAGCCTCCAGGCACCGCGAGAGGGCAGACACGGCATCACTTACCTCACCAGGGATGGAGATGTATAGTTGAGTATCATCAGCATACTGATGATACCTCATCCCATGATGATGGATGATCTCACCCAGCGGCTTCATATAGATTTTGAAAAGAAGCAGAGAGAGAACCGAACCCTGCAGCACCCCACAGAGGAGGGGCCGAGGATGGGACCTCTCGCTCCCTATCACCACTGATTGGGACCGGCCCTGGAGAAAGGAGGTGAACCAGCACAAAACTGTGCCGCCCACCCCCATATCCCTGAGCCGTCCCAGTAGGATACCGTGGTTGACGGTATCGAACGCCGCTGAGAGATCAAGGAGAGCAAGGCTGGTCGCACTACCACCATCCCGCTCCCGCCAGAGATCATCTGTGTGTGTGTGTGTGTGTGTGTGTGTGTGTGTGTAAGGATAATAATCTAATGATGATAGTAGTGGTGTGGGTGTAGGATTATAGATACGATTACAATTGGATTTAAGATATAGATTTGAGTTTTAGGCTGTTACTGGTTCCACATTTACTTCCAGATCAGTGACATTATGCCTGTCACTAACAGTTGCTAGGAAACACAAGCAGAGGGTGCTCTAGTTACATGTCCTATTTGTAGGCTTTCCAAAAGGATCTTGTTGTCTATTGCAGGAACAGAATATTGCATTAAATAAGTATTTGGCCCAGAACAGCTTCCCTTACATTCTTGGAACATTTTTATTTTGAACTGACTTTTAAAAAAAATTTAAAATACACTAAAAATTGAATACAGGATAGGAGATAACATAGTGGACAGAAATATGTGTGAAAAAATTCTGGACGTCTTGGTGGATCATAGGCTGACCATGAGCCAACAGTGTGATGCAGCAAAATAATAAAATAAAAGGCAAAAGCAATTCTAATCTGTACCAACAGAAGTACACTGTCAAGATCAAAATAAGTCATATTTCCTTGCTGTTCTAGATAGTCATATGATACCTAGAATATTGTTTCCAGTTCTGGACACTGCATTTTAGGAAGGACAAACTGGAGTGTGTCTAGAGGAAAGCAAGCAAGATGATAAGGCTCCTGGAAGAAAAGGTATTTTTAGCCTGGAGAAGAGAAATTGCAGGGAGACATGATAGCTTTCTTCAGGTATCTAAAGGACTGACATTAGCAGGCAGAATAGACTTGTTCAGTATTGTTCAAGAAAAGAACAAAAAACAGTAAGCTTAAAATTACAAGGAAGCAGATTTCAGGTAGACAACAGGAAGAATGTCCTAGCTGTAAGAGTTGTTCAACAATGAAACAGACTGCCTCAGGTTGTACTAGATGCTCTTTCACTGGAAGTATTTAGGTGGAGGTTGGATGGTCATCTGGGGGGATGCTTTAGTATTAGATTCTTGCATTGGACAAGAGGTTGAACTAGATGATTTTCTCTTCAAAGCTTTATATTACAGATAGTCCTTTTTAACAACTGGAATTGGCAACTTGGTCAGTAAGCGAAGCAGTCATTAAGTGAAGAATCACATTACCGTGACTGTGCTTAGAATTTTATTTCAGCTTTCCTTTGTTTTATAGTATCAGAAGGATATAACCCCTAACAGCCAGGTGAGCTCAAATGTCAGGGAAGGTTTCCGGAAGTTGACTTACAAGGAAGCCGGGTAAAAGGGCAAATCTTATAGCCCTTATTCCCTATTCTCCCACCCTTTGGAATCCTCATCCTGATGCTGGGATAATTAGCAAGGAGGGAATTAATGTCTGTATTTACAGATAGTCCCTGAGTTAAGAACACCTGGTTTACAGACAACTCATAGTTAAGAATGGAGTCTATTGTAGCAAAATTTGAGTTAAATACACAATGATTCGAGTTAAATACACAATGGTTTGAATTCATTACACAATACTACTTACACAGTATTATGCAATAATACTGTTCCAGCTTACATACAAATTCGACTTAAGGACAGACCTTGGGAACAGACCTTGTTCTTAAACTGGGGACTACCTGTACATTTATTGGAGAGGAAGGGATTACAAGAAAGTAAGCAGGCACACAATGGGGGAATTCAGATTGAAAGGAATGCACTAGTGCTGGCTGTGTGCCTAGCGTGCTGTGAGCCACTTAGGAGGCAAAAAAACTTTCAGGGTGAAACTGATTAGGATCTTGTCAATTTTAGGTAGCAGCTGCTGGTGGGGGAGGGTTCTAATCAACTAATTAAGGTCACAGTTCTGAGCTTGTTAACTTGCATTTTGCGCTGGTTAGCACTTTTTAGGGACATGCTGTGCTGCGGAGAGAAGCATAGCTCAGGAAGACAATCTCCCTGCTCTGCGAGGAAGAGAAGAAAAAAATGGGTCAGGCACAGGACAATGACTGTAATGGCAAAATGGGACTCAGGGACACTGTGAAGGTCATAAATGCGGGCATTGGTTGCAAAGTTACTTTTTCCATCACTTTCATAACTGAAAGGTCGCTGTCTGAGGCTGTCACTAAACGAGAGCTAACTGTATGTGAAACCCAATTGGTCTTGTGAGAGTACAGTTAGTCCTTGCTTACCAGCCACTCATTCAGTGACTGTTTGAAGATATGATGGCTGCCCTGCACTCTACCACCCCTGCCACCCTGTACTGTGCCCTGCACCCCTGCCGCCCTCCACTCTGCCACCCTGGGAAGGTTGCACAAGGCCAGCAGTTGCCTCGCAAAGTGCCATGCTGGGCACACCTTGTCAGCAGCGGAAGAAAGAAGACAATGAAGATCAGTGGGGGGTGGCAGGGATGGTGGAGTGTAGGATGATGGGAGTGCAGAACAGAGGGCAGGGTGGCATGAGTGGCAGAATGCAGGGCAGCCAAAAGGGCAGAGATGGGGGGAGGTAGGTGGGTGGGAGGAGTTGAAGTACACCATGCAGTCATAAATGTGGGTGGGCTGCCAAGTGCCCAAATTTTGATCACATGGCCATGGGGATGCTGCAATTGCTATAACTTTGAGGACCAGTTGTAAATACCATTCATTCAGCACGGTCATAACTTTGAATGGTCACTGAAGGAATGGTCATTAAGTGAGGATTACCTGTGCTGCATTCAGAAAAATACTTCTAAATATTTTAATATACACCATCATACTAGGTCATAGGATGAAGCAAAATGATACTGACATTGACACAAGATCAAACATATGTTAAACATATGAATGTGGAGGGGCAGTCTTTATCATCTAAAACGTTTGCTAGGCCAAAATCAATAAGTATTATTTTAAGCAATATATATTAAAGAAGTTCTGAAAATCAATCTAAAGTAAAAAAAAAAAAAAAGAGTAGATGAGCCACTAGATATTTCATGTATCTCTGAATCTTTTCATTTAGTTCTCTTTTTTAGTAGCCATTATATTGATATAGCTATCAAAGCTGGGTGTCTTTGTTACAATAATATTAAAATCTATTACATGTTCAGCAAGTCAGGATTGCTAATAGCATAGGATCACTCTTGCTTTGTTACCAAGCATGCACTAGGAGGTATGGCCAGTAGATGCATCAGTAGTAGCAGTTATTTGCAGGTTCCTTATCATGCATTCATTGAACATGAAAGGGGGATTGTCTGATTATCCTTTTCTTAAAATATCTGGCAGTTTATATTATGTCTGGACAATGGTTTGAAACCTTATGAGAGAGGAAGGGAATTTTGAGTAGAGAAAGATTTAAGTACTTCTCCCTTTTCTTTTGTTTTACTACTTTAGTTAGGTTCTGCTTTCTTTAAAAAAGCTTTAGGCATTATTTGTTAGCATTATTTGTCAGCAGTAACAGATGACAATTAGCCTGGAACATGAATTTGTGTTTCACAAGTTTTCTACAATTCCTTATTTATTCAACAATACAGGTAGTCCTCAACCTATGACCATTCGGTCAGTGACCGTTCCAAGTTATGACAGCGCTGAACAAATGGTCCTCAGAGTTCTGGCCACCCCAGCAACCCCACACTCACATGATCACGTTCTGGGTGCTTGGTAACCTGTTCACACTTAGGACTGGTTGCCAAGCATCCCGCAATCAGGTGACCGCCATTTGCAACCTTCCCTGCCGGCTTCCCCAGAAAGTCAGTGGGGAAGCCGGCAGGGAAGATCACAAGTCATTAGGGTAAGTCTCCCCCACCTGTGCACCCTCCCCCAGCCACTCTGCACTCATGCCATGCCAGCCACTTGTGCACCCCTGCACACCCTCCCCCACCCATGCCACACCCTCATGCACTCTCCCTGACCCACAGTGCCTCTTGTGCAATCTTGTGTACCCTCCCTGCACCTCTCACACACCCATTCCTGCCCTCATGCATCCTCTCCGACCCTCCCCCACATCCTTGCGCACCCCCTCCCTCCTCCACCCAGCAGCAACCACATGCCTGTGGGCCTGGGACTTGCAACTTCCTGCTGGCTTCCTCACTGAGTTTGGTTGTGGGAAGCCGGCAGGAAGTTGCCTCGCCTAATGACCATGGGATTCAGTTAACGATGGCAACCGGGACTGCAGGGATTGCCATCGGTAAGTGATGCGGTCGCGTTTTACGACCGCATCGTTTAGCAATGGAAATTTCAGTCCCAGTTACAGGCAGTCCTTGACTTACTACTGCAACTGTGATATAATGTAATGTGATAACCTATAAGAAACAATCTAGAAGTAATTTGGTTTACTATTTTTTGTTGTTGTTTTTGAAGGGGCTTGTTGAAAATTAATTGTTTCCTTTTCTTGAAAATAAAGGTTTGTTCTTATCCAAGAAGGACAACAGGACCTCATCCAGAATCTAATCCAGCTTTAAACTATGCTGAGTGATTTTATGGATAATGTGATGGCTACTCAATTTAAGATGATTGTGGATTTATGACTAACAGGTATCTAACCTCATAGAAGAGCAAATTTAATTATTTATATAATTTAAACTATTTATATGGCTGCCTATCTTTCCAAAGTGACTCTGGGAGGTGTATAAGAGTTTTTAAAAAGCAACAATTTAACAATTATTAATATTTAATAAATATTAAACTAATACCAAACCATGGATATCTACAATGTGAAATTTTATTTTTTATATATAAAAACAATATAAATGCCTTATATACCAATATTGTTTATTAATGAAATTATTGTAATGATTTAGGAAGCTGGCATAATGTTCAAAATGTTATCTATTAAACATTTGGACTGCTTAACTTTGTACAGTGCATTCATTAAGCTCACTGGGACTTAAGCCTCTTAGTGTACTTGAAATTACAGTTTAGAAGTGTAGACCTATGCGCACCTATCTCACCTGGGAATAAGTACCATAAATGTCAGATTTACTCCTGAGGAGATAAGATTACATTTAAAGTAAGTCAATATTAACATCATGGAGGGAGACCTGAACTGTCATTGGCCTAGAAAAATGAGGAGAATTATGACTTTTTAAAACAATAGAAGAAGGACTACATATATTTAGGTTTATAGGATTTATAGAACCTAAAATCCATCAATTAATGCTTCATGCAAAAGGCTTGCACTTTAGATTAACAAAGCTGAGTTCTAAATTTTCAGAACAAAATACAGTGGGGCAAAAAAGTATTTAGTCAGCCACCAATTGTGCAAGTTCTCCCACTTAAAAAGATGACAGAGGCCTGTAATTTTCATCATAGGTATATCTCAACTATGAGAGACAAAATGGGGGGAAAAATCCAGAAAATCACATTGTCTGATTTTTAAAGAATTTATTTGCAAATCATGGTGGAAAATAAGTATTTGGTCACCTACAAACAAGCAAGATGTCTGACTCTCACAGACCTGTAACTACTTCTTTAAGAGGCTCCTCTGTCCTCCACTCGTTACCTGTAGTAATGGCACCTGTTTGACCTTGTTATCAGTATAAAAGACACCTGTCCACAACCTCAAACAGTCACACTCCAAACTCCACTATGGCCAAGACCAAAGAGCTGTTGAAGGACACCAGAAACAAAACTGTAGACCTGCACCAGGCTGGGAAGACTGAATCTGCAATAGGCAAGCAGCTTGGTGTAAAGAAATCAACTGTGGGAGCAATAATTAGAAAATGGAAGACATACAAGACCACTGATAATCTCCTTTGATCTGGGGCTCCACGCAGGATCTCACCCCGTGGGGTCAAACTGATCACAAGAATGGTGAGCAAAAATCCCAGAACCACACGGGGGATGTAGTGAATGACCTGCAGAGAGCTGGGACCAAAGTAACAAAGGCTACCATCAGTAACACACTACGCTGCCAGGGACTCAAATCCTGCAGTGCCAGATGTGTCCCCCTGCTTAAGCCAGTACATGTCTGGGCCCGTCTGAAGTTTGCTAGAGAGCATTTGGATGATTCAGAAGAGGATTGGGAGAATGTCATATGGTCAGATGAAACCAAAGTAGAACGTTTTGGTCTAAACTCAACTCGTTGTGTTTGGAGGAGAGAGAATGCTGAGTTGCATCCAAAGAACACCATACCTACTGTGAAGCATGGGGGTGGAAACATCATGCTTTGGGGCTGTTTTTCTGCAAAGGGACCAGGACGACTGATCCGTGTAAAGGAAAGAATGAATGGGGCCATGTATCGTGAGATTTTGAGTGAACACCTCCTTCCATCAGCAAGGGCATTGAAGATGAAACGTGGCTGGGTCTTTCAGCATGACAATGATCCCAAACACACCGCCCGGGCAACGAAGGAGTGGCTTTGTAAGAAGCATTTCAAGGTCCTGGAGTGGCCTAGCCAGTCTCCAGATCTCAACCCCATGGAAAACCTTTGGAGGGAGTTGAAAGTCCGTGTTGCCCAGCGACAGCCCCAAAACATCACTGCTCTAGAGGAGATCTGCATGGAGGAATGGGCCAAAATACCAGCAACAGTGTGTGAAAACCTTGTGAAGAGTTACAGAAAACGTTTGACCTCTGTCATTGCCAACAAAGGATATATAACAAAGTATTGAGATGAACTTTTGATATTGACCAAATACTTATTTTCCACCATGATTTCCAAATAAATTCTTTAAGAATCAGACAATGTGATTTTCTGGATTTTTTTTCCCATTTTGTCTCTCATAGTAGAGGTATACCTATGATGAAAATTACAGGCCTCTCTCACCTTTTTAAGTGGGAGAACTTGCACAATTGGTGGGTGACTAAATACTTTTTTGCCCCACTGTAGATCTCACCATCCTACCAGCATTAAAAAAAAAAACAATTTTTTTTATATAACATGCACACAAGTCTCTTGTATGTTTTGGGAAGAGATGTGTATTTTATTACTATTATTAAACAATTTAAAGTCAGAAATCCTTATCAAACTATAAATCATCCTGAAATATACCAATAGGTCTAGAACTATATTCTGCCAATCCATAGGTTATAATGTGTAATCTATTTATAAAAACCCTTTATTGGGTATAGGGAATCTTCTTTGAGCGGGAATTGGGAAATATTACTTTTATCTTCAGAAAATAATTACGGTTAGTTTTTTGTTTTTTAACACTCTTGTTTCTATCAAATCTTTCTTTAATGAAAATGGAAGCAGGATATATAGCCAGATATTTTGACTATTTCCTAAAAGCATGGACCAGCATTATTTGAAAACTATTTTTACAAATCATTCAGACAAAGCGCAGGAATAACTGTTGCTTTATTCGTCTAAATTGGAAGTAGGGAACCTGTATCTTCCTGATATTACTAAATTACAATCCATTCCCCTTCAGTATTATAACAAGCAGGGATGGATGCTGGAAACAATATCTGAGCCAGTATCTAAAGAGTCACAGTTTACTTAATCCTATTCTGAATTACTGGAATAAATAGTGGGTGCTGATATTGTCAACTTCATTAAATCCAATTCTGCCTGAGGCCATTCAACATTCAGCATTGAACTGATGATGTTACCTAGTTGGGTAATGAAATGTCTGCAAGCAAACAACCAAGCTCAGAGAGCACCTAGGACTCCACAGTTCAGCCCTGAGCTATATATATTCTCTCTTTGGCATTCAGCATCTCTCAGTTCTTAACTTCTAGATCAGGAAATCTTTGCTAGTTTAACAACTTTTGCCTTGTGAAGTATCATCCCCTAGCAAGAGTCTTCTCTGCATTTGGAGATTCTAGGAATTAGCTAGATAAAGGATATCAATTGAATTTTTGAAATTCAGATATAATTTTGGAGCTGACATATATGTTCTTTTTAAAAACACATCTTTAATTTTCCATTTTCATTTAACAGTAGCGTCTTTAGAAAAATTATGCATGTGTTTTACTGGGTATTACATTGACACAGAACTGACAAGGTAATTTTAATGGGATACATTTATAGGTTTGTCACAGGTGAAGAACAAAGAAGATTGGATTCCCATAGTATGTTCTAGCAAATCAGCAACCTACATGCTGCTATGGCTCAAATGTTACGGAACTGTTTAAGTTCTCATCAAGCTTCTGATGCAAGATCTCCTGGTAGGCTGTTTTTTCTTATTAACCACATCATTCATTCTCTGTGATTAATTAAAATACTTGCCTTTTATATTACTTGATATTATTTGCTAAGATCTTTCTTGAAACATATGTTCTCCAGAAATGACAATGTATCTCCATTCACTCCTTTATTAATGGCTGTGCTTGACAGTTATGTTCAGTATGTGTTTTTGCATTTCCTATAGGGATATTGGTGGACAAGGTACAATATTATAGAGACAGTGGTGGCAATTCTAGTAGCTTCTTAGCAATTGCAGATGGCAGCCCACAGTTGGGAAGCAATGATATGTTAGTTCTTTGTAGCCACTTAAAATAAGATTCTCAGTCTTCTTTAGTCAGGTTTATTGAAAGGGAAATGGAAATTAAATTATAGAAATCTTGGCAACTGGATGTGTTTACATAAACACTCAATTTATCTCAATGTTAATTAAAGCAGTGCTTTTTTTAAATTCTTTTCATAGTAACCAGTTGATTCACTAGGCAGATACCTACCATTCTCCTAATAAAGAAATAATGTTCAGAAATAACGTACTTGTAATATTTTGCAGATTGCTATCCTCTTTCCCCAGATTTTGAGAAATCTGTTACATCAGTATAGGAACACGTTTTGGATAGATATCTGTTTCTTCCACCTTGGATAAAGGTTTATTACATTAGTAGCATATCACAAATTCTCTAATTGTTCAGTTCGTTATCACTTTATTTAATTTTTCATAATTATTCTAAGGTAGTTATCTGTATTTTTCTTCAGAAAAGAGACATTTATTTTGAATAATGTTTAGTAAACAGTATATTCTGAAAACATAAAATGGAAGTGATGCTAGTAACAGAACATTAGTAAGTGGCAATGGTAGCATTTTAAGAAGCTTTCATAATTCTTAAGCTTCTTAAACAAGGAAAGTACAGGTAGTCCTTGGGTTACGACCGTTCGTTCAAGTGACCATTCAAAGTTATGGCACTGAATGAATGGTACTTACAACTGGTCCTCGGAGTTCCAGCTGTAGCAGTGTCTCCGAGGTCATGTGATTGTAATCTGGGCTCTCAGTGCCCAGCTCACAGTTACAATGTTGCAGCAAGCCATAGTCACATGATCGTGATTTCTGACGTTCCCTGCCGGTTTCCCACAAGCAAAGCCAATGGGAAAGCTGGCAGGAAGTTGGAAGTCATGGTCATGTGAGGTCCTTGTTTAACGACCCATGTGGTCCTCATTTAACAACACATCTCGGACTGCTGGAATTGCTATCACTAAACAACACAGTCACATGACATTGTGCTTTACAACCACTTTGTTTAGCAACAGCAATTCTGGCCTCCATTGCTGTCTTAACTCAAGGACTATAGGCTCAATATTATTGAGTTATACAGTCAGGTCCAGAAATATTGGGACATCGACACAATTCTAACATCTTTGGCTCTATACACCACCACAATGGATTTGGAATGAAACAAACACAATGTGCCTTAACTGCAGACTGTCACCTTTAATTTGAGGGTATTTACATCCAACTCAGGTGAACGGTGTAGGAATTACAACAGTTTGCCTATGTGCCTCCCACTTGTTAAGGGACCAAAAGTAATGGGACAATTGGCTTCTCAGATGTTCCATGGCCAGGTGTGTGATATTCCCTCAGTACCCCAATTACAATGTGCAGATAAAAGGCCCAGAGTTCATTTCAAGTGTTCTCTTTGCATTTGGAATCTGTTGCTGTCAACTCTCAAGATGAAATCCAAAGAGCTGTCACTATCAGTGAAGCAAGCCATCATTAGGCTGAAGAAACAAAACAAACCCATCAGAGAGATAGCAAGAACATTAGGCGTGGCCAAAACAACTGTTTGGAACATTCTCAAAAAGAAGGAACGGACCGGTGACCTCAGCAACACCAAAAGACCCGGGAGACAACGGAAAACAACTGTGGCGGATGACCGAAGAATCCTTTCCCTGGTGAAGAAAACACCCTTCACAGCAGTTGGCCAGATCAAGAACACTTTCCAGGAGGTAGGTGTATGTGTGTCAAAGTCAACAATCAAAAGAAGACTTCAGCAGAGTGAATACAGAGGGTTCACCACAAGATGTAAACCATTGGTGAGCCTCAAAAACAGGAAGGCCAGATTAGAGTTTGCCAAACGACATCTAAAAAAGCCTTCACAGTTCTGGAACAACATCCTATGGACAGATGAGACCAAGATCAACTTGTACCAGAGTGATGGGAAGAGAAGAGTATGGAGAAGGAAAGGAACTGCTTATGATCCTAAGCATACCATCTCATCAGTGAAGCATGGTGGTGGTAGTGTAATGGCGTGGGCATGTATGGCTGCCAATGGAACTGGTTCTCTTGTATTTATTGATGATGTGACTGCTGACAAAAGCAGCAGGATGAATTCTGCAGTGTTTCGGGCAATATTATCTGCTCACATTCAGCCAAATGCTGCAGAACTCATTGGACGGCGCTTCACAGTACAGATGGACAATGACCCAAAGCATACTGCAAAAGCAACCAAAGAGTTTTTGAAGGGACAGAAGTGGAATGTTATGCAATGGCCAAGTCAGTCACCTGACCTGAATCCCATTGAGCATGCATTTCACTTGCTGAAGACAAAACTGAAGGGAAAATGCCCCAAGAACAAGCAGGAACTGAAGACAGTTGCAGTAGAGGCCTGGCAGAGCATCACCAGGGATGGAACCCAGCGTCTGGTGATGTCTATGCGTTCCAGGCTTCAGGCTGTGATTGACTGCAATGGATTTGCAACCAAGTATTAAAAAGGGAAAGTTTGATTTATGATTATTATTCTGTCCCATTACTTTTGATCCCTTAACAAGTGGGAGGCACATATGCAAACTGTTGTAATTCCTACACCATTCACCTGAGTTGGATGTACATACCCTCAAATTAAAGCTGACAGTCTGCAGTTAAGGCACATTGTGTTTGTTTCATTCCAAATCCATTGTGATGGTGTATAGAGCCAAAGATGTTAGAATTGTGTCGATGTCCCAATATTTCTGGACCTGACTGTATATGCAGTGTGGAAAAAAACAATTTTATATAGTTAATGACAATCTGTTCTTATTATCTGTTACATGAAGAACAAGAAAAATGAGAAATCTTAAAATTCTCA
The DNA here is from genome assembly GCF_059951505.1 of Python bivittatus. Lineage (NCBI taxonomy): Eukaryota > Metazoa > Chordata > Lepidosauria > Squamata > Pythonidae > Python > Python bivittatus. The sequence goes on along the minus strand of NW_028277098.1, from coordinate 76,737,779 downwards.
AAACATAGTTAAATAAATAGATTGAAATCTACATATTTAAGATGCTTAAGTTCCACTAAGCCTATGTTATATTCTGTTGGGGTTTTCAAAGTGTTTGCAGATTTCTTTCTACATCATCTGCTTCCTTATGAATAAGTACATCTATTAACTAAATTGCTCATGATATAAAATGATTAATAACTTGACTTCCTTACTAGCCTGCAGCACTAACAGGGATATGGACAGTAGTAAATAGCCGAAGAGGTAACCTGTTTCATGCATGTGTTTTTATCCCTGCCTCACGCTGCTTTTAAATATTTTAATCACTTGTAGGTACATTCTGCACTGAAATTAGAAATGTAGAAAGCCTCTGATACCAAAGGCAACTAGCATGCTTCTCTCTTTAGGCCTTCCTAAAGCCATTTGTTTGGAGTTTTTGCATTATGAAAGAGTGGGGTTTTTTTTAGGTATTAGTGTTTCATCATTTATTGTTGTTAAAATCCATTCCATATACTAAATCTAATTTTGGTTCCAGTTCCAGGAGTTCAATTCTGTGATATTTTGTTAGTACATTAGAAATCATAGTATTGGGCTGAAATCATAATCTGAATTCTTTAAATAACTTCTTTCTTACATCCCATAATTCAGATCCTTGCCTTTAATCAGTGCATTGAAACAGACCAGTGAAGCAGGCTTGTACTAGAACACTGACCAAATGTTTGGTCTTTTTTACTTGGTTCAGATCTTTTCCAGGAACTTCTTTTAAGCAGCTATAATTGGGAGAAAAGTGGTGAAATCAATAGGTGTTGTGGAAACAAGGAATTTGCCGTAATTATAAATAGTGGCAAAGTGTCACTTTTCTACATTTTGCTGTCACCAGCCACCATTTTTTCTGTTGGAATGTTCCTCAGATGTTTGGGGGATGGAGGTGGTGTATGGAGACCATTACATTATTAATAAATCCTTTCCTCCAAGGACTTCAGGGTAGAACTCTAGTTCTTTCTTCCCCTCAAATTCATTTATTCTTATAGCAAATTGTAGAATACATCCATAAATATGTGTTACTACTTCAAGAGTACTTGATAATCACCAAGTTTTCTCACAGAAACATTTCAAAATAATGCTGGATTATTCTAGAATCATTCAGAGGGTGGGTTTAAAGCTGTAAACTGCATGCCATACAGGAAAGAGCTCCATTCCATATCAGTTTAATATGGTAAATATATAATTTAGGAAATGTGAATGTGTATGTATGCATGTGTGTACATAGGGGCATGAGTGTATATATATATATATATGTATAAATTAGGAGGGCGCAAAACATTTTGAATTCAAACAATCTCAAATACAAATCTCTGGTGTAAAACAGTGGTTACAAGCATGAGTTGGATTGTTTTGAACATTTTATGTGTGTTTTGAGCTTGAAACAGCTCTGTTTCAAAGTGCAAACATTGCTTCAAACTCAAAACACTTCCCAAAATATCAAAACAGCTGTTTTGCACTGAAATTCAAAACATTTTGCAGATCCTTTTTGTGCATATTCAATGCTTTACTGGATAAAATTACTTTTGCAAATTCAGCACCAGCAAATGAATACCTAATTTGGGGAACTGTTTAATTTCAGTCCTAATTTATAGATATTTATCTGTAAATTAGGACTGAAAATATTGAAATTTATGAATAAAATAATTCCTTACATTTAGACATGTTAAAAACTAAATACTAACCAAAATAACATATCACTTCCATATATGTTAAACAAATATATTTCATTTTTTTTTCTTTCATAGATTCTCCTTAGTACCTGATTAAGTTCCAGTGCAGGAAATTATATTACCATGGTTTGGGGTGACATACCCAATTTAAAGGATAATTACAGTTTATTGTGCTCCTCAGTCATGGAGGAACTGAAAGTGGATCTTGATTCTGAACAGAAAGAAGATGGTATAAAACATAACAGCCCTTCTGATGATTCTACAATCTTCGTAGCTTTTAAGGGAAATATAGATGACGATGACTTCAAGCAGAAATTGGGAGTCATTCTGGACAATGTTCCTGGACTTCTACACATGGGTACTTCACTTTCTGATCATTTGAATTTTTATATTGGCTTTATATATGTAAAAATATAATATGCATATTTAGAGTTTAAGTTGTTCTAGAGAATTAGACTGTATTGGATTATTTTTCGTAAAACAATACTGTAAATGTTGGGAAGGTCAATAATATTGCTACCATCCTCCATTTTTTTTTTAGCATATACTGTTTGTTTACTAGCCTGTATGGACTGCTGTGAAGAGCAGCTATGCATTTTACTTGCTAAGAGAGGCATCAATTATTTTTAAGGTTTTCTCTTTTTTACAGTAGATCTGAAAGCAAATAATACTTCATTAACTGATTTCTCTTTTGTCATCCTCTGTTAGATGAAATGTTCTTCCAGCTGCCCCATTTTTAATTGCTTTTTTATTTGAAACAAACAATGCATATGACATTTGAAACATTCATACATAAAACCCATCCACATGTAGGATCTTAAGATTAACAAACATTTTAAGCAATCAGTATTTCTACCCCAAATAGATACATTTCATTAAGGAAACTCAAGCCATTAATGTCTTGGAGAAAAGGCTTTGTGTGGCACATTCAAAAAACTTTTTGAGGAAATGAAATTACCAATCATATATCTTTCCTAGGTTTAGCTGTCCTAAGTTAGAAAAATAAGGACATATTTTGTAAAGAAAAGAAAACTTTACGTATGCATAATAAAGTATTCCTTTCCAGTGCAAATCCTTAACCATTTGTTGTCAATTTCTGAAATGTTCAAAAGTTTCCCTACAGTTTACCTTGATGAAGGCAATAGCATTAAAGGAAGACTTCTCTCCATTCTTCAAAGCTGAATTTACTTGATTCTGTCCATTTCTTTTCTCCTTTATTTGTTAAAACAAAAAACAAAACGCAGGAGAATTTGGATGTTGTGGGTATCCTGCTTGTATTTTGAGCCTATTATCTGAACCTTCCTTTATAAATGTGCCAATTGAAGAAGCAGATTACCTCCATGGACAAATACTTGGGGAATGCCACCTTGTTGATTTATCTGCATGTTACCAGGGCTTTACCAGTCAAGTTGCTGTAATAAGTTCTTGTGACTTTGAACTCCTATGATTCAGTGTTCGACACTATACTTAACAGTTCTGAAAGGCTTCATGAAATGACTGATTGTAGCAGCAGCCCATCTTCAACTGCCAAGAATCTATACCCTGCATACCCAAAACAAAGCTCATTATCCAGTCTTTCCCCAGGCCCTGCAATATATACAGAGAACTATCTTATCCACCTCCATTTCCATATTTTCATTGAATTTAAGATGATCCTCTAATTGAAGGCAAGCCATTTGGGTAAAAATACTAATTTTCTTTTTGGATAAATATATCTCTAGACTGGTTTATATTCTACTTCCTAGCCTTCCTGGTTCCCAGCACCTTCTTCTCGAGGTGTCTAGGAGTTTGAGTAAATTGGGACAAATCTGTGCTTATAGCTTGCCTATTTTCTTCAATTCATCAGTGCCCATCTTGATGTTTTTTCTGGGCAGTCTTTCCATCAGTAAGGTTCTGTTATTGATTACCATGGCTTGTGATTCTCTAGGGAAAGGTTTATTACATGTTGTTGTTTGAAACATGTGTTTCCCAAATAATTGGAAGGTGTGCCACCAGCTGAAAATTTTTAAAAAATCATGACTAGAGGACTTTTGGATAAAAATTTACAGAGAATATAAGCTTTTAATTGAACAGGCATGTTTTCATTCAACATATCTGTGCAAAAATAGATTTTCAGTAATCTGCAACCAAGGCCACCTATTGAAATAAACTAAATATTATGCTGATACCAAGACTTCCTTTTACAAATCTGATGCCATAAATTTATGTAATACACATTATATGCAAGTTCACACAATCTAATAAGATCCATTAAATGTAAGAGAAAATACAGGTATAGATATCTTCTGCCAATTAAATCTAGCTGCTCGTGGAGCCAAACTTCCCAATGTTCACTTTTTAATGTTGATTCAAATAGTACAAGTTATTGAGACTGGATCTACAAAAGTTTTTTTTTCTCATGCATATAGGTAGATTCTTATGAAGATAGCAGCTAGCCTTAGTTTGAGAGTTAACTGTAGTAATTTTATGTTAAGTTGAATGGTCTTTTTTATAAACTAGCCTAGAGTCACTGAGATATTTTCTCAGTCTGTTAATAATTGTTTTTAAAGAAAAATACCTGTCTTGGTAAGAAGCAATTAATAAAAGTGAATGAAGCTTTCATATATGTTTCATATAACTCCTAATTTCATATATGTTGGGTTATGAATCTTCTAGTTTTTTTTTTTTTATTCTGTAACAAGAATCTAACAAGTTAAAATTGAAGAAAGTGGAACCCTGGAACAGTGTACGTGTTACTTTCAATATTCCCCGTGAAGCAGCTGAGAGGCTACGAATGCTAGCTCAGAACAACAACCAACAACTTCGTGACTTGGGAATTCTGTCTGTCCAAATCGAAGGTAATTGAAACTACTTTGTGGTTGTGGCTGAACCATATAAAGTAATGCAGCTAATTTTATTTTTTTATGTGTTTTTGTTAGCTTCTTAATAATTTGATTAAAATAGGCCAGATAATCTTTTGGGATGAGCTATACTCTCAGAGTTCATTTCCTTTCCCACACCTGTATTGTTAATGTCATTAATGTGAATACTAACTATGAAACAGGACCTGCTGCAGCTCCATGTTGTTTGTGATTATTGGATAAGTGGGAGAAATCATCTGATAGGTAAAATTGACATGATCCATGCCATTTAATTATAGTCCTGAGAATAGGGATAGGAAATGTAATAGTAATGCTGTAGTAATCATGCTTTCTGTGACAGCTGTCTCCTTTTTCTACATATCCTTTCTCATCTCAAACATCATTTGAATAGCTCTGGGAAGAAACATGGGCTACCAATACAATTAGCAATTGTTTTTACAAGTGACAAGTGTATCAGTGCTTATAGGTCCAATGATACATAGATCTTATATATAGCTTTTTGCACAATGCCATCGTTAATGGGATGAAATTGTATTTGAAAGACAGTTACTCTGCTTGAGTGATACATGAATTATTGGGCTGACCCAGTTGTGTTTTCCCTTCAATCAGTTGAATGGAGAAGCATTTATAGTAAGTTTTGCATATGCAGCAGAACATCTGCACACGTAACAATTGTGAAGTTCTCCAGTGGGTTTTTTGGGGGGAGAGGAAGCGGAGTTGCAGAAGCCCTATCCTCTCCAAGCTAGTTGTTTCAAATGCATACTCTTTTAACCTACATCTGATATAAGACATTTGAACTTTTAAAAAAGCTGCTTTTTAACTTCCTCCCACATGAAAGCCACATTTGTATTCTCTAATTATTGCTTTCAGGTGAAGGTGCTATCAATTTATCATTAGCTCAAAACAGGGGTCAAGATTTAAGGATTAATGGGCCTGTTGGACAAGGCAACTCAGTACGAATGGAGACAGGATTTCCTATGCCAGGAAGTCAAGGCAAGTTCAGTTTTTAAAATTTAGACAGATAATATTTCATGCAATTTGCAAATAGCTTATTTTACAACTCCAGACTTTCTGCTTGATACTTCCTTTGACATATTTCTTTTTGGAGATGAGCTAGCTGTTAAGCTGAATAAACAATGAGGAAGGAGAGTGAAGAAATGTAATATAATGTAATGGGATACTGATACTGGGTAGATTGGAAACACAACCAAATGGACTTGGCTAATTCAGATGTGGATGTCAACTCTGAAGTAAACATTTGATATAAATAAACAGCTGATTGATGGAGTAAAAATAAAGCATAGCTCGATTACAAGAAGAGATAGAAAATAAGGAAGAGGTAAAAATCTGGATTTTAGGTTCTATAAAAGAAATACAGGAAAGGATCTCTTCATAAAAAATTTGTTGACACCTCAGAGAGAGAGAGAGAAATGTTTTTTGAAAAGTTTCAGTTGTATATTTTATTTATTTATTTATTAAATTTATATGCCGCCCATCTCCCCCAGAAGGTGACTCTGGGCAGCTCACAATTAAAGTAAAACCCGAAAACAGTTAAAAATATAAATATCCACATTAATTAGGTAAAAAGTCAAACTGTATAAAAAGATCAAAAAGTTTGAGATCAATTGTATAGGTCTTAAATTACATTAGGAAGCATATGGATCAGTAGTAGTTTTTAGGAACAGAAGCGCATAGGTTGTTGATAATGCAAGTATTTGGTAATGCTGTTTGTAGTAAATGAAGAGTATTCAGAGATCACTATATGGGTGAAAATGTATGCAGTGTTACTTGTGAAAATCCACTTATTACATTATGAACAAGGAAGATACGGTTTTGTCCTTTGTTGGCCTTCATCAACTAAGTTGAAATATACTTTTGGACTAGAAAACAGGAAAATCATACATTAATGGTAGAGTATGGTATTTATGCTTGTGAGGTATTTCCCTGTGTGTGGTCTAACATATACATATGGTTGTGGAACAGCTTGGGTTTTCTTTTTCTTTTTTTGTTTACTTAGATCCAGTAGGAAATGTTTTGCCATGGCTTAATGAGTCCAAACTATATTTCAGTAACTAAATATTTCAGTGCTGAGTTTTAAGATGTTATCATTTCATGTTACTATATTACAATGTTGTCCAAACTTGGCCACTTTAAGATGAGTGGACTTCAACTCCCAGAATTCCCCAGCCAGCATGGCTGGCTGGGGAATTCTGGGAGTTGAAGTCCACTCATCTTAAAGTGGCCAAGTTTGGACAACACTGCTATATTACAATAGTAATATTACAGTAATGTAATATCTGCAACTTTACACAATAAAAATGTGTCCACATTTCTAGGTTTAATTCGAATAAATAATCCTGCATCTGTGATGATGCAACAGAGCGGGAGTGTATCATCCTCTGTGATGACAAATACAGCTAACACAGAACTGCAACCCAGAACACCTCATCCAGGATCTCAGCCAGGTAGTTAATTTAGACCCTGCGAATTTTAAATGCCACTATTTTCCTTGTTGGTAAATATCTCCATAGAAAAATGCACGCGTACTCTTTCTCCTGATCTTACTGATTTAGAAATATTTTGCATGTACAGAGAAGCATTTCTGCTTGAGCAATACAGCCTCAATGAATTTTTCCAATTGTGCTATCCCAGTACAACTCCATACTATTCAGAGGACTATTTAATACTCAGAAATGCTATAGTAGATGATTTAGTAGGATGGACAGAAGAAAAGCCCCATTTCATGAGCAGAATTCCATTCTGGAACCAAGTTGCAGTCTAAAGCAACCTTCCACTGAGCTAGAAAAAGAACAGAAGTGGCAAACTCAGTGATCAGGAGGCTCAAACACATTCCCTGCAAGAAAAGGGTAGAACATCTGAGATTCTTTATCTTGGAAAAGAGTGACTGAGGAGGGATATGATCAAGGTGTAAAAACATGTATGCATGGAGAAAAGAAACAGGCAGAGACTTTTCAGCCCATGTCAAAATATTGATCAGAGGTTATAGAATGAATTGATTGGAATAGACAAAAGAAAGAAGATTTCCACACACGGTGCCCTATTAGGATAGATTAATAGAAGGTAAGTCTATGAAGACTGTTAGTCTTTACACTCAGTGTTACTTCTGGGTTGGGGGTAGCATGCCTTCAACTATTAGTTGCAATGGAGTAACAGAAAGAGAGGAATATGTTTCAACCTGCTGATTGTGAGCACCGCAGAGTGATCAGTTTGGCCACTGCAAGAAACAAAATTTGGACTAAAATTGGTCTTGGTCTAATTGAGCAGGGCTTTTCTTATGTTCTTCCCAAATGCAGTGTTGTACATCTGCTGTCATCCCTAGGTAACATTGCTAAAAATTATGAGTCCAACTGTTTGGAAGACACCAGATTGAGGAAGGTATTTACCAAAGCTACTGTCCACTTTTATGAATGGAGTGAGCATTTGCTTTTGAATTTTCAAATATTTGTACAGATTTTATATCGTTGCTAACCTGTGACCTCATAAAAATTATTGAAGAAAGTTTCTGTGAGGGTAATATATATAAAAGAAGATGGAATATGCTTGTTCCTCTAAATAATCATAGGGATATACATTTGTTCTATTGCTACATCTGTGGAACTAGTTACTAATGACTTTTCGTTTTCACTTTTTTCATAGATACAGTGGATCCACTTTTGTCAAGCCTCACTATCCAGCAGCAGAATCATCCATCTGGATCTGTGGTGCCTCAGCTCCATTCAGTGCAATCAATTCCTCTTAATAGGCAAATAAATCCAGGCAACTTTCAGCAGATGCAACCTCAGCAGCAGATTCAGCCACAGCAACAACTGCATCCACGCCCTCCTCAACAGCACCAACAGCAGCAACAGGGCATTCGACCTTCATTTACAACCCCAGCTCAAGTTCCAGTTCCTCCTGGTTGGAACCAGGTACCTTCTGGAACAGCTCAACTTCCTCCATCCCAAGGAACAATGGGTACATTGACAGTTAACCAGGGTTGGAAAAAGACCCCTTTGCCTGGACAAATGCAGCAGCAAATCCAAACAAGACCCTCATTAGCAACAGTTCAAACACCCTCTCACCCTCCACCCCCATATCCCTTTGGAAGCCAACAAGCTTCTCAAGCACATACAAACTTTTCTCAGATGAGTAACTCTGGCCAATTTACTGCTCCTCAAATGAAGAATCTTCAGGGAGGACCCTCACGGGTTCCTACTCCACTACAACAATCCCACCTATCCAGCAAGTCTCCTGCCTCCTCTCCTTCATCTTTTCAGCAGGGTTCTCCTGCATCTTCCCCAACAGTTAATCAAGCACAGCAGCAGATGGGACCAAGGCCCCCCCAAACTAATACCCTCCCCCAGGGATTTCAACAGTCTGTAAATTCTCCTGGTCGTAACCCTATGGTACAGCAGGGAAATGTACCTTCTAATTTCATGGTGATGCAGCAGCAAAACCAGGGTCCACAGGGTTTGCATCCTGGGCTTGGAGGTAAGTTATCCTGTTTATGGAAAAATGTTTATGTATATTTTCATAGTAAATTGATACGTTGTAACTTCATGTGAATTTACTTTTCTCATAAAGCATTACATTGTAGGATAATAAATGCCAGGAATTTACCTGTGCAAGTTGTATTGTATCTGCACAGCAGGTAGATGATAAGTGAATTTAAAATGATCTTCTCCCCAAAGGGAGATTACATAAATGGGGATTGAGCTGTGAGGATTTTGATCTGGCGCCTAGGGGGAAGGGTACTTTTGTTTTTAACCATGGTTTTCTGGATGATTGTGAGCCGCCTAGAGTCATTATATGAGGTAGGTGGCCATATAAGTCTTGTAAATAAATAAACAAACCCCCAAATCCTGTGCAATGCCCAATTTCCATGCCTTAGCAACTTAAGAGTTGCCATCGCCAGCTGAAAGCAGTTCTGGACATTTTTTTTTCTCAACAAATGTGCATATGTGTTAGAGGAAAAAGAGATAAAAAAGATAAGACATATATCACACTGTATACATACTAGCCAGAAGACATGCCAAAAAAAAAAGGACCAGGACAAAAACAATAAATTAATATTAATTGAATTAATAAGTACTTATTAGAATTAATTTCCTGTAAAATAACCACCCTGTTGTGTAATTAATGAATTTCCCATCTACATATATGCACCCAATTTGTCTCTCATTTACATTTCACCATGGACTTTATATGCATTTTTCTGGAGTCCTTTATTCTTGAAGAGAAAAGAGCATCTGTTTGGTGAATGTAGGTTCTTATTACTGTAAAGGCAATTATTTTGAGAAAAAACTAGTCTTCCTTAACTACTTCTTGATTGATTATGTGCCATCAAGTTACGTCAACTCTAACTGGTCACATAGATTTTCTCCATAACCATCTGTCCCTAACTTGGTTCTGCGGGTCTTCCAATGATGCGCCCATCGTCACTGTAACTGAGTCCATCCACCTTGCTGCTGGTTATCCTCTTCTTCTCTTTCCTTCCACCTTTCCCAGCGTTATAGTCTTCTCAAGAGAGCATAATGTGTCCAGAGAATGATAATTTGAGTCTGGTCATTTGTGTCTTGATTGAGAATTTTGGGTTGATTTGTTCAATGATCCATTATTTGTTTTCTTGGTTCTCCAACACCAAAGTTCAAAAGCATCAATACTCTTTCTATTGTGCTTCTTCAAAGTCCAACTTTTGCTTCCATAGAGTGTCACAGGGAATAACATTTCTGCACTATTCTGATCTTTGTAGACATAGACATGTCATAGCATCCGAATATCTTTTCAAAGGACCTCATGACTGCTTTAACCAGTGCTTGTTTGTGACATATTTCTTGACTGCTTGTTCCTTTACTGTTGATAGTTGATCCTAAAGGGCAGAAGCTATCTACCACTTTAGTATCTTGAATTGCCAGTTCTAAGGCTGGTTGTTGTACCTTTTGTCATTATTGAGTCTTCTTTATATTTAATTGAAGTCCCATTTTTTCACTGTGCTCCTTGACTTTTATTGCTAGAGTTAGCAGATCCTTTTCATTTTCGGCTATCAGAAACGTGTCATCAGCATAGCACAGGTTATTTTTTTTATAATAACTTTATTAAATTTTAAAAACAGAAAGATAAAAACTAATAAGAACTAATAAGAAAAAGAGTAGAAGAAAAGAAAGAATGAAGAGAAAGGAGAACACGTGTAGAAAGAGGAAAAAAAAGAAACAAATACAAAAAAAGAATGACTTCTGACTTCTTTTACAGCAGATAATAACTTACATTAAACTCTTACTCTAGGATTACAATTTAGCATCCATTTTTTCTATAATCTATTAATTTTACTAATCATCAAATCCATATATTGTAATTCCATTTTTTTCTGTTTCCTGCAAAAAGTCCAAAAGGGGCTTCCAATTAGCATTAAAATTAGTCAGATTTTCTCTAATCAAAGCCTTCATTTCACCATCTCGGCTAGCTCCATCAACTTTACCATCCATTCTTCCATTGTAGGTAATATCAAGTCTTTTCACTTTTGAGCATATAAAAGTCTCACTACAGTTATATATAAAAAGAAAGATCCATAAGATTTTTCCACTTGTTTATCCATCAGCCCCAAAAGATATTTCTCTGGTTTCAATTGTATATTAATATTCAAAATCTTCTGAATTAATATATGAATTTGAGTCCAGTTTTTTAGCTTTATTACATGTCCATCAAAGATGATAAAAATCCCCTCTTATTCATATTTCCAACATATATTTGAAGTCCCTTTGTACATTTTTGACAATCTTTCTTGTGACAGATACCATCGATACATCATTTTATAAAAATTCTCTTTAAGATTATAACATAATGTAAATTTTAACCCTTTCATTCACATATTTCCCATTGTTCCATTTGTATATTATATCCAAAATTTTTACCGCATTGTATCATACAATCTTTAACTTGTTCATCCTCCGTTTCAAATCTCAACAAAAGTTTATACATTTTAGCAATAAAATGTTCATCATTAGTACATAACTCAATTTCAAATATAGTTTAATCATGTTCAAAACCATATGCCCTTTATTAACTTTAAATTGTTCTACTGATTGTACATGTGAAAACCATTGGTATATACTGTATATCCTTCTGATATCAAGTCTTCTCTTGATTTTATTTTAAATTCTCCCTGGTAAAAATCTAGGATGTCACCATAAGTTAGCCATTTCCTCTTAGTTACCATTTATCTTCTATAATATGCTTCCTGTGGTAATAGCCATAAAGGTATTTTTGGACACAATCTAGATTTATATCTATTCCAAATTCTCAAAATGGCACATCTAATAAAATGATTTTTGAAATCATTTGAATCATTAAGCTTAACTTTGTCATATCATAAATAGCCGTGCCACCCAAATCTCAAATCGTGCCATTCCAAGTCCAGTAACATTCTGTTTCTCAGCGTCACCCACTCTTTCATCCAGACTAAACAACACACTGCAAAGTACAATTTCAAATCAGGTAAAGCTAAACCACCTCTTTCTTTGACATCTTGCAACACCTTGTATTTAACTTGTGTTTTTTGCCTTGCGAGACAAATTTAGATACATCTTTCTGCCATTGAAATATCTGGGATTGTGATAATGAACATTGTTTCTGTATTTTAATATGTTGAACCCGTTACCTAATTCTTCCTTCAGTACTAAAAGCGATTATTGTTACTTGTTAACTTTTTGCCTAATCCTATATTGTCTTTCATCCTTCTTCCAGATGCCTTTTTATTCTTTTTTCTTTCCTCTCTTAGTACTAGAATATATTGGTCAATGTTAATAAAAATCTTCTAATGAACATTATTTTCTGTCTAGGAATGCCCAAGCGTCTTCCAACTGGCTTTACTACGGGGCAAGCAAATCAAAATTTCATGCAAAGTCAGGTGCCTTCTACAGCATCAGGCACACCTGCAAATGGTGGCACAACTCAATTGCAAGCAAGTCAAAGTGTGCAGCATACAGGTCTGTTGTATTTTTTTGGATTACTTGTTCGTTTTCTAGAGTGTGACAGTTACTATAATAGAGATATAGTTTTGGCTATGATTGTCTGTGACCAACAGCCATTTTTGGTGGTAAACAAAACAAACTTTTATATTAAATAATGTAGAACTGTCAACTTCTGATATGAAGTAAAGGAGATAAATGGAAGAAATTCATCAGTTTCAAAAATTTTTGCATTCCTTTATTTGATCTTACAGATTTCAACAATGAATAGACCTATGAATAGACTTATTAACTGAAGATAGGTATAACAGAGAGCCTATGAGAGACAGGAAAGGAAAAGAACATCCACGTCTCTGTAGTTTGTTTAGAAAACTTGGCAGAGACATTTTAAAACATTTACATTACCCTTAAATAAACTGTTTAGTGTTTGTTTGTTTTTTTTAGTTTTCCCCAGTCAACTGATCTGTTGCATTTTAACTCTGCATGTTTTCATTTTGTGTTATTAGCATGTTAGTAGAAAATAAATATTAGAAATCACTTCTATTTCAACCCTCTCATCATATATTTCAGAACCTGCTATCACAGATAATGTAGTTTTAGCAGTATAATGGATGTTGAATATGTTGAGATATTGTTTATTAAGTTATAAATATTGATATTAATTCAGTTTACAATATGATTTTTAAGGTGGTCAAGGAAATGGTCCTCCCCAGAATCAATTACAAGTTCACCATGGCCCATCAAATATGATGCAGACCAATTTAATGGGACTTCATGGGAATGTAAACAATCAACAGACAAACACCAATGGAGTTCCACAAGTTAATATAAGCAACATGCAGGGACAACCTCCACAAGGACCACAATCTCAGTTAATGGGGATGCACCAACAAATAGTATCCTCTCAAGGACAGATGGTTAACATACAGCCTCAGGGGTCTCTAAATCCTCAAAACCAGATGATACTTTCTAGAGCTCAACTCATGCCACAGGGCCAGATGATGGTAGCTTCCCAAAACCAAAATCTTGGTCCGTCACAGCAAAAGATGACTCCACCCAAACAAATGATTCCCCAGCAAGGCCAACAAATGATGGCTGCGCATAATCAGATTATGGGACCTCAAGGCCAGGTGCTGCTGCAGCAAAATTCAATGATGGAGCAGATAATGACCAATCAAATGCAAGGAAATAAACAGCCCTTCAATGCTCAAAGCCAGTCTAATGTTATGACGGGGCCAGCTCAAATAATGAGAGGACCAACTCCCAATATGCAGGGAAACATGGTGCAGTTCACAGGGCAAATGATGACTCAGCAGGGCCCTGTAAATAGTAATCCTTCTCAGGTAATGGGGATTCAGGGACAGGTTTTGAGACCTACAGGACCTGCCCCTCATATGTCTCAGCAGCTGGGTGACACCACCACTACAACCAACAATGATGTGAACTTGACACAAATGCTACCTGAAGTTTCTATGCAACAAGGAAACATAGTACCTCCCCACTTGCAAGGGATGCAGGGAAACAGCAACACATCAGGAAGCCAATTTGCTGGACATGGGATGCCTTTCAATGCCCCTTTTAGTGGAACCCAAAATGGGAATCAGATTTCCTGTGGACAAAATCCAAGTTTTCCCGTCAACAAAGATGTCACACTAACAAGTCCATTGTTGGTAAACTTGCTACAGAGTGATATATCTGCAGGACATTTTGGTGTGAACAACAAACAGAACAATCAAAATGCTAATAAACCGAAGAAGAAAAAGCCTCCAAGAAAGAAGAAAAATAATCAGCAAGTGGAACAAATTAAGTAGGTTTAACATTTTTGTTTCCTACATAAAAGTTACTTCTCAGTTGAACATAGTCTTCAGTTTGGTAGGCTATTTTAAGCACTTTTTTTCCTAAATTCCAAAGCAATGACAGTTTTGTGATAAACACTTTTATTTAAGGATTGAAGAAATAATTACCAACAATTTATGTGATTATGTTATTGTAGGTTGTTAAACTCAAGAATTTTGCCATAAATGCTGCCTCATTCCAGAGGCAAATTCTTATTTATGAGGCTGATATAAAAGTAATTCAGAAGCAATCACAAAAAGGAATGCTAAGGAGAGTCTTAATCAAGTGAGCACCCACAATTAATATATGTTTGTATTTCAAACATCTTCACTACTTAGGATTTCAGTTCAGTATTTCAAACAATTAAAGAAGATAATTGGACCTAGTAATGGAGATTACTAGACATTTATACCAAAATGCACTAGCAGTATTAGATCACAGCTATCCAGTATTCTCTTTTAATTTTGCCTCTCTTGTACATATATCATCACCTTCATTAAAATATTTAAAAATTAGAGTAGTTGACAAACTAAAATAAATACATAAAACAAAAATTAAAAACAATGCTATACAATTCTACAAACTAGTCAGCAGCAAATGCTTTAAAAATTAATGAAATTAAACAATTTAATTGGCCCAATGAACCATCAAAGTAAGGAAATTTCTTAGCAAGTGTTCTTGGATTGTATTTATTTATTTGCTTGCTTGCTTGTGTTTATGACTTGGGTTTATATGCTGCTCCAGTCCAGAACTTTTAATCATCACCTTAGAATCTAATAAGGCTTAGGTATTACCTATTGGTGGCATCACTAGGAAGTCCAGCTTCAAACATCAACAGCTAAGCTGGTATATGATAATTCCAACACGTGTTCCAAACGAACTCTCTTTCCCCTTGTTGTAAAACAGGAATGTTTTACAACTTTTGCAGGGCTAGAATGGATATTTGCATTGATAAATAATATGTAGTTTTCTTTTTGACTTGAAAAAAAAACTTGTAGGCCAAGTCAAGCTAACTAAAAATGGCACTGTGGCCTTGAGTTGTGCTAACTGCTTGATAATATATGTAGGATTTTTGATGGGACAAGTAACTGTTTCCTTGTTATTGGTGCTTTAGGATTAAGTGATAGAAATATGTAAACATTTTCAGTTATTTTTACATTTTCTGCCTAATTTACATTGAGCAGCGGATTTGTTCTCTCTTGATTAATAAATTATAATGTCCATTTAGGATCTACTACACCAATAACAAAAGCTGTTCCTGCCCACATATATTCACTGTATCCAAAGGGTTGGTTTGGATTCTAGTTGGCCCAGCAATTTTCCTTGTATAGTACAACACAGATTTCCAGCTGTATATGTACAAATGGAATTATGTTTGAGGCAGAATTTACACAAATTGGCTGATTTCTATAAATGTAATTTTCCAAAGAAGTGGGGGAGGTATACATTAGGCAAATCATGCATACATCTATACCTGTTAATAAGTTGGCCACATTTAATTTTCTGTGTGCAGGTTTGGAAAGGCCGTTCTGCAGACTCTGTCACACCATTATCTATATGAAATTGCTGGGCCTACTCATTGACTTCCTTCAAAATAATTGCTCTATTCTTTCTGAAGACTTAGCATTTTATATTATAATGATTCACTTCAAAGGTTTCTGCATCCAAAGAAGTGATTACTATTATTGATTTAATCAAAATTAAACTTGCAGAAAATTTTGGATAAAATGTTTGTTAAAACTAGATAGAAAATATATTACTCAATAAAAGTTGAAAAGATAATTAGAAAAAAAACTAGATTGCTAAATGTAATAGAAGATTTATTTATTTTTTTTACAGAATGATTGGAAAAAATTGATTATGTTATTTTGATACGAAAGAAGAGCTATTACATCTTTTTACATGTAGTTTGATAGTTGATTTTTTTTTTTAATGGGCAGAACTGTAAAAAGCATCCTTAAAGGCAGGGGTTCTTAACCTTTTTGTGCCATGGATGCCTTTGAGAGTTTGGTGAAATCTACAGGCCCCTTCTCAGAAAAATGTTTAAATGCATAAAAGAAAATACATAGATATAGATTGTATTAGAAAAGAAACCAGCTATGCTCCAATACAAACTTTTTGTTGTTGTTGTTCCCCTAAACTTCCAGAACCAATTTATGCTATATGGAGATAGGTTAGGAAAAATCCATTCTACTAGTGGAAAAGCACCATTAGATACAATCCTATGTCTGCATGAGCTAATTAAACACTCTGAGGTACTGATAATGGTAAGATTGAAAAAAAAACAGTTTAAGGCACAGTCCTATATATATTTACTTAGAAGTGCCATTAAATTCAGTTGGTTTACTGCATAGAATTGTAGTTTTTAATCTCATGCAATACACACAGAGGGAACAAATGTCTATTTAAAGTGGTATCATTGTAAAGTACTTCAGATTCCTCTGTAAAATATCTTTACACTTATCAGTTTGTGATGTTCAAAGTGGCATTTTAAAATAATAGTTGTAGTGACCAGATACTAATATGATTCCAGCCATGATTTAGCCAGTCACAGTTGTTAACTTGACAATTTTATTTTGGAGTAATTTAAGTTTTAGAATATGCTACATAGATAGCCCCACATATAATGCATTACAGTGATCCATCCAAGAATTTACAAAATATGAATAAGGTTAAATTATCTCTGTTCAGAAAAAGTCACAGTATATCAAGTTTCCTATTTACTGGCATCTCTTGTGTCTCCAGAAATACTAATGAAAGCAAGAGCATATCCAGCCTCCATACCTGACCTTTTAAGGGAAATTTAACCCTCTTCAGAATAGTCTAAACGCTATTTTCCAGGGCATTCATCAACAATAGCTTCATCTTAACTGATTTCCTAGTAGCCTGCTAAGAAAGAAAGAAAAAAAATCAATACAATGGAAAGATCTGATTTTTTAAAATCAATCCATTTATTCAGCTGCATGGAATACTAGCTGCTTACAGCTACCAGGTGAATTAATACATGTGAGCTGTATTACCGTTATACTACTGCTGTGGGACTATTAATTAGAAAATAACATTGTGACTTAAGATCTATCTCAGTTATAGAACTTCAACATAAATTGACATATAGAGTATGGATCAGTTATTCTATTTTGTTGGAATCAAGAAAGCAAATAAACAGAAATGCATGCGTGAGAGAACTAAGTTTGGTATGCAAGTAGCTAGAAGGAATGAATGGGCTTATTATCCTGAAGTTTTAAAGAAAAAGCTTCAAGAAATGAAGAAGTGTTAATGGTTCCTATTGTATAGCATAGATATAACCACTAGAACTTTCTAGCATTATGGTTATCTCAGCAATGGGAGGATTACTGCCATTTTGCCATTACAAAATGCTGGATAACAAGGCAGCTGGAAGCAGCCACCCTGCTGAAGCTAAGATGAACTAGGTCTCACAAGTGCCTGGGCAGAAGAGCAGCTGGGATCCCCAAGTATGCCACCTTGTGTTTCGTGATAGAAAAAAAAGACAGGATCCAAATGCACCAAAACAAATAAATAACAGTTCTTACATCATTTATCATTCTGCTGAGCAATAGAGTACCAGGAGACAAGTGTGTGCATCACCCATGTATTTGCTCAGTAAATACTCCTAACAGTAAAAAGAGATAATTTCCTGACACAAAAATTAATACTTTTATTTAAAAAGCAAAAGATAACAAAAGAAAAATGCAAGCATCACATTTGATACTTTTCAAATGTTACCAAACAATATTGGTTAACAAAAATAATAAAAGCATTGTGTGTAATGTGTATTTTAAAAAAGAAATAAAAGGAGAATTTGCCTAAAATATATATGCATACACAGAACATCTTGAAGAAATTAGACCAGATTGTTCAAACACTCTCTTCTTTGCTCCTCTGTTGAAAAAGACCTAGTTTAACCATTGCTACAGATCGACTATAGATACTTATTTTTCCAAAGTGATAATTATTCCTACTTCCAAAGTTATTTTATAATAATTAGTTTGATTATTCTTCTTCCCACATTTTTTTACATCAGCGTAGAAAGAAACCAAAATCTTCATACGTATCATACTGCAGATTTTTATTTAAATAGATTGTTTCCACTGAAGAAAATGATCTCTGTAACAGAGCCAGGGAAGAGGCAATCTCCTAGCTATGCATTCTGCACCCACTGTCATACTAGCATCTGCCTAGGACAGTTCTACCTCTGTTTTTCTTCTCTCTTCCAGAGATAGTGGCTCTCCAAAGGGCCATGATTGGAAATCAAGGGTCTAAGAATAAGCAACACGTTCAGAGATTTTTTTTGAAAGTCAAAAAAAAAGGAAGAGCAGTTGGATAAATGTTATTCAAAAGCTCAGGTTAACTTAGCCTTCTATTTTATGGTGTAAAATAAAATAATGGGTAAAAAACGTATTGCCTCACATAGGCAGAAGACCATTTATTAATTTAACATATGCAGTAGTTGGTTTTTAGCAGTAAATGCTACAAGAATAGCCCATGCAACTCGCATTTAATTTTCTGTTTTAAGAGTACTCCATCACAAAAGTTAATGCATCCATAAAACTAACTACAATAGTTACCTGATCCTTTGAGTAACATTTATATATAACAACTAGGGCTGGCCCTAAGTATCAAAGTATAGCTATAAGGCAGCCTTTTTCAACCTTTTTACCCTGGAGGAACCCTTGAAATAATTTTCAGTTCTCAGAGAACTCCTGCATAAAAATGGCAAAAACACAAAAACTTTATAGTACCATTCACTTCTAAACTATGCAATCCATGTTTTACAACATTTAAAACAACAGCAAAATGGCAGGCCAGCAGCTGAGTTGTGGCATGTAAAAATTCCCACCGTTGCAACTGCTAGCATTGATGCAGCGCTGGAAGTTCAAAAAAGAATGTTTATTTTTTTTTCAGTCATGAACTCTTACCGAACCCCTAGTAGTCTCTTGTGGAACTCCAGCTGAGAAGGGCAGTTATACGGTATAGCAATAAAACAAACACCTCAAAAATATCTGTCAGAAAATATCGTCCTTACCCACTCAGAAGAAAGGATGACAATGTCCTGCCTATTGCCTTAGCCACCAAGAAACAAAAAAGCATGAACCGTGCATAAAAAGATTGTCTACCCTGATATATATAGGGTGGGTTTTGCTTTGCTTTTTGTTTTTTTGGTGCCTTTAAGTCAGTGTTGACTCCTGGTAACTGTTTGAACTAGTCCCTACAGTTTTCTTGGCAACGTTCTTTGGAAGTGGTTTGCCCTTGCCTCCTTCCCAGAGCTGAGAGAGAGGGACTGGCCCAAGGTCACCCAGCTGGCTTTGTGCCTGAGGCGGGACTAGAACTCATGGGCTCCTGCTTTGTAGCCTGGTGCCTTAAACCACTACACCAAACTGTCTCTCTTTACATCATAAACAGATATAATTCTATATTGATGAAATGTATTATTCATAAAGTTAAAATAAAAGTACGCTTGCATTAGTCATGCATGTTTCTGCCCTTAGTGCTTCAGAATCACGCCCAGCTGGCCTTGAAGAAGCAGAGCAGCCACCATTGCCAGGAGAGCAAGGTATAAATTTGGATAACAGTGGACATAAGATTTCGGACTTCGCAAACAGGCCAGCAGGTGATAAATATATTTTTATGACAAATATATTTGGTATATACAATCATATTATTTGCAGTGTTTCAAAGATGTTAGCTATTAACACTGATCCTAAACATTATCTTCCTGCTATTTGCAGCCCCTGTAGGGACTGCATCATATGCCATACTTTATTAGGGGCACAGCAAATGGTCCATAAACCAGTAGAAAATAAAAGTTTTCTTCCAGCATTGTGCTCCCCACTCATAAACAACTGATAATTCAAAAAGATATTGCCTGGAGTTAGATAATACTATTTGAAAAATCAGTTCTCCTACTGTATATTTCGCTGTTACGATCAACAATCATGATAATCCTTAGGCTACCTCTTTCTGAGAATTTATCTGATTCCCTTTTGGTCAATGGCTATTCACATTTCCTATAGCAACATATTCTGTAAGTTAGATATACCTCAAATACAGAAATACTTTCTCCTAACTTTTCTGATTTGGGTGCTAATTAACTTAATTAGCTAACTTCATATTTCAATACTAATAGCATGAGAGGAAGAGAGAAAAATAGTTTCTTAATATTATGCATGTTTTTATAAACTTTTATTATTTTTCTTCTGACATCCTTTAGCAGTCTCTTCTAAACAGCACCACAAGCTTTCAAAAAATGTTCCAACTGCTTTATTATCTTAGTTACTTTTTCTTAATCTTTTTCAGATCATAATACAAAGTTCAGCCTTAGTTGCATTCCTAATGTTGCTGCATTAGAATCTATGTATGGTTTTGATAGTAATTACTGTTTCATTAAACGTTTGCCGGTTTCATTTCTGACATGTACTAACTAGATGTATTTCATTGAGCTATCTGGGGTGACCTTTAGATCTTTCCTGGCTAGTCACCAGTAATTTGGACCTTATTGGTCAGTATATGTAAAAAAAAGTTGTAAGATGGGAGATTGCCTTTATTTGCATTTCTTTACATTGAGCCTTATTTATCTTCCTGTTGACTAGTTCATATGGACAGAAGTCTGATAGTCTTTTAGAGGTCTTTGCATTCTTAGATTTTTTTCATCCTAAATAATTGACAGGTTTGGTGATCTTAGGGAGTCTTCCCTCAGTTCAGATAATTTAAATAGCATCAGTCCAGAGACACTGGGGGAGGAAGAAGGATCGTAGCTTCTTTCTGTCTACTCTTCATTTAAACCTAGTGTTCTGCTTCCTATAGTTTTTATTTATATTTTCCACCAGTTTGAATGCAAGAGATTGTAACTTCTTGCCTTCCTGCCTAACACATGATTACTGTTTAAAAAATGTTGCTATGTGCTGCAGCAAAGAGGCTGATTGTCATAGTAATTTGTATATTTTGATAAGTGATTGCTTTTTTATTTACAGGCTACCCATCTCAGCCAATTGAACAAAGATCACTTCAGCAAATACCTCCTCAGCTTTTGCAACATGGGCAGCAGCAGCAGCAACAGCAACAACAGCCACCACCCACATCTCAACAGACACAGTCTCAGCAGCAGCAGCAACAGATGATGATGATGCTCATGATGCAGCAAGACCCTAAATCAGTCAGGCTTCCTGTTTCCCAAAGTGTCCATCAACCTAGGGGCTCTCTGAATGTAGATACACAAAGAATGGCAATGCAGCAAGGGGGCAACATGCCAGTTATGGTTAGTCTGCAAGGTCCTGGCATAGTGCCTCCATCTCCTGATAAGCAAAGAATCCCAATGTCAAACAATCCAACTCTAGTGAACAGTACCCGAAAGATGGTTTATACAGATAATACACAGAATCCTACCAGCTCTCCACTGGGAGATGTTTCATCAGTTTCCTCTGTTTCTGAAGGAAATGGGCCTGAAGCCCCATCAGCTTCAGGACCTCATAATGCTATAGCATCCCATTTAATAGTTTCACAGAACCAGCTAATGATGGCAGGGCCAAAGCCTGGACCTTCACAGATGTCAACTCCCCAAGGAACAAGTCCTCAACAGCAGTCTAATTCTCTTCCAGGCTCACATCCACATCATTTTCAAAACATTGCTACCACACCACAAACATCAAGACCTAAAACACCAAACAGGGCAAGCCCAAGACCATACTATCCTCAGACTCCCAATAATCGTCCACCAAGTACAGAACCATCAGAAATAAGTTTATCTCCAGAGAGGCTGAATGCTTCTATTGCTGGTCTCTTTCCTCCTCAGATCAATATTCCTTTGCCTCCTAGACCTAATCTTAATAGAGGGTTTGATCAACAGGGTCTTAATCCAACCACTTTGAAGGCCATTGGCCAAGCACCTTCAAATCTCACAATGAACAGCCAATCCAGTTTTGTTTCCCCGCAGACGCACAAGTTGGATCCAATGGCTATCAATCCAGGAAAACAAACCAATGTAGGTGGGGCAAAGCGAGCCAGTCCAAGTAATAGTAGAAGGTCTAGTCCTGGATCCAGCAGGAAAACCACACCAAGTCCTGGAAGGCAAAACTCAAAAGCAGCTAAATTAGCTTTGACTTCTCAGCAGAATCCCACACTTATGCAGAACATGGACTTGCAGAGAAATATGATGGTTGGTCCACCTTCCTTGCAAACAACTATGACTGGAAGTTTTCAAAATAATGGTATGTTAACTGCTCAGAACCCTGCAATTCCCATATCTGTTATGGCTGGTATTTCAGAAGATAACAAAGAAAGCTTCAGTGTCCCTCAAGACAGTGTATGCCAAAATATGCAGGTTGTCCCAGTGAGCAAAGATCAGCACAACATTGAACTGAAAGGAGTTCCCAGTCAAGAAATCAAAATTTTGGTACGTGAAGAGCAACAAAAAAGAGAGGTGGCTCTCACAGAATCTTCTAAGCTTCCCAGTCTAGAAGAAAATAACACTATTATATCTCCAGCTATGCGTGAAGCGCCAACATCCTTAAGTCAACTTCTTGACAATTCTGGAGCCCCTAATGTTACTATCAAGCCTTCTGGACACCCTGGCCTTGAGGTGCCGCCAACAGTAACTTGTGCAGATGAATTTAAAAAGGTTTCTGGCATTCCCCCTCCCCCACAAGATTCCTCTTCTAATAAAGACCCTGTTTGTTCCCTGAATTTACCTGCAAATACAGAAGCTTGTTCAACCCAAGTACAACAAGAGCTGGGAGACATAAATTCAAGTGTTTCTCAAAATATGTCTCCAGTGATACAGAGACCTATTAGTTCTACTTCTCTCTCTACATCACTCCCACCCAATCAGATAACAGTATTTGTAACTTCCAATCCCATTACATCATCATCTAACACTTCAGCATCATTACCCTCTCATATGCAGCCCACATTAATGCCTACTGTTGTCACCATGCCTAGTGTTGGTAATAAAGTTCTGACTTCTGAAGAACAGACAGCAGTTCAATCTAATGCTCGACCTCAGTTCATTACTCCAGTTTTTATAAATTCATCCTCAATAATTCAGGTTATGAAAGGATCTCAAACAAGCACTATTCCTACAACCCCAATGACTTCTAATTCTAGTTTAATATCACAGCCTGTTGCAGTTGTTGGTCCTTTACATTTATCCCAGAATATAAAGTTTTCATCAGGGCCTTCTCCACCTAGCTCTTCAACTAATACTCCCGTCTCAAGTATGTCAGCAAACCGACCATTGGTTATTAATTCACTAACAACCCCTATTCAGCTCCCTTCTCCTTCATCAACTACTCCTTCAAGCACTTCTTCACATCCTTCCGGTCACTTAAATAAAGATTTTAGCTTAGAGGAGATTAATTCTCCAACTTGTGCCTCTATTGACCCATGCACAGAAACAGCCTCACAGTCCGGTGCTGCAGTTTCTCCATCTCGTGCGCATAGCCCTGGGTCTTCCATCAACAGGCGAAGTCCAGTTTCAAATGCTAAGGGAAAAGGCAAGGTGGACAGAATTGGTCAGTTTTTGCTGACAAAAGCATGCAAGAAAGTCACAGATGTTTTTGATAATGGGGAAGAGCAATATGCTGTGGAGGGAGAAATGGAATGCCAGGAACAGGATGTTTCAATTCCTAACAGCATGGAGGTAGAGCAGTCTGTAGAAATAGAAGACAATATTGTAGCACCTCCAGCCTCCACTCTTTTGAAACAGAGCACTTGTGGAACTAGTAATTCAAATGTTAGTAATACTGCTACTGTTCCTGCATCTGTATCACTAAGCTTACCAGGTGGCACTCCTTCCTCTACTGTACTCTCAGTAGTAACCACTCCAGTGATGTCTGAAATCATATCTTCAATTCAAAGTACTAATGGTAACCCTGGTAGTGTATCAGATGAGCAGGTTGGAATTGCTTCCGAAGATGAGAAAGTGGAAGCCCACCATGAATTACCACATAATATGGGTATGTATCCAAGGTACTTGTTCAGTCTTCCTTGCCAAAAAAATAAATAAAATGCATTTATTTGATATTCTTCATATAGGAGTTTCAACTAGATACATTTGTGAGCGAATACTGTGTTTGCATATGTTTGAGACCTGAAACTTTGGGGAAATTGGCAGGAGAGGATATTTTATGAAAAACTTACAGTTCAGCTGAAATGTAACAATATTGTCTAAAACTCTGGCTTAAAAAACTTCATGCATACTACTGCTCCAAGTTTCAAAGCTTGTAGTATTAATGCTAGCACTGCAATGATATTTATCTGTATTATTAAACAAGCAGTACTGTTAGAATGATTTTGGGAAAATCTTTTGAAGTATAAGACTTTGCTTATTTCTTCCTTATGTTGATATCAGGTGAAACACAGTAATAAATGTTTGAAAATCCATAGAAATGAAAAGGAATGTGAAAGAATTGAGAGAATTTTATTTTCAGGCTCATTTTCATGGCTGAGTTAGCTCTATTCACCAGTCCTTTTGCTGATAGAAAACTGAACTGATATAAAATTTGTCTCCTACTCTGGTGATTCTTATCGTACCATAAGCACAATGCTGGCAAATTGTGCCGTCCTTCTTTACAATGTATACAGCATGTTAAAGACAGAGATTGGTGAATTCTCCAGCTTTGTTTTCTTTCCTACTGTATTTATTGTTATTAAGGATTGGATAGGAAGCATCCAGGTGTGTGTGTGTGTGTGTGTGTGTGTGTGTGTGTGTGTGTGTGTAGTTGATGAGACCTTATTTGAAGCATTGGAACCAGTTCTGATGATTGCAGTTGAACGTTGGAAAAAGCAACCTAACTCCAAGAACAGTTTGACATAGAATGTGGGGGGCATGGCAGACTTCCTTTCACTGGATAAATTCACTTCCTTTCACTCAGCTAAATAGCCATCTGCCAAGGTTGTTTTATTTTGGATTCCTGCACTGAGCAGGGGTTCAACTCAATGGCCTAAAAGTTCCCTTCCACTTTTGTAGTTCTATAACTCTGTGTTTTGAAACAAGTCTCCTTGAATTTAGTTGGCTAATGCCCAGGTACATATACACAGGTTGCAGCAATAATGGATAACACTATTGAAGAATTAAGTTGTACTCTAAAGATTAATGGTTTATTATTTACTCCTTAATGACATTGACTTGGATTTTGAAATCTGTGGGCAGCACTTCATATAGCGGGCATTGTTGCTGGTGAAAGGAGGAAGGATACATTTTTTTCAATTATTCTTGTATGATGTAATCTTTCAAATAATTGTGGGAGAGTTAGAGTACTTTAATGAAAAACAAAGCAGTAAAAGGACTTGTAAAGGGAAGAATGAATCTGTATAAATAGCCACTTCTGCAAAGAGGAACTTTTGCTGGACTAAAGGGCCTTCCATATTTCAAAGGAAACTGTCCTTTGATAGTGTTCACAATCCAAATTTGAGTTCTCTAAAAATGAGACCTATTTTTTTAACACAGTAATGTTGAATACTGCATACTCTCATATATACTTAAAAAGAATTCGGATGAGTACAATGTCACTGATCGTTATCTTCTAACCATCAGAGCATTTACTTGTCATTGTAATGCTGTAAAAATTTCAGAAGTAGATATGGGCTGAGAACCAGTTTGGTGTAGTGATTAGTAACTAGAAACTGGGAGACCGTGAGTTCTAGTCCCACCGTAGGCACGAAGCCAGGAAAGTCAGTCTCTTAACTCTAAGAAGACGACAAAGGCAAACTACTTTTGAATGCTGCCAAGAAAACTGCAGGGACTTGTCCAGGCAGTCATTGGGAATCAACACTGATTCACACCCCCTCCCCGCAAAAGAGATGTGGGTGGCTTTCTAGTGAACAGAAGCCAAAATGTCCTCTGTGAAACTTGAATAACATATTTTGATGGTTTCTATGTAATTCCTAATTTGCACTTGTCAGAAATTAAGATATTTCTAAGGATGCAGTCACACACACAGTGAACATGTATAAATACACATAGAGATTTGCAGTAATATTTTTATAGATTTTAAATATACCAGTATGGTAGATATACCAATATTTGAAGTTGATAAAGTAGCCTTTAATGTACCAAAATGCAGTTATTTCATATACTTGTTTTAAGTTTTAGTCATCACTTTACAATATGTTAAGAAATCCTGGAGATTTTTACATTTAGCATATTATTTTTATAGAGTTTTCTTTAGCTGGTTTATGGTATTCCTGAAACATTGTAGAACAGAATTTTTTGTTTGAGGAATTTCCATTCTTGGGACATCTATATCTTGCAGCATAAAATAAATCTATTTTTCCTTCCCTTGAATAGTCTTAATGGATTTTATATATATATTCTTGTTTTTTAAATTCATAAGGTAGATTGATTTTTTTTTTAATTTTCTTGCTTTAGCATCTTCATGTCAGACTCTAAGTGCAACACCAGAGAGTACTGTTCAAAGAACAGGTATGTTTTACTTTAGATAACTGATGTATGGCTTCATGAAGGGGTGTGTGCGTATGTGTGTGTGTAAAATTATAATATACAGGGTATACCAAAAGTCAGGCCCCATAGGCCAGTGACAAAAAGTTTTATTAATTTCAAGAATTTATATTTATTTTCAGAGAAAATGTTACCGCACTTAGGAATGTTCAAAGGTCATGCATCAAATGAGTAAGGAAGTGTTTAGAACAAAAAGGCAATAATTTTGAACATGTAATGTAATTTATATAATAAATTGTCAGTGGGCCTGCCTGTTGTACACCCTGTATATACTACAATTATACATTATATCCATTACAAGAATTGTATATACAATACAGAAATTGGGCCTTCTGTCCTCTGGAATAACATTCCCCCTGAGATTCATATGACCCCCCACTCTTATTTAAATACGCCTTTATTTAAATGAGCCTTCAAGACCTGGTTGTTTCCCAGACCTTTGGTCAGAGTGGATGATGGGCCCAGTTTCAGTTGGTATTTCATCTCCAGACTCTTCTTTTTTTACATTTTGTACCTTTGCATTTTCTATTTTTCTTTTTGTAAGCACTTGGGGGGCACTATACATTTTATAAATAAATAAAATAAAATCCCTTCTATTTTATGTATATGCAAAATTGCTTTTTATCTTGTATTGGATCAGAAAACAGTTCCTCAGACAAGGGGTTACGTTTAAAGAGTTTGAAAATGATTTGATTTTAGTTACAAGGTAAAAACTTTGATTATTGCAGATGGATGTGATTTGGGGGTTTCTGCACAAATTATTGGGGGCGATTTGCAAAGTGTGTCCCCTTAGCTAATCCCCTCTTCTAAGCATAGGGATTAGGCTCACTGTGAGTTCTTTGAAGACTTTCTCTGACTATCCATGAATGTCCACATGCACGCACTACTTCCACTGCTTTAATATTTTGAGGAGGGGTATTTCCTTAATGCAGTGTGCTTTCTCAAGCACCTGTTTCAAATGTGATGCACAGCCCTACAAATTATTTTAAAACAAATAATAACCACATGTTAAAGGAAGCTTGACCAAACACAGATAAGAGCATACAGTGGGGCAAAAAAGCATTTAGTCAGCCACCAATTGTGCAAGTTCTCCCACTTAAAAAGATGAGAGAGGCCTGTAATTTTCATCATAGGTATACCTCAACTATGAGAGACAAAATGGGGAAAAAAATCCAGAAAATCACATTGTCTGATTTTTAAAGAATTTATTTGCAAATCATGGTGGAAAATAAGTATTTGGTCAATATCAAAAGTTCATCTCAATACTTTGTTATATATCCTTTGTTGGCAATGACAGAGGTCAAACGTTTTCTGTAAGTCTTCACAAGGTTTTCACACACTGTTGCTGGTATTTTGGCCCATTCCTCCATGCAGATCTCCTCTAGAGCAGTGATGTTTTGGGGCTGTCGCTGGGCAACACGGACTTTCAACTCCCTCCAAAGGTTTTCCATGGGGTTGAGATCTGGAGACTGGCTAGGCCACTCCAGGACCTTGAAATGCTTCTTATGAAGCCACTCCTTCATTGCCCGGGCGGTGTGTTTGGGATCATTGTCATGCTGAAAGACCCAGCCACGTTTCATCTTCAATGCCCTTGCTGATGGAAGGAGGTGTTCACTCAAAATCTCACGATACATGGCCCCATTCATTCTTTCCTTTACACGGATCAGTCGTCCTGGTCCCTTTGCAGAAAAACAGCCCCAAAGCATGATGTTTCCACCCCCATGCTTCACAGTAGGTATGGTGTTCTTTGGATGCAACTCAGCATTCTCTCTCCTCCAAACACAACGAGTTGAGTTTAGACCAAAATGTTCTACTTTGGTTTCATCTGACCATATGACATTCTCCCAATCCTCTTCTGAATCATCCAAATGCTCTCTAGCAAACTTCAGACGGGCCCAGACATGTACTGGCTTAAGCAGGGGGACACATCTGGCACTGCAGGATTTGAGTCCCTGGCAGCGTAGTGTGTTACTGATGGTAGCCTTTGTTACTTTGGTCCCAGCTCTCTGCAGGTCATTCACTAGGTCCCCCCATTTGGTTCTGGGATTTTTGCTCACCATTCTTGTGATCATTTTGACCCCACAGGGTGAGATCTTGCGTGGAGCCCCAGATCAAGGGAGATTATCAGTGGTCTTGTATGCCTTCCATTTTCTAATTATTGCTCCTACAGTTGATTTCTTCACACCAAGCTGGTTGCCTATTGCAGATTCAGTCTTCCCAGCCTGCTGCAGGTCTACAATTTTGTTTCTGGTGTCCTTCAACAGCTCTTTGGTCTTGGCCATAGTGGAGTTTGGAGTGTGACTGTTTGAGGTTGTGGACAGGTGTCTATTATACTGATAACAAGGTCAAACAGGTGCCATTACTACAGGTAACGAGTGGAGGACAGAGGAGCCTCTTAAAGAAGTAGTTACAGGTCTGTGAGAGCCAGACATCTTGCTTGTTTGTAGGTGACCAAATACTTATTTTCCACCATGATTTGCAAATAAATTCTTTAAAAATCAGACAATGTGATTTTCTGGATTTTGTTTCTCATTTTGTCTCTCATAGTTGAGGTATACCTATGATGAAAATTACAGGCCTCTGTCATCTTTTTAAGTGGGAGAACTTGCACAATTGGTGGCTGACTAAATACTTTTTTGCCCCACTGTATTTTTACATACGTTATGAAAGTAAAAGAAGCAAAAAAAAGTCTCAGTTTGTCTTCTGTGTTGCATCCTTGAGCAATTGTCTGGCAGTTGGTGAAGTTGAGTGGTGAAGTTTGCTGGGTTCAGCTTTCAAGGATTAGATTGGAATTCTTATTGTCTACTGTGACAATTTTGCAGATTATTGAGGATAAGCCTATTAGAATCCACATGGGTTTAGATATTTCTGCTGTGGCATTATCAGTGGAGTTGTGTAGTCAGTTTTTCTGCAATCAGTTTCAGGTTTTATGGCATAAGGAAATGGGCAAGTTGTTTGAATCAGTCCTATCAAGTTTAGGTTCAATTTTTGCCCGCTTTTGCTGATAATACTTCACAGAAAGGGATTTAATGCCTCATTAAGTTAAGCTGTGTTACCTGCTATCTTGAATAGCATTGGTACCATGACCTCTTCTAGATAGAATCTATCTGGATAAGAGTTACATGAGAACTAATACACTTTTATTGGCAATGTGCTTCAAATACCAGTTTGAGACATTCTGAAAGAACATAGCTCAAGTTGGTTTCTGGCCCTGAGCTGGAAATATTTAACAAAACAACAACATTAGCATTGTGCACAGACATTCTTGAGCAAAGCTAGAGCATCACATGCAAACACAACTTGAGAATATGGGTTGGGAATGGGACTTAATTCATAATAACTTATTCAGGGCAAAACAACAGAAAGAAAGAAAAATCTACAGTATCTTACCAAATTTTGATTACAAGTTTACAGGGCCACAGTTTGAATCTCCAGTTAGCTTACAAGTAGTCAAGCAGAGAAGGATTCTGAAATCTGGTGAATTAAGCATAGTTATTGGAATTTAAAAGGCCTTCATTCTTTAGATCAAAATCCATATAATGCATGACTATTCTGCTTTATACACTACTTCTGTATATTATAAATTAATTACCATTGTACCCATTATTTACTTCAAGTAGTAATCAAGTAGTAATCCTAGAAATAATTTTCCTATATATGCACACACACTCGTGGACATACACATGTATATATATTTCAACTTTAGATTAGAATAATTCTTTTTCTTTTCAGATCTGGAAGCAAATCCTGTCATTATCACTGGCCTTTCGTAAGTAATTAGTTATAACATAATAGCAAAGAATAAATTCTTTTGGTGCAAGTTTATGTGAATATGTATTTCCTGTGTATCTTAAAAAGGATGCTTTGTTTTAGTTGTTGTTTTTGGCCATTTTTATTCTTGATCCCCACCCCCTACCCCCAATATCAGAGAGGTAGCGCAAATTAAACTTTGGTTCTTAGAAAGATTTGCATGTTAATTGGATTTTGCTTTCCAAAGGTATTTGTTCACTGGCATAGACTAAAATTTGTGTAAAAAGGAAGAGTTCTTTCCATAGTGGTAGCACTTCTCTAAGAACTGTGTATGAAAAAGCTTAATACTCATAACGTGTCTTGCAGTTAAATGTAGTAAACCAGATAGTCCTTCTCTGGATGAAAGGAAAGGCTTTTTAGCATAGTTCCAATTTCTGTGCTTTTTATTTTATTTATTTTTATTTATTTAAAAGACTTATATGGCTACCTATCTTATGTACCATAAACTGTAGATTTTATAACAAAATCATAAAAAACAATAAAACCACCATCAAAAACTCCCAATGCTCCAAAAACAAAACTCCTCCATACACCAATACTTAAATTTACTGGGCTCCAGCCTCACCCTAACCCAATGCTTAAGGAAAGAGCCAGCTCATCAAGGCCTCCCATTTATACATTTTTTTCTGTCCAGAAGACAAGAGATACGTTTTTGCTGCAGTGAGAGGGTTACCAGGCCTAACATTGTGTCCCAAATGCAAAGTATGTGCTTTATTGCCTTGGAAGATTAGCCTTAGGTTTATGAAATATACTGAGTACTATCTTTGGTTAACCTACTAACATTTCTAGAAGCATTTACATTTGAAGATTTAATGCTGACACTGTGTTGCTTATAGGTATCCTTTTATATTTCTTACGTCACGAATTGTTTGTAAAGACACAGCTATTATTTCCCCTTTATCAGTAATGAGCCAAAGGAGAATTGTGAGAAATCTAAAACTCCAAGTAGAAGAAATTCAAGAACAGAGGAACCTGTAGTGGTGCAGGAGACAGTGGAGAATGGCCAGCGCAAGAGGTCATCGAGACCAGCGTCAGCATCCAGCACTACAAAAGGTAGGGAGGAAAGTCTTTGAGCAAAAAAGCTGGAAAAAAATTGCACTCAGAATATTTAATTTTATGTGTAAGTGTGGTATTGAATTCCAGAAATGGGAACAAAGACTAATGAAAATGAGATATCCAATTTTATCTTTCCTTCCTGTTGTCTATATCTAGACTCTTCTACAGTGTTAAATGCGGCACTTGCAAACAAAACAAATGGCTTGCTATAGTTGCATGCAAAAATGTAGGCACTCTGGTCAAATTGTATGTTTCAAAGAATCCCTAAGTGAACAAAAACTGACACAACCCTGACTTGATACAGAGTTATGCACGACATTTTTTCCTCACTTGTATACAGGTTTCAAATAAGAAAGCATGAATATGGCAATTGCAGAAGTATGGACATTCAGTTGAGTCAGTACTCCTTTTTTTAGAGTAAATATGTAAATGAGCCCCCCAAAGGTGATTGACTTGTTAGACCTACAGTTAGGTTGTTTTGTTTGTTTGTTTGTTTTTAAGTTAGTGTTGATTCCTGGTGACTGCCTGGGCAAGTCCCTGCAGTTTTCTTGGCAAGATTTTGGAAGTGGTTTGCCATTGCCTCCTTCCTAGGGCTGAGAGAGAGTGACTGGTCCAAGGTCACCCAGCTGGCTTTGTGCCTTGTTGTTGTTCAGTCGTTAAGTCATGTCTGACTCTTCGTGACCCCATGAACCATATCGCGCCAGGCCTTCCTGTCCTTCACTGCCTCCCTGAGTTTGCTCAGTTTCATGCTCATTCCTTCAGTGGTGCTATCTAACGATCTCATCCTCTGCCGTCCTCTTCTCCTTTTGCCTTCCATCTTTCCCAGCATCAGGGTCTTTTCCAAAGAGTCCTCTCTTCGCATTAGTTGACCAAAGTATCTGAGCTTGAGCTTCATTATCAATCCTTCCAATGAGCAATCAGGGTTGATTTCCTTTAAGATTGACTGGTTTGACCTCCTAGCAGTCCAAGGGACTCTTAAGGGTCTTCTCCAGCACCACAGTTCAAAGACATCAGTTCTTTGGCACTCAGCCTTCTTTATGGTCCAGCTCTCACAGCCATACATTACTACTGGAAAAACCATAGCTGTGACTATGCGGATCTTTGTCAGCAAGGTGACGTCTCTGCTTTTTAATATGCTGTCTAGGTTTGCCATAGCTTTCCTCCCAAGGAGCAAGCGTCTTTTAATTTCATGGCTGCAGTCTCCATCTGCGGTGATCTTGGAGCCCAAATAAATGAAGTCTGTTACTGCTTCCGTTTCTACCCCTTCTATTTGCCAGGAATTGATGGGTTCAGATGCCATGATCTTAGTTTTTTTAATGTTGAGTTTCAAGCCAGCTTTCGCACTCTCCTCTTTCACCCTCATCAAGAGGCTCTTTAGTTCTTCTTCACTTTCTGCCATTAGGGTGGTATCGTCTGCATATCTGAGGTTATTGATGATTCTCCCTGCAATCTTAATTCCGGCTTGTGATTCTTTCAGCCTGGCATTTCTCATGATGTACTCTGCATATAGGTTAAATAAGCAGGGTGACAGTATACAGCCTTGTCGTACTCCTTTCCCTATTTTGAACCAATCGGTTGTTCCATGACCGGTTCTAACTGTTGCTTCTTGGCCCGCATACAGATTTCTCAGGAGACAGGTAAGATGGTCTGGTGCCCCCATCTCTTTAAGAATTTGCCACAGTTTGTTGTGATCCACACAAACAAAGGTGTTTGCATAGTCAATGAAGCAGAAGTAGATGTTTTTCTTAGGCTTTGTGCCTAAGGTGGGACAAAAACTCCCAGTCTCCCGGTTTCTAGCCTGATGCCTTAAGCACTCCACCAAACTGACTCTCACTGGAGACTAGTTAGGTGAAGACAATGCTTTGGCAGCGAGTAGCACAGAAAATACTGTGCCAATAAAAAGAAGAATGGATTCAGCTTAATATCAACATATCCTAATCAATAATGTCCCACAGTCAGAGAAGAAATTGAAGCTGAAAATGGTTGGATATTTCAGCAAGACAACTATCTCAAACATACCTTCAAATCTTTGACATACACACAGGAAAGAAGGCTAAAGCCTTTGGAATGACCTTCAATGTCCACTAAGTAGAATATTGAAAATCTTGGAGGAGATCACAAACGCAGAGTATGTGCAAGGGGAGCTAAGAATATTTTTGAATTAGAAGAGTTCTGCAAGGAAGAGTGGGGGAAAAATTCCAAAAGCAAGAATACAAGGACTTTTATCTGGCTATATTAAATGTTGGAAGCTGTTATTTCTGCAATGGAAGTGTCACAGAGTACACACTGGCAGGGTGCCCAGACTTCAGCACCTGCCATATTACCCTTTTAATTATTTTGAATCTGTAAACATAAATACATGGTACCTCGGTTCACAAACTTAATTTGTTCCACGATTCTGATCGCAAACCAAATTGGTCGCAAACCGAATCAAATTTCCCCATAAGGTTCAATGTAAATAAGGTCGTGGCTCTTGGGCTGCTTGCCATGCTATGGCTCAATCACTTATTGGCATACATGGCTTTGGGGCTGCAAGGAGCTCCTGAGCCGCAGTGCAGTGCAAAGCCCTTCACAGCGCCCAGCCCAGCTCCAGCCTGGCCTAGCAGCATGGCGAAAAGGGGTTGCAAGAAGCTCCTGAGCTGCAGCTCAGTGCAAAGCCCAGCACGGCTCAGCAGCATAGCGCAAAGGGGCTTCTTGGCACGCTGTGGCTCTGGGACTGCAAGAAGCCCCTGAGCTGCACCACAGTGTGAAGCCCCTCATAGAATGAAGCCCAGCCCAGCAACGTGGTACAGAGGGGCTTCTTGATGCACTGCAGCTCTGGGGCTGCAAGAAGCCCCTGAGCCGCAGTGTGAAGCCCTTTGCAGCGTGAAGCCCAGTCCCAGCCTGACCCAGCAGCGCAGTGAAAAGCCTCAGCTGCCCCAGCCCAGTCCCAGCCGCGCAGTGAAAAGCCTCAACTGCCCCAGCCCAGTCCCAGCCGCAGTGACCCTCGCCACCCTACACTCCGAGGCCCCTGCTGCCCTGCACTCCGCTGCCCCAGCTGATCTTCACTATCTTCTTGTTCCTACTTCTGAAAAGGCCTGGATGTCCTGGCCCTTCATGAGGCAGCTGCTGGCCACGTGAAGCCATTTTCCCCAGGTCTTGTGAGGAAACTGCTGTGCACGACCTGGGGAAGAAAGGCATGGGGCCACAGAGCGCAGGGGGCAAAAGGGCATAGATGGGGGGTAGATAGGCAGGTGGGGGGAGTTGAAGCACCCCTGCTGTTGTAAGTGTGGGCAGGCTGCCAAGTGCCTAAATTTTGATCATGTGACCACGGGGGCGCTGCAGTGGCTGTAACTTTGGGGACCAATCGTAAGTCCCTTCATTCAATGCTGCCGTAACTTTGAACAGTTGCTGAACAAATGGTTGTAAATCAAGGACTACCTGTACAGAGAAATTGGAAAATCTGGCTTTGCAGAATGTATGAATTAATTTTACTTCTCAAACTTACATATAATCACCAGTATATAATACACAGATCCTAAATTGTATTACAGTATTGAAACCAAAATATAAAATCCAATAGAAGTCTATATGTAGTTACAAGAGGTTCAGTTCATAAAGTTTCATATGTTAGTTCTCTGAAATAGATAGCTGACTGCTGCTTCTTGCAGAAAATGAGATCCCCAAAGAGAATTGTTCCCTTTCCCTCCCCACACACGATGATGTATTTGGTTTAAAAAAAAATTGATTTAAATGAATAGATATTATCATTCCCAAAATAAAATATGACATTTGATATAAAATTACATACTATTTTGTGTCCTATTCTCCAATAAGTGGTATCCAGGGAAGAGATCTTCTAAGGATCATTACACAATACATACCCTCTTTCCTTTAACATTATGTCCACCATAATATAGAAATATTGCTTTTAACTACAAGAAACTTTTATACAAATAACATTTTCAGCAGGTTTAGGAAGAAACCGAATCTTGATATAATTATCTCATCTGAAAAATCAATAATCCTCTTTTTCCACTGTAGTGCTATGCTTGTTGTAAGACCTATTTAAGCACAATAAACTTCTGAATAAACATGCATAGGATTGGGATGTTCAGATTATATCAATAATTCATCCAAATATAATTATTTGCTCTGGTTTGTACTTTTATAATACTGTAAGGGAACAACATTGTATATGAAATTGCAAGTTTCTAGCATAGACATGTATTCAGTGAACTAAATAAATGTAAATGATTTATTAAGAACATGGTAGACTATTTACACAGAACAGAAAATCCTAGAATAATTTATATAATGCCTGGGTTCATTTTATGTATATGTTTATACTTGAATGGTTCATGAATAATCTTTTCAAACTAATTTCCCTCCTATAGAAACAACTGCTGGTGCTATGCAGTCAAAAAGAAGAAAATCCAAATGAATTACTGAGTGGATATGCCAGATGTATAAATGTGTGAATTTTACTTAGCAATTCAGAGTTCTGATTTCTTGCTAAATATTAAAAAAAACTACAATTCTGTACAGAAATTAATTTTATTATTATACGTTTCCAATAAATGCGAACTTTTTTCCTTTAAAGGTGTAATAATGGGAAGATATCAGGCTATTTGTTAAATTTTCTGGTTTTGTAAAGTCTTGCTTAGCACATCAGATGTAGCGTGTTGTAAAAAATCTCATAATTGTAAATTTATTTCTATGTTTTCACTTTTCATAGGACAAACTAGAGTACAGGGTTGTCATTTTTTTAGACATTAAAATATTGTATTGTGCCGTTTGTCAAGTACTGTATGTGAATAGCAACTGAAAGGGTTGTATATGGCCCAATCTTGGAAATGTAAATAGTTTTATTATATAGTAGGTTTGATGTATTTGTTGTAGAAAAGGACCAGTGAAACAAAACAAAATTGGAGGATTTGTGAAATGTGGATTATCCTAGTGCTCTAAATAAATGTCATTGACTTATACTTCATTTTATAGATAAATTATTTTGCCTCTAGATTCTTTTGCATGGGAAGAAAGTTACTGGGGAATTTCAGAACGGCGCGGAACATTTCATTTCTTTCTGCTACTGATCTGCAGTCACTGCTGTCATAATGATGCAGAAAACTTGGATGGAGCACTGAACCCAGTCTAAGAATTATACTCATTTCTCCGATATTATTTGCAAGATGAAATACATAATCAGACAGGGTTTTTGGAGAAGAAGAAACCTTGGTTCCTACAGTTATTCCTTCCTCTATTTATACAGAAGCTTCTTTATCTCTGAATGAAGAAAAGCAGATGTTTGCATTCAGGGAAATATGTAGTATGGCCAAAGCATAGCAACAATTGAGGACATTGCACTTAAATAGAAAGTTGGTCTGTTCTTGTTAAACTCAAGGTTTCAGGTATCTTTACAATTATACCAGAGCATACTACAAAATAGTTTGAGACAGTTGTGTCCTTTTCACTGTCAGTACATTGCAGATCCAAAAGCGGGGCCATCTAAATATTGGACAACCTCTTTTCATTAGCAATATTTGTAATGGAACCAGCTAAGCCCATGGATTAGAAGGCTGGTAGTCTCAAAGCTCTTCTCCTAGAAGTCCTCTGGGTCTTAACAACCTGGTCCCACCTTCTGCTTTGAATATTGGCCTGATAATTCCCACTGAGGGTATCTGTCTTCTAGAGAGTGCTTTACCTGGCTTCATCCACCTAACCCTTGTGTATGCAAGTGTTCTTACAACTGCTGATGCATAGTAAGTACTGTCCTTGCATAGTAAGCAGTTTACAATGACAACCTAAAGCCAAGTTTGTCTTGGCCATGATTTCTGTATTTTTTGCTGATAGATACTAATGTACTGAAATAAATAAAAAGGAAGAACAGGGGTGCAAAAGACACATACACAAATCAATGCAGCATGAGGAAATATTGGGCATTTTTGTGCATCTCTATTCTATCTTGGTCAGACTGCACCTAGAATGTTGTGTCCATTTCTAGGCATTGTATTTAAGGAAAGACATTGACAAACTGAATTGTATCCAGAAGAGAGCAGCAAAGATGATAAAGGGTCAAGGAGGAAAAATGTATAAATATCAGAGGTTGGATGTTTAGCCTGGAGAAGAAAAAGTATCAGGAGACATATTACTTGTTTTCAGATATCAGAAGGGCTGTAATCCAGAAGACAGAACATAATAGTTCAGAGTTGTTCCAGCCAAGAAACTAGGGGATTAAATTACATGGAAGTAGTAGTTAGGTAGGTTTTTTTAATACTAACAGATGTTTCAACAATGAAATAAACTGTTTGGGGAGGTGGTGGGCTCTCCTTTGCTGGAGGTGTTTAAACAGAAGTTAGATGGTCATCTGTCAGGACTGCTGTTAATGGATTCCTACATTATGGTTAGAAGTTAATGATGAGATTATATGCAGTAATATAATGTAATTAGCTAGATCTAGTAAGCATTAGGGCAAAACATTTTGAATTTGAAATATTTTGAGCTTGGAGCACTTAACGGTAAGGTCAAAACAGATTTGAAACACTAATGGTAGGATCAGAATAGCCTTTCATTTTATCTGCACATTAAGCTTGTGAGGTAGATTAGACTAAGAGAGAGAGTAACAGGTTCAGATTCATTCATTCCCCCAAGTACTGGGCTAGGATGCTATGTGAGTCCATTTCAGTGCATTGGATGGGAGTTATTCCCTGTGGTGTGGCATGCTTTTATTATTATTTTTATTATGTTTTGATCTTTTTGAACTCTGGTAGCCACCCCAAGTCACTTGGTGACTGGGCAGACATATAAATTGAAGTGTTTGACTTCTGTGACATCCATGTAGCCTAAAATATTCCACTTTCATTCATCTGTGTATAGAACCTTCCTTCAAAAATCTGGAAGGTCATACAGGATGGGGTTTGTTTGTTGGTTGGTAAACACATCAGTGTTGTTATTAGTGAACCATGGCTTCTGCCTTGATATTCTTCCATGAATCCCATGTTACAAGTGCATTTTTGAATACAGCTAAGGTGAAACAGCCCACCAGATCCGCTTCTCAGTCTTCAGGCTGAGATCAAGTGTAGAAAGACCTGCAGATTCCTGGATATTGTTCTGGGTTCTCTGTGATTTCCCGCAATGTTCTTTGACTGATTTTGATAGGCTAGCCATTTCAGGGAAAATGTTATCGTTCCATTTTTTCCAATTTCAGGACCATGTCTCTGACTGTGAAGCCATGAGCTCCAGAGTTTTAGAAATGGTTTTTTTGCCTTTTCCAGGCTGATAAGCATCAATTACATTAAAAAAAATAAACATGGCTTTCAGCAGGGCATGATGGGCCTCTAGAATCTGGGTAACGAGAAATTCATTGTAATGGGGGCAGGATGGATTTGTGAGACTTATATAGGGTAGGGCTGGCCCAAATCAGCCCCAATTAATTAATAAAGTATTCACACAATTGGGCCTTGTTGGTCCTTTAATTAAATTGATTGAACTAGGGAGGCAATTTTTACACTGGCACACTGCACTAGCACATTGCATGTTAGATTACTTTGTTTATGAAATAAATACCAATATTTAGTGTTATCTGCTCACTCAGACTCTCTCTAAATACAGGTAGGAGTCACATGAAGCTCTGGTAACCTACAGTGGCAAAGGTGTGCAAAAATTCAGAAAATTCAAAAAGAGATGAAGACTTTTTCACAGAACTGTCTGTCTATGTCTACATCTGTATATTTTACTATTACTATTACTAAATTCATATATTTCTTT
Source organism: Python bivittatus (assembly GCF_059951505.1). Classification (NCBI taxonomy): domain Eukaryota; kingdom Metazoa; phylum Chordata; class Lepidosauria; order Squamata; family Pythonidae; genus Python; species Python bivittatus. Next base: position 76,698,340 of record NW_028277098.1, on the reverse strand, counting down.
AGGACATGAAGACATACCAGACTCACACATTTTAAAGAATTTTCCATCCAAATCAAACATTTTTGAAACATGTATTTTTAAGGTAACAACATAGTTTGTTTTCTCCCTGAGTCCATGCTATAGATTTTCTAGATACAAAAGAAAAAGACAAAAAAGCTAGAACTCAGCCTGTCTTTCAAGGCTGTCATTACAACAGTTTCCTACTCATTCAAAATCATTGCATAGCTAACCACAACTTTAAATGTTGAATATTAATAATAATGCATGATAATGCTTGCATCCTCTCTTTGACGTATTTACATGTATTTATATACACATATGCTATAAGACATTGTCTTCAGTTTTTAAGCACCCTTCTGTTGACTTAACATTACAGACTCATGTATAATTGTGATTTTCAATATCATTATTGGAATGAATCATTCATTTGGCAAGAGAGGACCAATTTTTGAATTGCAATCATAGTGACATGATTCAGGCATTTTACAAACGTGTTAGATGACAGTTTGCACAACAACTGAAAGTCTTTTATTGTTAAGTATTTGGAATTTGCTCTGCAATAGTGAGTATTTGTGTTTCTACAGTAACAACAGGTGCATGTTCTATTTTATTCTCAGAAGATAAGTATGAGGTATACAGATGATGTTTACTTTCCCCATTTTATATATAGAAAATCAGGGCATGGGGCCTTATTCTAGCCATCAAGGAAACAATAGTTGGAATTTCTCTTTCATGGATTCAGCTGCAAAGGAATAAAAAATTACGCCTGTTCTCCATATTGGGTCTAAACATGTTATTCAAAGAGGTAAAAATTCTGGTTATATTGTTGCATATTGGGAAGCCTTGCTGCTTAGCTTTCAAATGGTGTTGGATCCAATTCTAGATGAGAAGGAGAAAACATTTCTTTATTTTGATCTATGTTACTGGAATATATTTTTGAAGTGGGGAGCTGGAGTAAGGTACAGTATTCTAAACAATTTCTAGGAGTTTCTAGGAAGCTTAGCTCCATGATTACACCTTTATTTCTTCTGCATTGCAGGAATCTAAAAATTGTCTTATTGGCCAGACCAGTGGTCCTGCTCCTTACTAGCTTGCAGTAAACAAAGCAATCTGTCTCCAGCAATTGCCAGGCAGAACCTTTGGGAAGATTGTAGATAGGACATGATGTAATAGCCCTGTAATTTGCTTTGAGCATCTCTGAACATCAGAGACATATGATGGAACCTTGCTGCTGTAAACATATTTAACGTATGTCATGCTTCAGTCTGGTCTGTGTTAAATCTATGAATCTGGTAATCTCCTGCCACATAGCCTGTGTGTTGACTTCCCAGTTATCTTTATAGCACACAGGGGTGGGAAATAAACTGCACTGTTGTAAGATAAATGTTACCATGGGAGGGGGTGTGTGCTGAAGTTCAAATATTTATGTGTGTGTGCATTATGCCTTCAAGTCAGAAGTGTGTGCGTGCACACGTGTGTGCGTGCACACACACATATTTGAACTTGCCTACAGGCCAGTCACTCTTTCAGCCCTAGGTAGCAGGCAATAGTAAGATTTCAGAAGTCGTTTGCCATTGCCTGCTTCCTAGGGCTGAAAGAGAGTGACTGGCCCACTGGCAAGATATGTTGCCAATGTACTTTATTAATGATCCCACACAAGTGTTCTGGGAGAATGTGTGGTTTGGGCAGCATTTTGCAAACCTTGGCTGATCTCAAAAAAGCTAAGCATGGTTAAGTTGGGCTAATTGCTTGGGCAATTACCAGCATAGCCAGTGGCTATAGGCTAAACTGGGAAGACGGCAAAGGCAAACCACTGACAAGAAAATAACATAGACGTATCCACTTAAGACTAATTCAACTCAAGGGAGATTTTTTTATATACTGTATACCATGTCACTCAGATTCCAATGTTTGAATCAGTTCTTAATCCCAGAAATTTGAATGTAATTTAAAACAGCATTCCCAATTTGGTACCAGCTAATTATGTGTGTTACCTATGGAAGGTCACCATTTGGGGAAAGCTGCTGGTGCGTGACTAGGGCTATGGTCAAGCATAATGCATATTTTAGTGACGTTTAAAGCAGGAAGGAACACCCTGGAACACTGGAACTATCTTTGGGTTTCACAAGGGAATCAAATTATCAGGGGTCTAATATTAGACCTCCTTAAACATCTGTGACAGTAACTATTACATCAATGGAACTGATTTTAATTCTTCTGAAGTATTTCCTTTTTCTGAAGTATTAAGTAGAAGGGAAAGGCCTGAGAAGCATAAAAATTGAAAGGATTTATCTCTCTGGATATGTAGAAATGGAACTTTCTAAAGTTGTGTTTAAATATCTCACCAGAATTTGATTCTGGTAAAATATTTAATATCTCCTTGGTTAGCAGTGGCAATTGGGACTGAAATTACTAAGTGATGCAGTCATAAAGCATGATGTCACATGACTGTGCTGCTTAGCAACAGCAGTCCCAGTTGCTGTCGTTAAGCAAGGACCGCGTGGGTCGTTAAGCAAGGATCTCACATGACTGAGTTCTGACTTCCTGCCACAATGAACAAATGGACATAAACTGAGGATTACCTGTATAGGCTCACAAAATGTGTAATCTGTCCCCTAAATTACCTCAGAAAGTTATATATTCAAATATCACATTATAAATTCAGTTTCCCTATCTTTAAATTGATAAATCCCTTCATGGAAATCTAGGCATCTAAAATGAAAATTTACATATTACAAGGAATTTTCCCCTTGAATATGTTTGAGTTACATTGGTAAGTCATCTTAATTCCCCCATTTCCCAGAAGCTGCTGCTACAAAGTCATTTAATATGAAATCAAAGAGGATAAAAGTCGTAAGCACAAAATTAAAAGGAGTTATAATATCTTGCCTTAATTACATGTGAAGGGAACCAGCATATCCTTGGATTACTATAATGTTGGTACATCTGACTCAGCCTCATCATATTTGCCAACTCTATTGCTTTCTCAGTAAGCCATAAGAGCAGAAGATGCAGTTTCTCATAGCTTTGCACTTTTCTAACATATTTAAATGAATTGTTTTAATTTTGGAGATAAGTATTTAGGGTTACCTTCTTTATTCCTGGCAGGGTGGCATTCACCAAGAACATAACTGAATGGGTACTGTTAGAAAAGTACCAAGATAATTGAGGTCTGCCTCTACTTTAGACAGAAAACATTCTGTTCAGTCATTCCATGTAAGCTTTAGATATATAGACCAGGATCCACAGAACTACATAGCTAATTCCTTTACCACAAGGACTTTTGTTCTTGGACTGTAACTCCACTCTTCCAATGGCATATGACAAATTACTTTTGTAGTTAAGAGTCTTCAAAAGACCATTGTAATTTGAGGATTTGTCATTCAAAAGAAAAATCATGATACCTGTGTTCTTAGATGCATCTAAGTTACCCCTTACGTTAAATAGAGATACCAGATAAAATAATAGAAATAATCATATATTTATCACATCTTTATTTGGTCAGTTATATTGATATGAAGCTTTTGCACTTTAAAGGGCAATACTATCTCTTCATGTATCCATTTTGGTGTGTGTGTATATGTGTTTTTCCCCCCCCCCAGACCTGGTTAAGAAATGTTGCAAAACCATGGATTTCTTCTGCAGTGCAAATAAATTCCCCTTTTTACTAACTCAGATTACATTTCAGAAGAGGGTTTGTAAGGTTTTATTTTAAAAAATTATCCACAGCCTTAAATTGTTTTGAGATAAAAGTTCCTAAAATCAACACAGGAAATAAATTTAAATATGGTATCTCCATCATATTGGGAAAGTATTTTTAAGAATAAATGTTGTGGCTGAAAAACAGGATGTGACTATTCTCATTTTCCTGATTAGAGGGAATAATAACACAATGAACAAGAAAAGTTATAAATGAAAAAAAATTACCCTACCTGTTCTGTGGCTTTTTAAAAGTGATTATTTTTAAGTGAGCAACCAGCCCTTGTCCAATACAACTGCAGTGAAATCTAGTTAACTCTGAAATAATGTTCATTTGAAGAGATTATCCCCATGTTTCAGACAGGGAATAATACCATTCAGTGTTGAAATGGTTTTTAAAGAGGAATCCAAACTTTCAAAATCTAGGTGCACATTATTCTTTAGAGCAACCTTGGCGACTTGAAAATGTGTGGACTTCAACTCCCAGAATTCCCTTGCTGGGGAAGTCCACACATCTTCAAGTCGCCAAGGTTGAGGAACCCCACTTTAGAGCAAGGTGGACAACTTGGTGCCTGTGGACCTAGTATGCCTGCAGATGTTTGCTTCGCTACCTTCAGATTCTTGCCCCCGTTTAACTAAGCTTAGGAAACTAACATAGCACAGGGCAAAGCCCAGCCTCTAGCATCACCCTGATTTAGAAGATAAAAACTAGGTGTGGTTGCAGCAAAAGCCTCACTGACCCGCCCAACCGAAAAAAAAAGCAGTAGGAAGTGGGATGGTGGGAATTGTCCTGCACTGCTTGAGAGAGTAACAGGCAGCAACTTCGCCGAATTGTCTTCTGGTAAATGGGTGTTTTGTGACCAGCTGCACCATCATGGGAGTCCTTTTGAGAGAACCCCAGTGACAAGCTTTCAAAATTCTACACCCAAGTAGATTTCTTATCCCTACTTTAAAGGGCACTTCTATACTGAAGAGCCCACACTTCTCTTTGGCTTTCACTTAACAGTTCAAAATCCTTTCTCCTTTGATGTGTAGTGTAAATCTACATATTCATTAAGTCATTGGCATTTTCTTTTTAGTACAGGCTTCCTTATATATGGTGCCTTTCAAATATGTTGGACTACAGCTTCCATCACCTGGTAGGGGCCTCAGCCAGGAACGTTGTGTACATATGATTTCAACACATCTGAATGGCACCAGATTAAAGGAAGACCACTTTAGTAATACTCCATATGAAGGCTACTAATTTTGGTCCCTTTCTTCTAATCTTTTCTTCTTTATCTCAGTTTCTATTTTGCCAGTCTTTAAATTAGTACATAATGAATGTATTCAGACCAAGAGGTTCCCATTTCAGTCTTTTATTTTGAATTCATATACTTCCCCCCTTACTTGTAATTGTTTCTTTCTCCTAAGATCAGAACATATTTCTCTTAGAAGAAGTGTCCACGATCAGCATCATGAAAACATGTGAAAAAGCCGCAACCTTGTAAATCTATGTTTGCATTTTCTTTTAAAATGTATTTATGCATACACCAGGCTCTTTGCTCCACCTGATTTTAATTTAGATATTTTTAATTAAAAAAAATAATCCGAAGCTGGCATGCTGCAAAGCAAAAATACCAGCCTCTAATAAGAATGCCCTTGGGTCTCAAGTAGGTCCTGTAGGCATCCTTAAAAAATAAGGATTGGTGGGTAGCTACAATAATGCTTGTATTGAAGAATGCCCACCGGCCTAGAAAGGTAAGCTGGGGTAGTGGGGAGCAATCTCCCCAGTTGGCTTTCTGATAAATGGGTGTTTTGTGATCTATCATGGGACCTCATCCCCTGGTGCACCATTTTCTAAAACTGCCCCAAAGCTTCCAAATGTGCCTCTCCAAAGGTTGCCCATTCTTGTCTAAACACTTGATCATTAAATTATACAGCCATTAATAGTACTGTAAGAAACTCCTTGATAGCCATATAAATAATCAGATGGAGGAAGAGTACTTTGAAAAATCCACTATAGTTATACCACTTTGCCCTTTCCATAACTGCATATCCTCTGTGGCATTTGTAAACTGTTAATGCTAATTGCATCTACTCAAAATGGGCTTTCAAAGTTGCAGCTTTGCATCATGTAACACTTCTGAATAGAGAATTCAGGTTCTATCTATATTCCATTTGAAGTTAATGGCAAAACTCCAAGAGACTTTCATTGTATTGCCTTGCAGCCTCAAGGCAATTAAGGATATTCCTTGATAATTCATGAGTAGCCACTACATCAACTCACCAAAAGAAACAAATATACAAATTATTTATTTTTCAGGGAAGGAAGTATGTTAAAATACATGCCATTAATCTTTAACTTGGGATATGTTAGGCTTCTTTCTTGTTTTTTTGTGTTCCATTCTGCACAGGAACCTGGTATCTCCATTTGTGACATCACAATCTGTTGGGGTTTTTTTTGTCATGAGTGTGATGTCAAAAAGAAAGGCACTGATGTCACAGGCTCTCTAGTGCAACAACAAGGGATGAAAGGAAATGACAGGGCACCTTGTTCCTCCTGTAACTTATTTAAATTAAAATAAAGGTGATATATTCACTGGAAGCACCAAATTAGTCTAACACTGGCAACTGCTACAATAGCCAGTGTGTGAATTCATGCTACCTAAGGACCAAGAAACACACTCACACAAAGAAACATGGTCTCTCTTAATAACCAAGATACATATATGTTTCTCCAACACTTAAAAAAAAACCATATATTGGAGTTTCAAAGCTGACTTGCTGTCTTGTTTCTTAATGTTAGCAAGGCATGTTGTGTTTCATTCACTATGAGATCCAAATCAAAATCTGGAAATTGGATGTAGAGTAGGAGATGGGACATTAAATGCAAAAAGGAAGTCGTTGATCAGAAAATGTATTTGTTACTAAAAACAGGGTGGGGGAATAAAGCTCAAGAAAAGCCCACAAAAGAACTACCATTTAATGTTGCCAGTTCATGAGAATGTAGGAAGTTCTCACAGGGAGGGACGGTTAATTTCAGAAAATGAGTGAAGACAACCCTCTTGGATGGAAAAAGCATTGTGAAGAACTAGTGAAGCTAAAAGTTAAAAGGATAATGCCCCACAGTGTAGACTTCCTGAAGTAGCTTAATAGTTGTACTGGCGCTGGCATGGTTGGTAGACAAAGTGGCCTTGGGGTTTGGCCCGTTGTGGGCGGCACTCTCTGGCACGGTTCTGCCTCTTCATGACTTTCTGACTCAATTTGTGCTTCTCTGCCAACTGCTTTGCCCTCTGAATCCGACGCACTTGATTGACCTTCTCCAAGATGGCAGCCTTGGTGGCAAGAGAAGTGGAGTGGTGCGGGGGATGGCGCTGTAAACGGTTTTCAGGTATTTCACTGAAGAAAGAAAGACACACAAGATTGAAGTTGACATAGCACTTTTGATATGGCAAGACCCTGCTTCAAAGGACAAAGGACATGACATTTTCCCTAAATAGCAAAAAAGTGATTCATAAAAATTAACATAAGCAACTCACTCATAAATGTGGTAAGGAACACAATCTACAACTCCCACGATCTACAACAAAATGCATGACAGCTGGGTGCACAGATAATTCATGAAATCTCCCTTCCTCCTACTTTTTCAGGGGGGGAAATTATTTAACTATGTATCTGCTCAGGCATTCAATTCAACCATGTAATGAAAACCATGGGAGAGAGAATGGGGACTGCTGATGGCCTCATGCACAATGCATCCAGGCAGCAGGGGGCATATCTGAGCACAAATCTGCTGTAATGTACATTCACTGTCCTCCATAGGTAGCAAAATTCCTGGGTAGCATCACTCCAACAAGTAGAGAAATGTAATGATGTGAACAAAGTTAGCAAGTGCTTCTCCCCTCTCTGTATGGTTCTAATCACAGAAGGGAATCAAATAACCAAATAGGAATAATCTCATACTTGTAGGCATATCTGGAGCTCACAAGTGTACATAGAACTCTGTGAAAATTGAAAGTGTCTGAATATACATCTATTTTGATACATCAGAGAATCCATTTGGAAACAAGCCGAAATTTAACTGGGAGAGTAACATTCCAGCCAGCCAAATAAAATAAGAAGTGCTAGTCAAATCAGAACTTAGCAGTATTTGTGAGCATAAAATTCCCCAAGCATTCTTTTTACAACAAATGATATAACCCTATGCATGTTTACTCAGAAGTAAGTCCCACTGATTTCACAGAGGCTTCCAAAAAAAGAGAGAGAGAGAGAGAGAAGAGGTTCTTCTGAGTTGCTGCAGTCCTCCCCAGCTACTTGGCTCCTTTCACACACTTACCTAGATATACTTTTATATAAGTTTAAATGTACACACACAATATATACATACAACATTCTCAATTCAAAAATACATTCAACAGGCCATTTTCTAATTCAGCCTGGAACTCTCCTCCCTGATATATTGGGGTATCTGGTTTGCAATGCTGGGAAATGAAATCTCAAATCACTGGGAACCCATCAGGTCAGGAAAGATTGGGCTATGGTATATTTTTCCTAGCTGTGAAATGAGTGAAGAGGAACATGGGATGCTGTTAGTAAATGTCCGGAACGATTAGGTCCTGCTCTGGACTTACCTCTCCTGAACATTCTCCTCAGGATCCTCCCTTTCCACAATGATACTGTTGCTGCTGGTGACATATACAGACATGCTGGGATGCTCAATCAAGAGGTCCTCCATGGGGCTGCTCTCCATACTGACAGGATCAGGACCTTCTGCAGTAAAACAGGGGGGAGGGGTAACAAACCAACTCTCATCCATCAAGCAGGGGTCAGGCTGAGAGGGCATGGACCTGCTGACACAGTCACTGAGGGAGTGGGGTGAAGACGTGGTAGGTGGAAGGGACCCATGGCGGCAACGGGAAGCGCAAACAGAATCCTTCTCACCTACCCGCTGCTCAGTGCCAAGACTTGAAGCCAAACTATCTAATAAGAGATGACAGCAATCACCGGCCACACAAAATGGGAACAGCCAGAACAGCAGCAACAATGGCACAGACAAAATTCAAAAGAAAGACCACAGTGCAAAGCCATTCAACAGGAATGCATGGCAGTGCAGGGTGCATAGGAGTGGGTTACAGGAGGGAAAACGGTGCACACATTCAATATATTCAATGGATGGGAAGGAAGAAGGAAGAGAAGGAGAAGAGAAAGGGGCGCATTATTAGTGCAAAAGATACCCCAAAGGCATTGGTGTGACTCATCCTGAAGTCTTCCCTGAGGACTTAGGACTGGCCCAAGATGTTCTACTATCCGGTGACTCCGATACTCAGCATAATTTGCAATTGCAGCTGTGCGCCACTTGTAATGTGCTTTCCAGCATCCTTTGCTACATTGTCAGGTGTTCCAGTCAGCACAAATCTCCTACTGTGTGTGCTGTTTTATGTGTGGCCATGAAATAGGTCTGCTTCAGTTGCTTGTGCAAATACCCCAGTTTTGGAAGGTTGGAATTATTATGCTGCATAAAGGAGGGAGATAAATATCCCAAAGCAAAGCAGGTGGTAGGTTATGATACTGGGTTATTAAAATATCCAAAAGACATGGAGTGAAAAGAGTATTTGCAAGTAATAAGAATACCTTAATCTCTCCTAAAGAGTAAAAATCAACTGCTAATGATTTACAGATGCTAATGTCTTTAAATGTGTGCTGATCTAAAATCAGTGAGATTACAGAGGAATTTTATTTCTGAAAAAGGAACAAAGAATAATCATAGAGGGAAATTTGGGAACAGGAAGGATGATTTAAAATTAGATAGGTGGCACCTCCAGCAGACAACAATTTTTTAAAAAGCGCCTCTTTTTAAACCTCAAAGCTACAATCTTTACAAGATTGTAAAGCACGCTTTCTGTCTCATCCTATTAAAACTGACCCAAAAGATAAAACTTTATTTTAGATTAAAGCAGTGTTTCTCAACAGTGGCAACTTTAAGATAGGTGGACTTCAACTCCCAGAATTCCCCAGCCAGCTATGCTGGCTGGGGAATTCTGGGAGTTGAAGTCCACCTATCTTAAAGTTGCCAAGGTTGAGGAACACTGGATTAAAGTAATAATCCTACACATATTTAGAGAGACCTATCAGCCTTAGCTGTACAATTTTAACAAATATTGCGCCAACATTTGTTATATGATTTCCCATTTTCTTCTCCTTTGTTCTCAGGGTGTTTTAGAATCTCTTGGTGATGCTTGTGAGTTTCATTTATTTTTGTGGGATACTCCACAATTGTTTTCTCTTAGATTACCGCTCCACCCTTCTGCAGCTTTCCCAGCCGCCCTTGCTTCTTGATTTAGGAAAAAAACCCCACAATCATGGGACTGGCATGGAGGAAGTCAGAGAAGCTGCTCTATCCAGAAAACCTTCACTGAAAATTTTGCCTCATTTGGAGAAGAAAAAAAGAATCAAAGCCCTTTTTCCTACCAAACTGAATGAGAATGGTAATAAATAAATAAATTGAAATTTTCAGCACAACAGGTTCATTCAAAATGAACCTTTCTTGTTTGTGTGAGTGCAGCTATCCATAAATATAAACACAGATAACTTTTGGTAAAGTTGGATAATAAATCATATAAATGTCAGTTACAAATGCTGATTAGATTTGATTAATAGTAAGTTTTCAAAATACACAGAAGGTTCTCCAGCAGCACCATCTCTCCATTACATCAATCTTTTTTATGCCACTGTAACAGCTGAGGTTGTACAAGGCTTTGGGGCAAAAAACAAAAAACAAAAACCCTGTTAGTCTTAAGCCCTCCTCACTTCTGACTCCATTGCCTGTTCCCTCTCAGTAGAATCTATACAATTGCCCAGTGGATGAAGGCAGAGCAAAGCAAAGCAAGAATGCTATGTTCTCTTCCTCCTCTTCTCACTGCCTGCATATTTGAAAAGAACCAGAGAACAAGGCAGGAAGCTCTAGGTACTCCTAACAAGCTCCTACTGAGCATGGCCTTGGACTCCTTTTGCTGTGCCTGTCACTCATTAGTCAGAGGAAGTCTAAGAAAGATGGCAACCCATCAAGGATGCTGAAACAGCAAGAAAAAGATCTTTGAAATGGCGACAAAGTTTCAGCAAATATGAAAGTAAATAAGGCTACATCTTAATTACACAAGGAGAGAGGTCTGTAAAAGTGGAGAAACAAAACAGGTCTAGGTGTATCAACATATAATTGCATCAGAAGGTGCCTTCTCAACTAGAATTAGAGTACTTCTTGACTGCTGATCAGAGGGACTGAGCTCATGATTTCACAAGAGACACAGCAGTTACTACTTCCCCCAGTTATTCTAAAATGAGGAAGCTTTGCTGCTAGCAAAAAAGGCAGAACAGAATAAATCAACTGAAGTCCCAGCACAGCAAACCTAAAGCCTTACAGAAATAAACTGACATTACACAAACAGAAGTCTTAATTTTCCTGAGAACACTTTCTGTGTAATAGTGCCAGTGGGGTGTAGTGGTTAATATACTAGACTAGAAGCAGGGAGACCCAAGCTCTAGTATGCCTTCAGTTATAGAAACTCACTGGGTGATTTTGTGTCCGTCCATGGTTATCTCTGTGGAAAAATAGGAGAAAGGAGCACTATGTATACCATCTTGAGCTCCTCTGAGAAAGGTGGGATAGAACTAAAATAAACAAATAAATGGTGTAACTCTTAACATTCTCTGCCATAACTGTTCTAACATGACCTACTCTGGAACTGTAACAGCTGATTTTTTAAAAATGCATTTTTACTAGATTGTCAAATCACATCCTGGCAGAGATGAAAGAAACACCAAACACTGGATTCTATAATTGAGATTTTGCTGGAACTTGCTCTGAAAAAAGAAGAATCTTCAAAAGATGGGACAAACACATTCAATTTTGCATGAGTTTCCACTGTTTTAAAGGAACTGTCTAAAAATAGAATTGAAGCTGTGCAGTACTTCAGATTTGATTCCAAGGAGTTCTTTAGGACACACGGGGCACAAATGTAGTCACTGTAGACACAGCAGTGCTGTCTTTTCCCAGGTTCATGCAGTAGCCTCATTTGCTTTACTTAACTTTTTCCAATTTCAGAAAAAAATAATGGGGCTGCTTTAAAGAGTTGCAAACAGGTGCTGTGTTTGTACCCCACATGCTTCAAAACACCTTTTTGGAATTAAATGTGAAGTATTACACAGCCCTACATAGCATGTAAAGCTCATATGCCAAAAGGTCTATCAAGTTGGAACATCAGTAAATTTGCATTGCAATAACCTGATTCTCTCCCTGCTCCTGCATAATGTAATCTGAGGTCTTTGTACAAGGAAAACTGCCTGACTATCAAGTTGTCATGCTTCCTGCATATGAACTTACACTGAAAGCTGTGATGCTGGCACCGTAGTTATGCAGCCAGACAATTTTTCTTCCACCTGCAACTATGGTTGTATGTTATACCACAGAGTCTCTACACAGGACTGGGGCGTGGGGGGAGAATAATGGCTCATTTTAGCCCAGGGACTGGGAAGGAAGACGAAGCATGTTTGCTACTGGCAGCTTATATAAGCAGAGAAAACCAAGCTGGACAGTTTTTTTTATAGGGACCATAAAACTGAGTAGAAAGATGATGGTGAGGTTTCTTGATAAGGTTGCTTCTTAAATCTACTAGAGAGCTCCCAAGTCAGGCAGCAGGAGCAGAATTAGCCAAGAGTTCCCAGAAACAGGAAAGCAGGCCATGTCTAAGCCCCCAGATTGTCTATTGTCACAAACCACAAAAACAGACGTTTTGCTATTTGAACGGTGCCACAGCCAAGCTGGAGGAAAATGTGTTTGGCTGTCAAGGAGGGTGATGTCATGGGAACATGGCAGTGTGTTGCTATGTCAGAATTGATGTAAACACCACTTGTGGAGAGCCCTCGGGAGTAGATTTTCAGGACACAAAGGCAGCTGCAGTTAAGAGAGAGATGTGGGACTGGATCCCACACGATATTTCTGCACAAAGCCTATACATACAGTATTAATTTTTCCTTGCTGTCTTCTTCTCTGCTGCAATCATCCCCAATCTGATATTCCAGAAATCTTTGCCACCTAAATTATAATACTTGTGTTCATGCTAATAAGGAATACACTTTGTTCCAGGGTAGGAGTGGGGGTGGGGCATGGTTGTTAAAGTCTTGGGTCTGATCCACATGACCAGCTTACTCAGTGTGAGTAAGGGCCACTGACTTTCTAAGGGCAGGAACAGATCTGTACTTCTCTGTGGTTGCCATTAATCTCAATGGGACATAGTCCGAAAAACTGCAGGGGCTTTTTCCTTGATTTGTTGGTTTAAAAAGTTATGAGATGCAGTTTGAAGATACTTTTGCTGACTCAGATCATCCCAGAAAATAAAATATTTCAAAAGACTTTTTTTCACAATGTTTCTACTATAACTAAATTAGATTTTTGTATGGCTCTCATTCTCCGAGCCCAAGGGCACAGCACTATTTCACATGCAGAGATTTTGGCTCAGTTAGTGGGACGCTGTCAGCATCCCATATCTGGTTTCTGGTTGGATCCGCTGACATTTTGGGGGAATTATCTAAAGAAAAGTAAAGTGTTTTGATCAAACAACAAAGCTCTTTCCCTGTGCTGTTTTCCTGGTTCTGAATCACCTTGCCTCAAAGCATCTCTAACTGTAGAAGGAGAAAAGCATAGGCCACCATAACATGCCTCTATCTTATCCTCCAGAATAGGAATGCAAAACCTGATTCTTCTAAGGGGTAGCAGGAACTCTGGAACCACTCCAAAAGTTACCTGTGGAGTATATGTTAACGTGATGGAGGGGGGAAATAACTAAGTTCGTGTGGTGTAACAAGATTAACTGTATTAAATGGAAATTACAATTTAAATTATATCAAGTTTTGTCTCCTGGAGTCTGCCCCCTGCCATGCCATTCAGAGCCTAGTGTGGTCCTGGTCCTGAAAGCTGTGCATCTCTGCCCTGGTGTAATGGTACGGGGGAACGACCTTGGGAGACAGGAGGGAGAGATGCAGACTGGACAAGGTATGCAAAAGGTATCTCAGCCCACAGAAAGGGGGAGACTGGGAAACATTTCAGAAGGGACCCTCCCTAGTTTTCCAGAGAGTAAAAGGAAAGGAAAGGACAAAAACTTTCAGACTAGCAAGATTCTGTTAATATAACCTTACAATAAAGATAGAGCTGGTACTCCTGGTTGTGCTTCTCATCTGGACTACCTCGCTGGGCTAACACCTGGGCAATGACCTCAGGAGCTGCATGGAAGAAGCAGGCTGAATCACTATGCTCCCAACACACAGACCTCACCACATGTTCTGGAGCTCTATGTACAATTCTAGAGTCACTTGCACAAATACACCAACACAGTCTTACTTACACACCATTCTCACATACCCCTATAAGGCAGTGTTTCTCAACCTTGCCAACTAAGAGGTGTGGATTTCAATTCCCAGAATTGAAAGCTGGCTCGGGAATTCTGGGACCTAAAGTCCAAGGTTGAGAGACACTGCTATAAGGATTAATAACAGCCTGTAGGTGATTTAAAACAAGGAAAAAAGATGGAGTCCCACGCTGTCTCTGTCAGGGTTCTTCTGATCAAAACCAAAACTCTATGCAGCTTCTTCTAAAATTAAATGGAGAAATCATGGGAGATCACCTGCCTGACTTCCATTTCAAACAGCAGCAGCAATTTTGAATTCTCATATATTTTAATACAGGAATATGAAGTGTTTCGTACATCACACATAAGCTCTTACTGTATTTCAAAGTATTTGAATAAGAATTCACATAGACAACAAGTTGCATATTCTGTGCCTGTACACTGGTCCAATTATCCCATAGAATTTAATCTAGATTATGATTACTTAATCCAGAGGTGCATCTGCAAATTTTGAAGTGCAGGAGATCATCCTAACTGTGTAAGGACAATAATAGCATAATATTTTATTAGCCTTATTTTGTTTGCAATTTATACCTGGAAAGAAGTTTTACTGAACTAAATGGCACTTACTTTCTGCTTCTAAAATAAAATGAATTTTAATAAAAGGTCTTGGCCTACTGTAATTCACATTAATTAGAAACAGCCTTAGATGTAACTAAAAATGCAAACCATCTCACAATTCAATATTGCCATTTACTCTGCTAGGTGAACTGAGATCATATCAAAGAAAAAGATCCTGGTTTCTATTTTAATTTGTTTTTCTTCATTCTCTGTCTTTCTCTTGCCCAGCCTGCCACTGATAATATTAAAATAGTAAAACTTGAAATCCTTATGATCATCCAGTTCATTTGCAAAAACAAAGAGAAGCTATCAATTAGCCAGGCGTTTCAGCAGATGACGTCACTCCCTCTGTTGCAGAAAAATAATCTCTACAACATTGGATTACTCATCAGAGGTAATGGGTTTGAAGGTGGAAGCTCTGCTGATCTTTTAGTTAGACTTGTGTAATTCTGGTATCAGGAAGAGGGTGGCCATAATTAGATCTCTGATTACCCAGAGGAATGTGGTTAGTTGTTTTTTTTCAAGCAACCAACATTGCATCTTGTAGATTGTTGGCAGAATGTATAGCAGGAGGAATACAAAGATCAAAATATCACTCAGCTTGCAGCTGCTGAAGTGTATCTATCTTAAAAACAAGATGTGGGGGTAGAGGTGGTGTTGGGGACCATGATTATTTTCATATAATCATTTCATATAATGATTATTTTGATTTAAGCCAATCTTCCCCAAATGATGCCCTCCAAACAGAATCAGTTTCAACTCCAATACCCCCTAAGCTAATACAGTGGCTGTGCTGGTTAGGAATATAGAAATGGAAGGAACACCAAGTTATAGAAGGCTACTTGAAAAAAATGTTTCACTGATGTAGACTAGTGAATGTGCTTTACTCCGGTGACATATAAATAAATAAATAAATTTATTTATTTATGGAAATTTTCTGAAGCATCCATCAGTCTCACCGATGCTGGCTGGGTTAATATGGGTTAATAGTAACTGACATACTGTAATGTGTAGGAATTAAAAAGATGGAAAATCTGTGGGCCTTCAGGTATTGCTAAACTGCAACTCCCAGCATCCCCTATCGTTGGCCATATTGTCTAAGCTAACACTAGGCCCACACTAACCAATTGCTTGCTTTAATATAGTTGGTTGCTTAAACTACAAGTGACTGGATCCCATAACATACTAAGCCCTAAAACATGGTTTACACATGATAATGGCTGGGTGGCCCCACTAAGCCAAACCAAAACCCACATTGTGGTTCAGTGCAATGTGAGCAGCTAGCCACTGATTCTGAAGCAAGTTCTACTGAGATAGTAAGACATTTTTTCCAGTAAATTATTGATTAAACTACCATTAAGGTCTGAAAAGTGTCTGTAATTATAATTATAAATATTATAAAATCACAATTTGATAGAGCCTGGTGCCCTGGGAAGGCAGGAGATGTGCCTAGAATGCTCCACAGCTTTCTAAGACTTTTGCTAGTGCTACCTTTACCACAGGAAGCAACAAAGTGGGAAGAGTAGTGAAAATTATGGGATGAATTAGAAGATGGCACAGCTGTCTGCTCCTAAAAGGGAGGAAAACAAAATCACTGCAAACTTCAACCAGGTATAACCAAGGTCTCAGTATAGCTAGGACTGAGGCTTTGTCACAATAGGGTTGAGTAAAATAAGGAAGTAGAAAGCTTGTGAGTTGTTATGTTATGTTATGATGTTTTATGTTATGTTGCTATGGCCCTTATGCCAGGATCTTCCTAAGAAGGTGCCTTAATGAGACTGACCCCACTTGCAGAAAAGCACCTAGCCAAGCTCAAACATCTGAGCCGGATTGTACCTGGTTAGTATTGGTTGAGAGGAGACTACCAGAAATCCAAAGCTTGTAGTCTAGGCTGGGAAACTGAAAAAGTATCCCAGAAGAAAGTAATGGCCATGCCAGGAAAACTACAGGGATGTGACCATGAGGTCACAGAATCAAGTTCAACTTGAAGGAACCTTTAATTACTCAAACTGGAGATATCCACAATACTCCAATGTGACCCACTGGCAGTACATCATTGCCACTTGGAAACCAGCAGGAAGTGGCTTATTTGCTCTTTGTCCCTCAGCCTTTGGCAGAAGCAGCCATTCACGTATGTGGTTCTCAGTCTCCCTGCCATTTTCCCTGACTTCCAGCCTACCGTTTGCACAGAGAAGGTGGGAGTGACAGGGCAGAATAGCTGGAGGCCGGATTTTCTCTTTGCTGAGGAATGACTTGCAACCACAATGAACTGTGTGGGGTGGGGTTTGGTCTATGGGATGTACTTGACCACTGCCAGCCAATCCTTCCCTCTATCTATTTCCATTTTAGGCATATAGAAAGAGCTGAGAGAGGAGTATATTTTAAGTTGGGAACTGATAAATTAGGAGCCACCCAGAGAGGAAGTTTATGTTTCTTGCATAAGACAAGCCCAAGGGAAAAGCAATGGCTCAAAGGCCAATTTCCTTCCTTTGCCTATTGTTGGATCATCCATGGACTCTGTTAACTGCATATTTTTAAGACAAAACTTTGCTATTTGTATCCTTCTAAAGTGCCAGAAGTGATAGAATATTTGCTGCAGACTTCAAATTTGGGGTTCAGACCTTAAATCTGAGATCTTTCTCTGAAAAAAATGGGGGAAATATAGTGTGAGATAATTACACTACAGAAGCACCTAATCTGCCGAGCAGCATCACCTGAACCATTTTATATCACACCCTAATCTCTGTACAGACATGAACGGAAGGAAGACTGAGTGAATCGTACAGATCAAAGGGGTTGGGGGTGGGGAGAGCTGTTGGATGTACTCATGAGATCTTTAGGGGTGAGAAACCTATGGCTTCCAGGTGTTGTAGACTTATAGTTCCTAGTATTCTTTACTGTAGACAATCTGACTGGAGCTGCTGGGACAAGTCGTTCAGCCACATCTGGAGGGCTACAGGTTCTTCATTCCTGTACTTCCATTCTCTGGAATGGTAATTACATCCTGTCTAACTTGGGATCTAACTTCCTGAAGGAATAACTTTTATTACATAAATTTGCTATTTTCTGTCCATTGAAGTAATATTTACAGGCTTTTTTCTAGGTGGTCTTGCTTTCACAGGTTAGGTGGCTGGTAGCTGGAGAAAAATGTTTTATGATGGCCCATTTTCAGGCTGTTCTCCTGCAAGAACCTGATCCGGCACCAACTCTTATGTCTTTTGAAGGTGGGAATTTCATTTTCCTAGACTTTTAAAACTGTTACTTTTATATAGTTATTTCATCTGACACGATTTTAACATGCCTGTTAGCAAAGCTGAATCGAGTCCATAATGAGGCCTGAAACAATGGTTGCACATGAAGCAAAAATATGTTTTATCCCAAGCTTGGAACAGAACAGCCACATTTAAAATGTTCCTTCTGAACCTTTGAAAGGGTTGCATTCTGCTGGAACAAACCTCAACATGTTTCAAATGCTCTGATGGAGGACAATGATAAGTCAAGCTCTTTTTTCCTTGTTTTCCTTCAATTATATCTAATCTAAGTAGAAATGGTGGGATTCTCTTTCTCTCATAATCTTTCTGGACAGATGTGTAGTAAATGTGTAAAGAAAGAAAGGAGGAGGAGGAGAAAAACATTGTAGATATCCTCATATGGAACTACTGGAAGCAGACCTAGAACAGTAACACGTCTCCTGTGATCATGGACTTTACAGTAATTGCACAATATTTAGCATATGCCTTAATCTGGCTTTGATTGATAGAGCTAGAAGTGGTCCTTTGATCCCTGCTGAAAGGCCAGGTTCCTCATCCTTTTCTTCTTTCTAAACTGTATTTAATCATTAGTATATAACTTTAAGAATTGCTGCCTGAGTTTACTTTTGTCCCGATCCCTCCCTCTTTTTCCCTCTGTATCACTTTTTAAAATTGCAACTAGTTGCAATCCTTCCATTCTGCAATTTGTGAACCATATGCCGTAAGAATCCAATCATTTCCTCTAACGTTTCTCACCTGGCAGGTCAATAATAAGCCATCCATCTTCTTCTTCCTCTTTAGAAACAAAAGGCTTAGGATCCTCAAGGTCTTCAACTGTGCTGCTATCACTGAAGAAGAGGCTGGTGAAACGCTGGAACATGGCAGGAAAAGGATTTCTAAGGTGGACTTTGAAAGAAAAATGGAAGCACGGCTCTAAATGTTTGCTTCAGTGCGTGTAGCCAGAAGATGCTGCTGTGGTGTAAATTTTGGGAAAAATCGATGGATGAGTCTTCCAAAAGGCAGGAGCTATTCTGTTGCTTTTGCTGGGGTATTTTTCCCCTCCGAAGTCTTATCTGAGTTGAGTTATGTATAGTGCAATCATAAGGTTCTTCACTTGGCTTCAGTGCAAAGGCCTGCAAAGATTAAAGGGTGGCGGGGTGGAGAGGAGAGAGAGAGAGAGAGGACATAATTTAAATTCTCTTTTAAAAAGCAAAAATGCTTTGAATCACAATGAACTCAGATGACCCTGAGAAAGCAGGGGAAGAGAATCCTGGCTTTGATCATAAACTTAATTTGCCCTGATTATGACCTTTTTCTGGTGTCTTTTAGTTTCATCTCTGCAGGGTGGCCTCCCTTCTCACTTTCACTGAAAACATTTCTTCAGTGTCGATTTGAGCTCTTCGAAGCTCCCCTGAGTCTTGGGGAAAGACTTTTCCTACAAGCCCAGTTTGCTTGTATTAATGTTAACATGTTTTCCCTCATAAACATGCAAAAATACTTCCTGTTCCCTAGTCCCTCAGCTGGATTTGTTAAGAGGACAAATTCAGGACCTCTTTTGATACCCGTATTGCAGGTAATAGTTGATATTTGATGAGATTTGATACTCATATTGCAAGTAATAGCTGATATCTGATAAGTCTAGATGCCAGAAAGACTTCCAAAGGCTCAACAGTGGCCAGTCTATTCCAGTTTTCCTTACTGAATGCCCCTAAATGAGTTGGACTACAAAACCCATGACATCCCAGTCATCTTGCCCATAGGGCATGATGAGTTTTGCAGTCCAACTCACCAGGTGGGCTCCAGGTTGGGGAAGATAGGTTGCTCATACAATTAAAGAACTCTAAGGAAAAGGTCCTCCCAATCTCCCCAGACAAATATTTCCACTATCACAAGATTTTTTCCCAGGGGATCAGTCTGTAGTCCAACCTGAAATTTAAATCAGTGTTATGCAGTTCTGCCTTGAAGTTCTTCAACAGTTTTCTTCTCCTATGAAAGAGGCTTTTTGTTTTTCTATATTATTTTTGGAGAAGTTAAAATTTTTTCAGTTTTCTCTTGAATTTTTTATTTTATCTTATTGTTTGAGGTGAAAGGCAAGGCTACTTTTGGGATTGTGATTTACTGTTACCCCTCTTTCCATCATTCTGATGCCTCCCTGCCTGCTTACACATCCTGACAAGGCCAGGCAGTGGGGGAGTCCTTCCCTTAATAAAAAGTGTGGGAAGCCAAAAAAATTTGCAGAGCTTTTGAGAGACAGGTAAGACAGGACATTTATACACCTCTTTGCCACTGTGGAAGAACACTGCAGTCCACCCTTGAACATTTCTTTCACATCCTTCTCAGTTGAAAAAAAATCTAAAACTAATTCTCTGTCAACTAGAATAACCCTGATCAAGATTGGATGAGGGCTGATGGAAAACTAATGCAGAGAATTTTGCTGCACAGCAATCATTTAAATCTATTGTTTCTTCTACTGCTAACACCCATTAACTTTCTCCCAGCCAAACCTAAGAGACCAGCATTAATTCCATGCTTGCTATCCCCACAGCGACCTTGAGAGAATTTATGCCAACTATCCTTATACCAACTCTGGGTGAAGGGATTACAACTGACGGAAGGTTACTTCCTCTGCTGAAGAGAGATTTGAAAATAGAAGCCCAGCATTCTTAATTGCTACTCTGAACTGGCCCTGAACTTGTTCTATCCTTAGTAAATAAGGCAAAAAGTTTGCTTCTTTCCATCTTTTTAAATACTTGAAAGCAAGCAATGCATTCATCCAAACTGATGGAAGAACATCAAGAGCTGGCTCCTCTTTTAGCTACTAAAGGAGGGATGGATCAGAACTCTGCTGCCATTTCTGAAGCAGGAACATTTGCAATTGTTTGTTAGAAAAGTTTCTTATACTGATATCATTAAGCCAGGCCTCTGAATCAGAAATCCAGGAATTCACTTGGTAGAGCACCTTCAGATGCTGCCAAGTTGGCTTCCCAGTTCCACTTGCAAATTGAACGTAGTACGGGGGAGGATTTAAAGTCTTGAATTAACAACTCTACTTCTTAATTACTAATTAAACAGTAAGTATTGTACTCATTTTCATTTGCTCCAAAACTATAGGTTTCAGCTAGGTCCAGTCTATCATACCAACAGTAGAATAGATGATGAATAATTGTGCCCATTCATTACACATTTATTTTTAAAAAATATTTCTATGCCACCTTTTAGGCCAAAGCCCTGCCAAGCACATATGCCTACATTCAAAATGCAGAAAGATCTATATTTGAAACAGTGGTTGAAAATTATTTACAATGTACAGTATATTCATATAAAACTAATTTAGCAACTGAGAAAAAGACAATTTAAAATCCAGCTGCATTAATATTTACCATACAAAAAGTTTTTAAAAATCAGCCTGCCAGCTCAATGTAATGTATCTTCAAAAGCAACTTTAGAGACTACAATTATGCACATCAGGTTTTCTGACATTTGATCAATCAAGGAATTATCTTTGCAAAGTATTTGTGTACTAGCAAGACGGTTAGCCGCGCAGATGCCTAAAGGATTATAGTTTCCTTCATTTTGTAGTACGGGTAGGAAACATTTTTAGTTCATTCTTGAATGCAAGCCTACTTAATTTTCCATTTTTTAACCAATACACAGACTGAAATTGAATTATCCCAATTTTACAGTTTTTTATAACTTTCAGTGCAGTTCACTATCCATTTTTAACATGTGCGTTCAGGAAAAAAAGTTTTAAAAAACATTGTGGAAATTGTTTGCAAAAGCTATAATACTTAGTTGGAGAAATTTGCATTGAAAGTACACATTTTAATCTGAACGTACAATATTCAAAAATTCTCAATGAACTGCATTTACCCTATTCACAAAAACAAGAAACTGGAAAAAAACCAACCCTGAAATGGACAGATTGGCCAAGCCATAAGGGGGTTAGGGGGAAAAAAACCCTTCAAAGTTCCTCTACTGATTGAGTGGCACAGAACTCAGAGCAATTGGCACTTGCTCTCGAAACATGGGGGGGGGGTTTCAATTAAAAAATGAATTGAGAGGGAGAAGTCTATAAATACAATTTGTAGAATGTGTGTGTATATATGTATATATATATAAAATGCAATTTACTTCAAAAGTTCAGCTTTAATGATGCAAATCTTACTATTAACTTTATTAGTAGGTGTTTAGATACTAGGAAGAACATCCCGATGTTAAGAATGGTTGAATGGATGACCTCAGGAAGTGATATGTTCTCCTTCACTGGAGATCTTCAGGGACTGGATAGCCATCTGTCCTGAATGTTTTAACAGACACTATCCAGAGGAGAGGGTTGGAATACATGATTCCTGTTCTACTTGGCAACTGCATGTTATGATATGGTAGGTCTGCACCAGAAACAGTGGAAATGCTGTAGCCAAAAGGGATCACACAATGTAATCATTTGGACATCTACCTCAGGCCTGATGATACAAAACAAGGTTACAAAAAGTGTATCTCAGGAACCATACACAGCCTATCAGCATATATTTTGCTTTTGTGCTCCTTTCCCCCAGAGGTGGTCCCACCCCCAAAAAAACTTCTTTTGTGTGTGTATGTATATGCTTTTGAGGTTTGGGGCAGATAAAGAAGCCAAAAGAGGACCTTAACAACCCTTGCAGGCACAAATTGTGAGGGATCAAGGCTATCAGGAAGGAGGGGGTGCATTCTAGGAAGGGAAAGGAGACAAAAGACAATACAGTCTGCAGGGGGAGTGTGGGAAGCGAAAGAGGTTCAGGATAGCCACTCCCTAGAATCTCCCAGGGTATATCCACTAGTTGCAATAGTATAGATTTAGTCTGGTAAGATTCTGTCTATAAGATGTAAGCAAATAAAGGAACTTTATTCACCTGGACTGTTCCACTGTTGTTCTTGGGCTGGGCCTGACATGAACTGTCCAAACCTCCTAGGGTCCTAACCCCAACCACTCATGATAAATGCCATGCAAAGCCCGGGGTGGCCTTTGAGTCAACAGGAATTGTGCCTTTCTAATATCAGGAGGTAAGGCTTTGGAGTAAGAAAGCTCTTCCACCTCACTGCGGCTACATCCCTTATTAGTCTCCAACTTCTAGCTTCCATTTGTACCAGAGTTTATACAGTATCCTCTTTAACTAGGAACTCAATACTAAATCCCACCGAATAGGGCTCCCTGGCAAGCAGGATGGGATTGTAGTCCCAGTCTGCTTCTCTCATACCCCGTTCTTCTCCAATGTTGTGTCCTCCAGATGTTTTGGACTGCAGTCATTATTGTCAAATTCTTTTGGTAGATTACAATTCTAAAGCTACACTTAATTTGTCTCAAAGAATTAATATCTCACCCAGTTAGAAGATGTAACAATATAGAACATATCCTAGAAGAAATTCTGGAGTGGAGAATTTAGGAAAGAAAATTCTGGGTCAGAGCTGGTAGGATGTGATTTCCCAGCCAAAAGTCTTCTTCATATACTCCAGAAATTGTTCAAATAAGTGAATACATGGCCCACGTCTTACTGAATGGATGCCTTTTTTCCAGAGTTCCCTCCATCACCTCTGCTGTCTACAGAAGATCCACTTTCTACTTCCCAATGTGTCCATCCAGTTAGATATGTTCAGGAGGATAGTTTTGCTCAGAAAAAGATGGTTGCCTCTCTTTCCTTCATGATGGCATTTGTTCTAAACAAAGCCTTCAGTTCATTGTCTTCTGGGACCTATCCATGGCAATTGCTTGAAGCAATTACCTAGGGAGGGAACTTCAATGGAAGCCATTATGATGCCAGCAAACCTATATCTAAGCTGACACCAGTGACTGAATCCAGTAAGAGGAGTAAGCAGCACAGGAGAAGCTTGGCAGAGGAGTCACTTATCTGACATGTTTGTGAAGTAATTATATTGGCATTTACTCACATCTCCAATCTTGTATTTTGTTTACTTTGGAACAAAGCCAATTTATCTTAACAAACTTCCAAAAGGAATATTCCTAAGCATATAAATATTCCTAACCAGAGTCACTGCTGTGGGATGGGCGGACATATAAGCCATATAAATAAATAAACAAAACAAAACAAAACAAAAACTTATCTCCAGTGGCTCTACTAGGTTTCTGTTCCATTAAGCAGGCTTAAGATCGCACTATTGGTTTGCAAAAGCTATTTCCTATTGGTCAATGGAGTGTGTGTGCCTGTTTTCAGTTATTCATGTATTTTGGATGTCTTGTATGTCCCAGGCTCAGAACAACCTGGATTAGATTTCTGAGCAGATGGTAGGCTTATTCAATACAGCTTTAGTCAGATGCATTGAGAAGCCAGCCTGACCATTAAGCAGAATGAAGTAGCTATCTCAGGCAGCTGATTTGGGAGCATCATATTGCCTAATAAAATATTATTATTACACTGCCTGGGGTGGGGGCAGGGGAGATGGAATTATTTTGCCTTACATACAAAAATAACCAAGCTTGACTTAGAGCCACAACCTTTGATGCTTCAGAAGAGGCAGGAAAATGTCCTTCCAGCCTTGTTGAAGGAAAATAAAATAAGAAAGAAGAATTTCTGTCATAGTACTGTTGCTCTGGGAAAAAAGCATTAATATTAATAGTACGGTAGTACTAATAATTATTATTAGTTACAACACCAGCATAATACTCTTCTTAAAAAATAGCAATTTCTGGAACTCAAATAAAGTGCCAAACAGCAAAGAATTAAAAAGTTGATCCTATATGTATGCTTCTACCAAGCATGAAAGTCCTTGCGTGAGTAGGAGGCTGTTCTCCAATTCAGACTGTGAAGAACTTCTGATTAAATGGGAGGTAGGGAAGAGGCTGTTTGCACAAGTCCTTGATTTATAATCAAGTACCTGAATGTTACTCTCTCAGGGTCCCTTTAAAGCCCCAGGATCTCCAGTCTTGAATAGAGTCCTTCAAAGAGAAGTTCAGCAAAGAAGGTGATGGATCTTTAGTCTTTCCACCAGCAAATTGCCCTGCAATTCTATCCCATTAATGGCACTGAAAAAAGAACTGAAGGGCATGGCAGTATCGGTTTGGGGTGAGGGTCCTTTGCCATCAGGGAGGTGGCTGAGAAGAGGGAGTATGACAAGCAATCATGGCACGTGAGCTTCCCATGCACTGGGACTGCCATGCTAGGTGGGAATTCTGGGCACTGAGGCATCAACACCAAGGCAGCACCAACCGGAGGGTGGCTGCAGTACAAGAACAAGAAGCAGAAGTTTATCCAAAACGAGTGAGAGTTTGTCATGTTTGCTCATGACAAAGTATTGCTTGCATTTTATTTTTAGAATAGTAAGTGGTAAGAGGCCTGCTTGCCTTTTCTTTAAATGAATGGTGCATCTGTGGAAAAAGTAGTCACCAAAGTGTTAGGCTGAAAAACAAGGGAGAAACTCATGAATTCCTGCACTGAGCAGAGTGTGGGACTCTGCGACCTTAAATGGCTCCTTCCAACTCAGATTCCATGATTCTGGGATATTCAGGAGGCCTTTCTTCTACAGACATGCTCCCAGCACATGGATTGCATGGGCTTGGCCAAATAAGATATGCCAGAGGAAGGGCAGAGATCCCATACTCTCTGCCTGAAGTTATTTACATCAAAAGAGTACCTGAATGGAGCATATCTTTAATAATTGCAAAATGGCCAGAGACCACTGCAGTGGCCCCCACACCAAGTGCAAGATGACTTCTGATTTGTAAAATGTTTGTGTTTAGATAGAACAGAAGTGTACAACTTCAAGACTTCAAGTGGCTCCAGAAAACCTAGAGTAAGACCCTTGAGCCCTCATCAGAGTGGCCAGCAAACTGCAACTTTTAATGTGATAGCAATCATAGTAGCAGCTAATGAATGATTTTAATTAACTAATTACATTCCAAACCTATCTTCGTTTTTCTCTAGACTTTACCCAATTATTTGGCTCAAACTTGCCATTTTGGGGCAGGCAGGCAACCCCCTGGCCTGCAACTGAAAGGTCAGTGTGGTCCTTGGTCTGAAAAAAATTGTGTTCCCCAAGAAAACAGTTTGTCCCAACATCTGTGAAATGTGTCCTGTTTCAAAGGATCATTGTTTCCCACTAAAGTCATTCTGAGCTCTCAGAGCTTCAGAAGCTAATCTACCAAAATTTAACTCCCCAGCTCACAACAAAGCATCACAGTGTTTCCTATTTTTAATGCAAAGTTGCTCTGTTCACCCAGCACCCTTGGTTATTGAATTAACCCATTTTTAGGTTCACAGAATACTAGGATTACCATATTTGGGCTGCAGATATCAAGACAGAAGCATTTCATTGCTGCTGTCTAGTGGTAAAGCTTTTTTTTGCAGGCCAGATTTGGTAGCCCTAATGTTGTACTGAACCATAACCAAATGGGTTGGGTGTCTATAACATGCTAAGACACACAAAAACGAAAAGAAAAAAAAGGGAAGGGAACGGAAGGAAATAATTACCAAGTTTAAGCATGTTGAGCAAATGCATTTCCTAGGTTTTGAACTGACCTGGTTCAGCATGTTGTGTGAATGCAGCCAATTTGTTGTCTTTGTTTCACTCCTTATTTTGTTACCAAGAGCTATTTTCACAGCTATTTCCTTGCATGGCAGCAGTCAGTCCATGCTAACAGTTCCTTCATCCTGGATCAACCAATCATGGTTATGTAACTACAATCACACCAACCCTCAATCTGTGTTAGTGATGTTTTGCTAAAGAGTTCTCTCAGTGTGGCTTGCAGGAAATAGAAGTGAACTGGTTAGGCTTTTTAGGTGGCTATAAAAGTAAAAATACCTTCACATCAGGCTCGACTTCTGGTGACTGCATAGAAAAAGCTACTTACTTTTCTTGGCATCAGTACAGAAGAAGTTTGCCACTTTGCCATTGCTTTTTTCTAAGACGTTTATCAATAACCCAGTGAAGCCCTCAATCCTGGTATTTGATAGTCTCCCATCCAAGTGCTAACCAGACACAACACTTTGTAGCTTCCACAGTCAGCCAGAATTGTGGTATTCTCTCATCTGGATGATTTTTCTCTTGCATTTTTTGAATGAGAAACTCTGGAATGCATGTTTATTGATTCAGTAAATAGGCTTTAGTCAGTAGGCTTCCTCACAGTTTAAAAGTCATTGAATGGCCTCAGCAATCTGTCTTCTAGAGCAGTGTTTCTCAACCTTTCCAATTGTAAGATGTGTGGACTTCAACTTCCAGAATTCCCCCGCCAGCATGATTGACAAACCTAGAACGTTAAATATGGTGCAAGATGCCATACAAAATTGCAGGACTTCATTATAGAAATTCCCAGCAATGTAGCTCTGAATTACTGGATGCTCCCATTTATGCAAGGAACTTGAAATTATTTGATTCAACTGATGAATTAAAATCAACTTAAACTTGCCCAACCATTTTTTTCTCCATTAAAAAAGAAAAATAGAGGTCTTGATGGCAAATCATTTGATATAGTTCTAGTATCTATAAGCAGGGAATATGTAGCTCTATGAACTCTATACTATGTGAGCTCTGGAGAGTTGCTTCTTTAATTAAATTTCAAAGAAGTGAAGAAATATTAAGTCACACACAAATGGGAGATATACTGTTGAAGGAACTGGGGCCAGGAAAGGATTTTTAAAAATCTACATCAGATGTGGAGGAATGAAGGGATGATGGTTGGAACCTTTGCATATTTGCAAATAAAACCAACGAACAAGGCAACAGCTGGAGCTGTTACTTGCCAAAAGCCACAGCCTTTCTACCAGTTCTCATTTTGCCTGCAATCATGAGACACGAGTCTTGTGCTCTCATACAATGAGTGCAAAAGAAAAATCATGGTAGTGGTTATGCCTATGGAACAGGAACTGCATTTTGGAAAACTATCAGCATCTTGGTGCCTCCAAAAAGAAAGTGACTCTTTCGGAGATCCTGCCGTGGTCACAATAATCTCTTATTTAAATGAGAAGACAGCCATATAAAAATGTTTGAAAAAAAATGTAGTTGCCATACAAGCTTGAGGCAATATAACACTCTCATTTACATTTATTAATAACCTGGCACTTCAGAGTGCCAGTCGTGGGATAATTAATCTTTTACAGCAGGGTTCCTCAACCTTGGCGACTTGAAGATGTGTGGACTTCAACTCCCAGAATTCCCCAGCCAGAATTCTGAGAGTTGAAGTCCACACATCTTCAACTCGCCAAGGTTGAGGAACCCCGTTTTACAGGACTTATCTTTACAGAGAGAAAAATATGAACTAAAGAGAGGTTAAATAGATCAAATGTTTGTTCAAAGCAGGAGCATCTGAAGAGGTGGTCAAAAATGTCAAATTGATACCTGCAACACACACAAAAAAGGGTGGGGCTTCAACTGCACAGGTGTGGCCACCATCTTGACTTTTTTGACCACCTCAAAGGCATTTTAATGTGATTGAGGGAAAAGATAGGAAGCCATCATGATAACAGAATTTAATTAATGAAATTAAAAAGTAAATTCAACAAAATTAGGGGGTTTTTTCCAAGACCTACCCACATTTTTGTCCTGGCCTCCTTACTTTTTGCAGCGCAGCCTGAAGAATGCCAGCGAGAGGGCCAATGTAGCCCCCAGCCAGAAGGTGGTTGCATATACCCGCTGTACGTAAATGGCCAGGGAAAAACAAAAACTTTACAGTTTTAGAGCTTATACAGTTCAAACCTCAACAGCAAACGCTACAGAAGTGATTGCAAATTCTTCCTGCATATATATATATATATATATATATATATATATATATATATATATGATAATATTCTGATTGTAGTTACGCTGAAAGACATATGGATGGACATATGGAATGTGGTTGTAATCCATGCTCCCCTGATAAGAAGGTGTGAGAATTCAAAAGAGCACTCTTTTAGGAAGGCATTTGTAAGATTCCACTTCGCAAAACGCGACATATTATCTGCCTTGCGTCTATCTGGAATGCCAGAAATGCACATAGTTTGATTCACAGAAGTTGATCATATTTAAATTTAATTTGGATCAGAGTCACAGATATCTGGTGGGGTAAATCCTTCCATTTTACCATTGCTTTAGTGGCAACGTTTTTATCAAGAGATCTTCAAAAGTTCCTTCTTAAATTGGAAAGTAAAAGATATTTGTGACTGAAAAAGAGTTTAGGAAGAGGATTAACATCTGCTAATCCTGATAATATTGTTATATATACAGAGTGAGGCTGGGGAAAAAGTGCAGATTGAAATTAAAAATTAGATTTTCAGTAGCAAAATTTTGGTTTGGTTTGTAAATAAATCTGCAATACTATATTCAGTAACTTTAGATCAGTTTTAATTCTTGGAATTTATTTTTTATTTAAGATTGTTTTTATATTGTATTTTAATTCTTTTTATCTTTTATGTAAACCGTCCAGAGTTCCTTTTTAACAAGATGGGTGGTGACAAATTTGATATATAAATCAATAAATCAATAAAGATCAATGAACAGCCAATTTGGTGTACTGGTTAAAGTACCAGGCTATAAACTGGGAGACTGTGAGTGCTAGTCCTGCCTTGGGGGGGGGGGTGGATATATATGTGTGTATGTATGTATATATTTTATTTGTTTTATTTGATTTAAAACATGTATATAGCCACTCATCTTGTACCAAAACCACACGTACACTACGTACAGTAAAAATACTAAAACCAAAGATATTAAAACCAAAGGTATTAAAACCAGAAAATATTAAAACCAAAAAAACTGGCACCTTAACTAAACTTAGCTCACCCTATCCTAGTGCTTGGGGAAAAAGCCAGGTCTTGAATGCTTTTGGGAAAATTAAAATGGTGGGGGCCTGCCGAATTTCAGGGGAAGGGTGTTCCATAGGGCACCGGCTGCCACGGAAAAGGCACACTTCCTAGGTCCCGTAAGATGGCAACAGTTAAGGAAAGGGACTAGGAGTGTGCCCACCCTATCCAGTCTGGTAGGATGGGCAGACGTCCTTAGGGAGAGGCAGTCCCACAAATAACCTGGTCCCGTGCCATATAGGGCTTTAAAGGTAACAACCAGCACCTTGAATTGCACCTGGAAGGAAACTGGGAGCCATTGCAGCTCAAACAACAGGGATGTAATGTGTATGAACCTAGGGGCACCCATCACTGTGCACACTGCTGCATTCTGGACCATTTGTAACTTCTGGGTGGTCTTCAAGGGCAGCCCCATGTACAGCGTGCTGCAGTAATCCAAATGGGAAGTGACCAAGGTATGAGTGACCATGAGCAAGGCCTCCCAGTCCAGGAAAGGGCATAATTGGTACACAAGCAAATCTGTGCCAAGGCTCCAGTAGCCACGGCTGCTACCTGCTCCTTGAGCAGGAGCTGTGAGTCTAGGAGGACCCCCAAATTGTGCACCAGCCCTGTCCAGGGAAGTGCCGCCTGTCCAGAGTCAAAGATGACATATCACCTGGGCCTGGAGGCCAAAGACCCAGCACCCCCCCCCCATGCTTTCAATTAGTTTGGATATATACACACTGGATGAATACCAAATTTAGTCATAGGCCCAAGGCAGATGGCAGCACCCAGCCGCCTCCCTTATTTCATCTCAAAAAGCTAACCAGAGTGAACTTAGTCAATACTTGGATGGAAGACCACCAGGAAATACCTGAAAAAACATCCAGGAAGAGGTCAGTGGTAATCCACTTTGAGATCATTGCCAAAACAACTACCTGGATGTGCCCTTGAAGTGACCAGGAATCAAGCTTGATTCAAAGTTGCTATCTTAAAATGAAGGTTCACAGAATACAAAAAATCTGGTGGTGGAAAAAGCTCCCAAAATAGCCCACTAAAGACTGAAAAGCCTCACTGACCTTCAAGTGTCAGAGAAGAAAAATGGAAAAGAACAAGGGCATCTGTGTGTGGGGGGGGGGGGGAGTGTTCAACAAACAAGGCAGTGGCCACAGCTATGCAATCGAAGCCCCATCCTCCTCTTCTTTACAGGCACTGCACAGTCACAGATGCCATCTTGATTTTTTTGACCCTTCTCTCCAGATGCCCCTGGAAGAGAGTACTCTGAAAAAAAGCATAGCTGGCTGGAACACGAAATGAGAGCCCTGCAACATTTAACTGGAAGTCCCATCTGTAGCAAAATACAATCAGTCATAAATGGGTGGTAGCCATAACCTTTGTTCTATGCCAGCTCTTCCTTGATGACCCCAAGAATGTCCTTGAAACTGCATGACATGGCAGGGTTTACTTGTGAACAACTAGACAGAAATGCATAAGTGCCTTGAGGACCAGAAAGGTAGGAAAGTTGGCTATGCTGGGGCATGAGCAAAATAAACCTGCTGAGTAGACAGACATCTGTAGGTGACCCAGTTCCAAAACCATCTGGCCCAGGATGAGGATGAGTTGGGGATAACTATGTGCATCCCCCTCTCCTTTCTAAGGGGGAGGAAGAAATGATACAGTTGGGATTATAGGCCAGTAAGCTTAATAGCCATCTGTTCTCAGGGAGAGGAGATTAAACTCATGGGAGACAGAGTCTTTCCTCCCCTTTCTAGCATAAGGACACAGCTACAGCCTTCCAAGCTCTGGTATGGAACTTAAGATCCACTAGGTAATCTCCTCCACCCAGCTGCTCAACTCCAAACCTTTCTGACGCAGCCAATCCTTCTAAAAGGATTGTGCCAGAGGAAGATATTTAGTATGTAGTAGGAAATAATTCATTTAGATAGTCGTGCCTGCCGACACTGGTATCTTGCCAAACTCCGGATTGTCCTGATTAACTTAGAATCATCATTTTAGCATAGAATCAAAACTTTGCAGGATATCTACCCCAACCTTCTTCTTAAGGAAGGACCAGCCATGCAGGGTGCTCCATTTGACAGAAGATCCACCAGCCTCTGTTTGAATAGTAGAGGGCACAGATCTGGTTCATCTTGCAGAAGCATATTGCTCTGCCTTGATGGAGTCAAAGTGAAGCTGATCTGGCTCAGGTGGTTGATCCATATCACAATCATTTCTATGTGTGTGCAAAAACTATGGCCCCAAGAGAAAGAAAGCAGCATGGCCTCTCCACTGACTGGAAGCAGGGCACTGCTTAGCTTCATGGAGGTATATCTAAGGGGCACTCCCCTTGAATCACCGTCAAACAAAGTGCCAGCTCCAATACCCCAATCATACACCTTGAGAAATGGAAAATCCATCAGCTACTAAAGTCTGTCTTTTCTATGAAAGTGGAAAAGCTATAAAACTTGCAAGTCCTTTTTCCTTTCTAATGTTTATACAACTTTACCATATACTGTTTCTAGTCCTGCCTTCTGGCTTGACCTCTGCTATGCCCACATCCATCTTTTACATTAGCGGTGATTAAATTCTTCATTGTCACATATCTGTGTGAGTATCATTTCCCTCTTCCCAGTCAGGAAGCAGTCTAGACTTGTGAGTGAGGTGGAAAAAATCTTATCCAAAGTAAACTTTTTGGGGCATAAGATTGGAGTTTATCTCTTACTTTAACTGAAAAAGTATACCTAATTAGCAGCAATATCTATGATAAAAAAGAAACAGAGTTTCAAAAGCATCTGTGCACCCAATACAGATTCTCTCTTTCTCTTTTGAGGGGAATTACAATATTCAGATATCTGCCTCAATTTTATTTTATTTTAATGATCTTTAATTCCCTACCCAATCTGGTAATTTGAATGTACTAGGTCATCCATTGGACATGACAAAGACATAAAACAGGTAACTGTAGGAATATAAATCTAAATATCCAAATAGCTATCAGTGCTTATGAGCAACACAGTTTGAAATCCTCTGTTAAGGTTTATCAGAAGGAGATAGTAGTTTATACACAAATGTTCTCACATTACTCGATTGTATAAGGCAATAAACAGGCCAGGCTTAAAATCTAATACCAACATCTACTGCAAAGTTTCTTAGTGTGTCTTAAAGAGAAAATGGAAATGAAAGATGTAGTCTCATTCACTTTATCAACTGCACTAAAGGTACATGAATGCACAGATTGATACCACCCAGGAACACATCTATTACTTATTAAACAGGCAACAAAGAAGAAAAGTGGCAAAGCTCAAATGGCTATTGCAAAGCTAAACTGTGTAGCACAACTTTCGTCATCTTGGTCCCTCCAAATGGGTGGGGATTGCAGTTCTCAAAGTTCCTAGCTAGCATGACTGAGTCCCAATATATTTGCAGGCTCTCAGGTTGCAGAAAGGTGTGTGGTTAATAATTTAGGCAGCAAACCACTTCCTTATTCCATTTGGATTACACTTCCGTATTTCTGCCCTTGAAAAATTGGGAGAAGAAACCCGGAATGAATATTTGGCAAAGAGATACAGAGGAGAGAGGTATAGAGGAGAGAGAGAGAGAGAATGAGAGAGAGAGAGAGAGAGAGACAGAGACAGAGAGAGAAAGACAGAGAGAGACTTTCTCTTTAGCATTGTAAGGTCTGCTTGAAAATGAGATAGCTTGCAGGAATCTTATGTGCATAGAAACTTGGCGTCAATGTAGTAACAACTTTGGAGGACAGGAGCTTATCTTAATTATTTACATCCTGATTCTTTATTTCAAGACTAGCAATACCGCCCAAGTGGCTGGAATTCTATACATAGTTTCCTGACAGCACATTGTGTTGAACTTAGGGCTGCTTGTTTCTGACTGCATAAAATGAATGTACAGAATGTGTAAGGTTTTAAGAAAAACAATCCGATCAGTAGAAGTCCAATCTCTCACTTTTAGTAAGAAATGAAACCCATCTTGAAATAAAGGGCTAACTTTTAAACAGAGTGAAGAATGAATTCTATCAAAGAAAAAGTATATCTAGCATTTTTTAAAAATTTATTGATCTATTCTGTATTGGAGTAGGCAATATTTCTAGCAGGGGGCATACTGTGAACTTTGAGAAAATGTATTACACATACTTACAAAACAGCTGCTTTGGGAGACTTACCTATTCACAAAATAATTACCCTATTGGCATGGCCACTTCTCTCTCTTTATCTTTACATTTATCAGAAAGTAAACTAGCCTCCCAGCATATTCTCTATCATCCCAATAGTTCTAAAAGTCATTGCAGCAAATAACGATGAGGCTAGCAGCTGGCACTTTGGTTTATAATGAGCCACCTTTCTATTTAATTTTTTTTTTTTTAAGTTAGATAGGACTATGAGCCTGATAAGGACCAAGGAAGGTATCTGGGCACACTGATGCAGTGGGCACCACATTGTCTATTTTTGTTCTATATAATCTGACTCTAATGCTTTAAGACCTTGTCATCACCTCATTCAGTTGATAGAGCAACTGAACTCTATCCATTACAGTACTCTTGTGCTCTGGCAGATGACATCAACCCCAGTTCTTTAAAAAGTGCTAGAGCAGTGTTCTTCTGGATTTTTCCTCTCCTGCATTACTGGAAATTGGTTTCATAATTCCAGTGGGTTGTATATTAATTTGAACGTTTCAAGCAACAGCTTTGTTCTTCTTTTTCTGAGTTCAGTTTTATGAACCAGAGGTTTTCCAAAATTATCCTGTTAGATAAGAACATGGGGTGGGAAAACAGTGATGCAGAAAGGAGCGGGTGGCTCTTGTTTTGGCAATTGACTAAGTTAGAGCTTTTAAAACAAAAATCTTTTTAGAATGAAGACTTTTTACTAAAATCTTGAGAGCAGAATGGCCACTGATGGGATGCCAAGGAAAATCACATGCCTAAGAATACCCGTACGGTCATCACCACAGTGTAAAAAAGTATGTGCTTATGATCTTTGTGGTTTTCATCAGCTTCTACTCAGATAGAATAATTATGCAAAAAATAGCTTTACCCTCTCACTTGGGTGTCTCTATTCAACTGTATTTCTTATATCAAGATACAGACTTTACAATCTTTGTCTATAGCAGGTAGATGTTGCTGTTCTTAAAATGAGATGGATTTAAGAGGCTGTGAGTTCAAACAGTGGTAGTTGAACTCCACAGCTAGAAGAACATGAGCAGTCTTATAGAAATTCTACTACATGTTTGCAGTTTACAATTGCAACTCATCTTTGAGGTACCTGGTGTGTCCAAATCCATTACTTGTAATTTCATGGATACAGAGGAACGTCTGAGTACTTTCCTAGTCCATACAGCTGCAGAGAAAAACTTGAAATAATGTTTATTCTTTTATTTTATTGCATAAATGGTTTACTTTAGCATAGCAATTAATAAATGACCAGATCCCTTAGCATTATTAGTTCATCTACCCTCTCAGACACCTTTAAATCATATTTAATTATGTGCTATAAAAACAGATGGCAGCCAGATCAGATGAACACTAAAGGGATTATGATGCTTGGTATATATGAAATCATACATATTGAAAATGTTGACATTTCAGCAAAACCTAGACAATTTGAATTTGGCTGCAAATGGAATTTTAGGAGAAGTTACACTTCAGACTTCCCCAACCTGTTGTCTTCCAGATGTGCCAGAATTTGGCTCCAATAGTTCTCAGCCAGCATGTTAAAGTGTAAAACATCTGGAATGCACCAGGTTGGGAAATGCTGCTTAAATGTTTAATAAATATAGATATGAAAACAAGGTCTTATAGTCTAGGAATGCATTCTTACTGATTAAATAACATTCAGTGTAACTACAGTGACATCCCTGCATAAATACATCTGTCCCTCTGCCTCCCTCTCACACACAAAAAGAATCACTGTTTGGGGCCTAGTGCTTTTTAAATATAAAATAACTTTTTAAATCCCTGATCAAGATACTAAGATGTGGTGGCAGTATCATCATCACCATCATCATATTTATTTCAGTCATTGACCAATAAAAATACATATAATAAAACGGACAACAATATTACCCCTTTCATCAATAACTATTAGCAACCATTTGCGGGCGAAGCTTACACATTATATAGCAAAATTCTGCAACTTTTAAAGAAATAAATTTATCTTGATTATTTAACAAATAATGCAAGTAAAAATTATCGGAATGCCCCGGGATGGTGGTCGTATGTGGTTAGGAAACACCCATGGAAATCTCAGAAACTGGAAGGGCTGCTGAATAAGATGTTCAGTGGGATAGGATGATTTTAGAGTCATATCTTTTTCCATTCTAAAAAGTATCATGCCAAATAATAGAACATAAGTAATGTTCTTATTCAGAGCAGGTTATGGTGCATAATTTTGTAAAGAATGTGTATATAAAAGAATGTGTATATACATTTAAAATTACGCATTCAGCACGATTTGTCATGGATAAGCAACATTATTAAAAAAAATCTGTTCTCAGCTAAGATGGAGGGGTACAAATATGGCACACAGTAACATAATTTGCACCTTAATATTAATTGTGGCAATGTCACATTTTCAAACAGCCATGATTAATTATATCGAAATTTGAACTGCCAATGCCTGAACCCCTCCACACCCGCACCCCCCTCCCCTTAGCTTCCTGAAAATCCCACATTTACCCATCCCATTTTAGCAGTGCATCTAAGATTTGACTCACCAGCTACTACCATTAAATTATGCTTGTTAAAATATGGACTGAAATCTGAACTACTCTACACAGCTCTGTAATGAAGGTAAGTGGATCTTGGTTCAATCCTCCTCAGCCCTTCCCTTGTGTTTTACTTGATGCTACTGCCAAACCTTCTTTTTCACCAGTACCAAAATAAAAAGGTGGCATTGCTCCCCGCAGGCCTTTGCCGTCAAATTCTCAAAGGCCCGAGCCCAGCTCCAGCGCTCCCAAACGTGACAGCCCAACCACCAGGTCAAAAGAGGACAGCTTCAGTATGCGTAGGTGGGGAGAGGGAGGGGGGAGATTGGAAAGGCTGGCCTTGGTGACGTCACAAAGTCATATGCAAATTATGATAACGTCATCGCAGGCTTTCAGTCCCGGGCAGCCAATGGCAACAGAAACCAGTTTTTAATCTTAATCCGTTGACGAAGAAACGAATAACAAAGGAGGCAGCAGGCGAAGACAACGGGGATGTGCAGAAGAGAAGTCACAGTGACATTAACGAAACGGCACTTGCTTTTTTTTCCTTCGGAATCGGATCTAGAAAATTGTCATTTAACATGATTGCTCCCCCTCCCACCCTTTCCTTCTTAAAGAGAAAAGACACCCATTCTGCTTTATTGTATCTGACGTAACGAGCTTTAATTCAGAAGCTGGTGTCACTCAACTCTAAGTCCTTTAAAAAAACGCAAGGCCCTTCCTGGTCTTACCCGACGCTACTTGCCAGGGTTCAGATAAAGGAGGAGTTGCAGATTCCTTTCTTCCCGGCTCTCCGCCTCACCCGAGTCCATCCAAGGACACGCCTGGACCTGGCTTTTACTGTACAGTACTTCTAAACCCAGAGGCGGTCCGGTCAGTCCCCTTGTCCAGATCCACAGAGGGTCAAACCGCCAGCGAAGCAAAACAAACGGAAGGGACAGACAGAGCAACCGGGCCAACAGCCGCGGTGCATCGAGCTCGGCATTAGCTTTAGGAACCCATCCCACATCCACACGTAGCGAGAGCGAGCCGGCCGGATTGCAGCGCATAAGCCCTCCCTGGCAGAGCTGCCTGCCTGGCGCTCAAGGCTACCATTGAACGAAAAGCCTCCGCTCTGATCTGCAGCTAATTATGAGGAACCTTTTCCAATCCGCCAGCGCCTGCTATGACCTCAATGAGAGGGAGAAGCGAGTCTCCGCACAAACAAGGCAGAGGATGTTTTCGCCTTCCCTTCCTCCTCTCCGCATCCCTCCTTCGCCTCTCCCTGAATTTTACTCGTTTCTGCGGGTTGGCTGCTTGTCTTCCTGCTGGTTCCCAAAGAAAGTCAAGACAAAAGGCTCTTTTTGCACCATTAGCCAAGGAGGCCAGTCAACGAGTCAAGCCCCGGGCTCTTTCTGACATTTTTCTCGACAGCTTTTGTTTAATACCGACCCCTTTCCCAAATGAAATAACAATATTCGTTATGAACGGGTATGAAGCGGTTTATTAGAGCACCTGTTTTTAAAACTGGGATGTTCTCATCTCAAAAGCCTTACACTAATACGATACACACACGCAGAGACATCAGTTTTCATCCGCAAGTGGTTTAAAGTAAACAAGATACCCCCAACCGCCCCCCCCCCGAGCCATACCCGAGTGAAGCCAACCCAGTCTGGTTTCTAACTCAGAACAAAGATCTTGATCTGTTCTCCAATCGCCAAATAAGGCTACCTGCTCTTTCTCTGCCAACCAGAAGATGAAACCACAACGCGTCCATAACAACATACCAAGAAATCTACAGTGAAGCACGAAGGCACACAGATGTACTGTCAAATACAAAGGAGAATTAAAAATGTCACCCCAGAAAGGAAATCGGTATCAGAACTGAATGCCATATGCTACTGCGAAAAAGAAAATATAATGAACCAAATAGAAAACAAAGAAACAAAGACAAGAGCAACATCTATATATCTATCGCAGGCGGTGTTTTCCTTCTCCCA
Source organism: Python bivittatus (assembly GCF_059951505.1). NCBI lineage: Eukaryota > Metazoa > Chordata > Lepidosauria > Squamata > Pythonidae > Python > Python bivittatus. The sequence continues at coordinate 76,659,947 of NW_028277098.1, read as the reverse complement.
AAGACAGGGTCCTCAAGTTTAAAAATAAACTGTCGGAGAGAGGAAGAGCATCACTTACCTTCACTTGCCTTTTAATGTCACCAACTGTTTTGTAAACCACGCCACAAGCACATACACACACACAAAAAAAAACCCTACAAGTTTTTTTAAAGCACCAGCTTTAGGCGAAGTCTGTGAGGTAGTTTTAATTGAAATCAACTAAGATTCATAATAGAACTGATGGTGGTGGTTGTTGTTGTTTTTTAAAAAGACACCCCACCAAAAAAATTAAACAGATGCAAGGAAAGGAGATGGTTGCGGTGGTAATGTCAATTGTGTCTCTGATCTTCCCAGAAGATATGCAATACTGCAAAATGCATGCAGGTGCCCTTGCATCCGGACGCTCTCCCTCCCCAACTGTAGTTTTCGTATTATTATTTTTCTGTTATTGCTGAATCCCCAGTTGATCTTGGCTCAGAAATTGGAACGTTCAAACAGCTGATTGTGGCGTCACAAAGGAGCCCGCCCGCCGCTGGAATGGTAACCGCTCGCAGCAGCCAATAAGAGATGGCCAACGGCTGAAAGGCGGGGCTTTTTGAGCAGCGGTAGGGGGAGTTTTGAGCGCTCCACGTGAGTGTTGAGACCCGTGGTGGAAAGAAGGGCTGGGCTTGCGACGCGGTGGTAGAGGTAGGTTTCAAGTGCAGAGTACATCCGTGTGGTCAGTTCGCCCGAGGGATCTGCTGAGGGAAGGCGGGGCGAAGAACTGAAAATAGGGGACACCCCCTTGTGGGATCGCTTTAGAGTCCGATGAGTAAAGGTCTTTTTCTGTATCTGCCCCTTCGGCTGTTGAAGTCTTAGTGAGGATCTAAAAGAGCTTCTCTTGTAGTTCGCGTTCAGACTTCCAGGGGGGTCACCCTGTCAAAATAAAAAATTTAAAAAAACCAGACCTGTGGAGATGATATTTGTAATGCCGTTCAGAAATCGTCGTTTGTTACCTAGTGGGCGTCTTGCAAGGCCATAAGGGAATGCCTCATCCACAAATTCACAGTAACTGCTGCTCTTGTTTTGCATAAGAATTGTGTGGTTACATACCCTGCATTTCCTTCCCATTCTTCGACATGCACACTGACATTATTTTTTTCTTTTGCTCCAGGCATCTCTGCCAAATGAGATGGTGTTTTGTTCAACTGTTGAAGCAGGCCATTGTTTTAAAAAGTTTGTGGTATAATATGCTTTATTTTTGATCTTTCTCTTTTTATATATTCAGTTTAAACATAAGCAAATTGTTATACAGACTTATTTTAAAGATGGCTACCCCTTGGGATTAAGAAGAAGCAAAGGCATTTATACTAATTTTGAAGGGAGCTTTGCAAATGTGTACTGTGTGTACCTACAAAGTATGTGAGAGAAGCACTCTTGGATGTGTCTTCTCTTTCCAAAACTTAACCTTTGGATAAGCAGATATTTTTTAAAGATCCTGTAACACAACCTGGTGTCTTTTGCTATGCTGCTGGTTGGTGATATTAACATTTATATAAAGCATTTGGAGGGCCCTAGGTTGTAACAATATTTAAAAGGGAAGGCAAAGCTTTAATTCCAATAGTGAAAATAATTCTACCTTACTCTGTATCAAAGGAGATACTAAGAAATGTAATAGAATTCTATAACTCTACATTATAACCTTACATCATATCTCTAAGATAGGGAGATGCTATAGTTGTTTTAAAAAGCTCTCTTGAGGAATTTTTAAGAACATGTCTTGCCTTCCTGACTCCTAAGTCTGTCCAAAGTAGTTCAGAGCTGACCTTTGGTCATCTTCATTTCTGCTGACTTCAAAACACAGAGAATAAGCAGAGAACACCACAGCCAGCCAGTGCTCTGTCCTGCATCAGTAGGAGCCTTCAAAAAATGTTTTACTATTGATACCTTGACAGAATGACTGCAGGTTCCAAAGTAACAAAAAACAAACAAACACCCAACTCCGCACAAAATGGAAAGAGAATAAATTGCCATATACCTGTCCCATCATGCTTTTTGTTCAGGTTGTGTGCATTTGTTTGGTTGATTGTAAAAATAGCAACAAAAGTTACCATTACCAAGAGGGGAAGCAGCAAAGCTTCTCAGATACCGTTACAGGTAGTTTTTGAATTATGACCACAATTGGGACCAGAACTTCCGTTGCTGATGCAGTGAGTTGTGCCCGATTTTAAGAACTTTTTGCCACAGTCGTTAAGCAAATCACTGCGGTTGTTAAGTGAATCACATGGTCATTAAGCGAATCCAGCAACCCCTATTTACTTTGCTTGTTGGAAGTCCCCTGGGAAGGTCCCAAATGGTAATCATGTGATCCTGGGATGCTGTAACCATCGTAAATACATGCCAATTGCCAAGCACCTGAATTTTGATCACATGACTGTGGGGATGCTGCGACAATCATAAGTGCAAGGATCGGTCGTAAATCACTTTTTTCAGCGCTGTCGTAACTTCAAACAGTTGTTAAATGGTCGTAAGTCGAGGACTACCTGTACTGCATTTAACAGACCCTCTAAGCTATGATAGTGAATAACAGCTTGGGTACATATTACTGCAGCGATTGGTACAGGGGAGATACCTTCTAAATGAATAGGACCTGAAGAAGTAAAAAAGATGTTGCTTTGAAACTGGAAGGCAAAGGGGGAAAGAAATCTCAGTGGTAGCCACTTGTGAACTCCAGTTTGCATGCCATCCACATGATACATCTCCAAACCCATGCTTAAAACTTCTTTGTCTCAGTTTCTCCTGTACTTAAAAATCCAGTTTTTCTGTGTTGTGGGATTCTTCAAAGATCAAGATATCACTAAATGCTTTTTCCCTCCTGTATGGTGATCTTTCTGTTATGTGAACCCTATGATCCCCACCCCCTTCTCCATGGTCCAACAGGTTTTACAGCTTTGCAAATCCTCCACTTTATTTGTACCGTGCAATGGTAAACTGTAAATCTCTCTTAGTTCTTTCTGTCACCTCCTCCCACTGATCCAGACAGAATAAAATGAGACATAGCTCAAAATATTAATGATCATGCAAACAAATCATGCCCAAACCATTTGGTTATAAGCTATTCCTGAAAGGGCTGGAAGGGACCAGCAAGTTCCCTACTGCAGCAGCAGTAGGTACATACAGTACGTAGATAAAGTGACTTCTATTTCACAACTATGTTAACCTTTGCGATGCCAAAGAGGCTCTTTATTGCTTTTGTTGTAACAAACTAATGTAGCTGCCTGTGTCCAAATGTTGGGAATGGCTCTGTCTGGTGAAGTGGGGCTCTTATCACAGCCATACTGAATGTGGTTTCAGTTGAGGAACCAGGAATTAAAGGAAGAGCTAAAAAAGATTCAGCTTGCCTGGCTAAAATTACTATGTAAAAATTAATAAATGAAAGAACTGCCTTGTCACAGAGACAAGTCTAAGGATCTTCCCCACTTGCACTAACCACAGCATAAAAATGCCTTGGCAACATCTTTTTTTCTGTTTCCTCATAACATGGCCTTCATCTTGTTCACAGCCCATAAACGAGACAGCCTTAATTCATCCTTGGCTGTATCAGATTAATATTTTTCTCCTTCTTCCAACTCTGTCCAAGGGCAGCCTCAAGGTTCACCACATATGTTAGGCTTTGTCACCTTTATTTTGGAGGGAGGTCAGGTGACTTAAAGTGATTTGAAGCAGCAGCAGATGGGGATTGGCAATAGGAACAGTAAATGTTATGTGGGTAGTGTTTTCTGCCTACTTAATGAGTGGATAGCCCTTCAGCTCAGCAGTGGGGAAAGGGTCTGTGAGGAGAAAAAGGTTGCTACTGGACTTGACATTCTGGCCGTGCAGATCTGAACCTTCATTTTAGACTTGATTTCCTTGTACTGTATAGTGAAGGGTAAGCTGCATTTAGGACTCAATTAAACCATTGTGAACACTTACTAGCTTCCAGCTTTTTGACCCAACTGCTCTGAAGTGGAAATTTCACTCTAGTTTTAACAGCCTGAAATAACGGATTCAAGAATTAGAGGAATTCTCAATCCTGCATAGCAATGTCTATTATTAATTCTGAAGTTGAGTATTCTTCATTTGATCTCCAGTCTGCTTTACATGGTGATGGAACATGTATTAAAGAAATATAGATTACTCTGAAAAACATGTGAGCAAAACATTTAAGGAGACCTAATTGGATATTTTGCTATGTCCCATCATTAAAATTCCCATGTGAACTCATGAACATCAGGTGGAAAATGTTTAGCTTTTCTGTTATGTGGTTATATTATGTGGTATTATTCTCCTTTGCACCTTCATAATCCATTTAAATTGGAGTATCTTGGTTTAGAAATATGTTATATTGGAATACTTTTGTAATGTCTAAAGATATTCCTTATTATTCCCTCCTCTTTTTTTAAAACAATGGATCAGGGGATGAAGTCAGAGTTTGAAGTTTCAATATAACTATGCAAGTGAAGAGTGGTAACCTTTCAGTCAGATCTCATACTGTCTTTGGTTGTTCTTTGGCTCTGGAAAACTTGATGTGAAATCTCTTGGTAAGAACTGATGGTTCAGTTTAGCCATCAAAGTCTGGTTGATGGCATCTTGTCATGATCTGAGTTTCCCACTTGAGGTTTCTGCTCAGATGATTCTAGAGTGATTTCATAGCTGCATGAGATTTGTTTAAAGCATTACTTCTTGCCTACTCTGACTAGTATGCCTGGACCAGCTCTTCCAGTGCAGAATGAGTTGGGGAGAACTAGAAATAAAGAACAGGGAGATTATAGAAGAACAGGAGCCATGGGAAAGCAGTAGGAATTTATGTCTTCCAACATGTTAGAAAATCAGCATTCTGTTCTCTTTTTGAGTCATCAACAGTCATTGGTATCATGCTTTTAAATTTATGCAGGGCTACCCTGAGCTATACAGGTAGTACTTGCTTAACGACTGTTCATTTAGTGACCATTCGAAGTTATAATGGCACTAAAAAAAGTGACTTACAACTGGTGCCCGAAGTTATGACCATTGCAGAACCCCTGCAGTCATGTGATTGTGATCTGGGTGCTTGGCAGCCAGTTTGCACTTATGATGGTTGCAGCATCCCAAGGTCATGTGGTTGCCATTTGGAACCTTCCCAGTCAGTTTCTGGCAAGCAAAATCAATAGGGAACCGCGCGAGTCACTTAACGACTGCATGATTTGCTTAATGACCATGTGACTCGCTTAACGACTGCTGCAAAAAAGGTCGTAAAATCGGGTCTGGTCACATGATGATTTGCTTTACAACTGCATCACTTAGCAGCCTAAATTCCAGTCCCAATTGTGGTTGTTAAGTGAGGACTACCTATATTGTACTCCCAATTGATTGTATTTCTATGATTGGCTGTTCCTGGAATCCTCTTAGATGTCATCTATGGAACCTTCAAAATAGGTAAAGCAAAATTTTAAAAAAAGGCTCGTGTTCAAAACATTGTGAGATTGTAAAATATTATAAGATTTCAAAGTGCTAAAAACAGATCCTACAGGATTTCAGGCATAAATGCCCAAATCTCACATCATTACAGGAAAAATGTGTGAGATTTTGGCATTCTGAAATTGTGGAAGATCATGGAGATTTGACAGATTCATGAGATTTCACCTATTTTGATGGAGTTTTGTGCAAGCTTGGGCAATGGTGAAAAAGTTATAATTCCTACTGTACTACATAATCTGAAACATGCATCCCAACTTCTGATATACCAATGCAGAGCGTCCTGCAATGTAACTTTAAAATTATGTTTTTGCTTCTTTTATATTAAAAATGAAAACATTACCATTTCAAGTAAGTTTGTTTGAGCAGTCAGGAGTCCTTTCTCCTCCATTCCTCAAAGACTTAGACAACTTTTCTGTAAAACAATGAAAAGGATTTTCTTGGCATGCTAAGGATACTGAATACCAGGGGTGCCAGACATGCAAAGTCAGGCTGAATGATCAGGCCTTGGTGAGGGCTATCATATCTGTGTGGCAAAAATATAAACAAATACTAGGTGGCAGGAAAGAGTTACAAAAAATACTAACTCTTTGCTTCCATCTAGTGATCATCTGATTTTTGCAGCCCAGATATAATAGCCCCAGCCTTAATGAATATTGCAAAGCAAGAACTAAGTTTTTGCAGAAAATTAGAAGTTCTATGTCAGATTAGGAGATCTCATAATTGAAAAAGCTTGAATGTTGGTTATGAAAGCTGGTGGGGGGGGCAGTGGGTTGTGATTTAACCTAGAGTGCTTCCAGGGACATTTGTAATACCTCCGGGCACTAGTGATCAAAACTTTGTGCAATTATTTCTTTATTTTATTAAAGATGTTTCTTCAGATGCCAGAGATTAGTTTTAAAGCCAAACCATATCCTGAATTTAAAAAATCTCCTTCCATATTTTAACAGCATTTCTACCAACCCACATATTCAGTAGCAGCTGATGGAACTCTTTTCAGGGGCCTGAAAAACAGATCTTCAGTCTCAGCAGTTCATGTCTGTTTAGAAGAGAACAGTCAATTTATCTATCTATCTATCTGTCTGTCTGTCTGTCTGTCTGTCTGTCTATCTATCTATCTATCTATCTATCTATCTATCTATCTATCTATCTATCTATCTATCTATCAAATTTGTCACCATCCATCTCATTGAAACGAATCTGGGCAGTTTACAAAACAGTTAAAATCAATTAAAATTACAATATATAATACTCTTAATAAATAGAAAATAAATAGATCCAAGAATATATATAAAATTGGCAGTAACTCAGAGAGCATCATCAAGCCAGCCACCCCCAGGATTGGGTAAGATTGTTATCACCCCATGCAAGCTGGCAGAGCCAGGTCTTTAATCCTTTCCAGAAGGCCGGGAGGGTAGGGGCTTGCTGCACTTCTTGGGGGGAGAATATTCCAAAGGCAGGGGGAAATGGCAGAGAAGGCTTTCCTCCTGGGCCCCACCAACCGACATTCTCTCACTGACGGGGTCTGCAAACATGCCTTATCTGCCTGACTGGGTGGGACAGGTTGATGTGATGGGTGAGACGGTCCTTCAGGTAACTTGGACCGATGCCATGTAGGGCTTTAAAGGTGATAACCAACACTTTGAATTGGACCCGGAAGCAGACGGAGCAAATAATGTCTGAAGATAACTGGAGATGGTGTAATAGTTGCTACCCATACCCATTGGTTCATTTGTACATTTAGAGTGTTGCTTTGAGGATTGTGCCATGGCAACTTCATGCAGAATGAGACTTCCTGTAACCACATCCATTTCTCAGACTGTGTGTGCTCACAATGAGTTATAGCACAAATACTCTATCCTTGATTTAAATTTGTATGTGAGTTTTCTGACCTTCATGTGCAGCCAAGGTGCATAACTTTTTCCATGCTAAGGGATATTCTTAGTCCTTGAGTGTTGGTTGAGGCCCATACTCCAAAAAGTGCTAGGTGATTGATTGGTGGGTGGGATCACAATAACAACTAAAATTCATTTTATTTCATTTATATATTAATTAATTAATTATATTTAATATTGGGAATTGTTCAGGCTAGTTGTTGGGGGGGCATTAAATAGTTATATTTTATATTTATATAAGACAGATCTGTCAAGGTGAAAGGCCCAAGGGAATAAATCGTCATAAACGTAGAGGTTTCCAGAAGGGAAAGTTGTTTGATTTCAGTACCGTTGTCAAAAAGCCAGTCTTGCATCACCAGATGCTTCTGACAGTAACAGAATACTGTTTGGGGTTTGGGGCATAGTGACAGGGGATGGTTAAGGGCAAGTGTCAAGGAGAGAATATATGCTGGGAAGATTAAGGGCAAGCAATAACATCCTGATGGTGATGGACAGGGGGAGGTACTGTGGGAGCCAGGGAACAGTCCTGTCTTGGGAACACAACTGTGAGGTTCACTACTGATGCTGTTCTCCAGCCCCCCAAACTATATTCTTTTGCCTGGTCATTGGACCTCAGATGGCCTGGTCTCCAGCTGCTGTTACTTAATGTTGGAAAGGATTTAGTGGATTCCTGTAATGGAAGGCATGTGCAAGGAGGATACAGGAACGGAGGTTCAAGGTTATCAAGAGGGAGGGGGAGCATTCCAGGGGAAGCGCTTTCTCAGCCCACAGCAGGACCATGAGAAGATGGATGAGACTAGCCCCTCCCTACAGTCTTACAGGGTATATCCACTAGTTGCTTTGGCATAGGTTTAGTCTGGAGAGGTTCTGTCTATTAGGTGCAAGCTAATAAAGGAACTATACTGGACTGGATCACCTCATTGTTGTTCTTGGGTAGACATGACAATTCCTACACTGAACACAGGATTGGACTAGAAGACCTATAAGACTTTTCAATTTCCTACATTTTATATAGGAAATTATTTTGAAATTATATAAATTATATATAGCTCTATCTATCTATCTATCTATCTATCTATCTATCTATCTATCTATCTATCATATTTATGTGTATTGTGTCTGAAATAAATTATAAGTAAATTTATGTTTAAAATAAAATATTAATTACAGAAGATCAGGTTATAAATATCAGGAAATATCACATTTAGGACATATGTATCAGTTGATCCCAAAATGGACTACAAGTAGTCCTTATTTAGTGACTGCCTCATTTGGTGACTGTTTGCAGTTACAACAGTGATGAAAAAATAACTTTATGACCAGTCCTCACATTTATGACCTTCACAGGTCTGTAAAGCAAAGGAAAGCTGAAGTAAGATAATAAGCACAGTGGTGTTTTCACTTAGTGACTGCTTCGCTTAAAGACCAAGTTGCTGGTCCCAATTGTGGTCGCTAAATGAGGACTACCTGTAACAGATTGCACAAAACATTAAAGGAAAATAAATAACATGAATGGAAGAGTACCTTTTTATTGACCAAATGTTGCATCAAATGTCAGTGATTTTGCCATCTTAAAATAATCTTCATCCTTTCATCTGATGGTCCCTTGAATTACTTGACAGTAAATGACCAGACAAACTGGGTTTGGTGACTTCATGGTAATTCTGAATCTAAATTAGAATCAATCAGAACATTAGCTTTACAGGTAGTCCCCAGTTTAAGAACAAGTTCTGTTCCCAAGGTCTGTCCTTAGGTCGAATTTGTATTTAAACATGAACAGTATTATTGTATAATTATTATTATAATAATAGTATAAAAATCCTTAAGACTTGGTTATGCCAGCAGGCCTGGAGACTCCAGGGGATGGGGAGTTAGTGAGGTGGCTTCCTTATTTTTAACTTCCTTTTATTCTCTGTTTTATTTTGTTTTATATATTTTTAATGTATTTTACAGTTTTTAGCTTTGTTGTACGCCACCCAGAATCACCTGTGGTGAGATGGGTGGCTATATAAATTGATTTAATAAATAAAATAAATAAATAATACTGTATAAGTAGTATTATATAATTGACTCAACTAATGTGTATTTAACTCAAATCATTGTGTATTTTAACTCAAATTTTGCTCCATTTTGGTTCCATTCTTACTATGGGTCATCCATAAACCAGGCATTCTTAACCCGGGGACTATCTGTATTACATTTATCTTACACCTATAATTCCCCCTCCCTTCAAATTTGGCAGTACAGTGGTACCTCGGGATACGAACACCTCTACTAACGAACTTTTCGGGTTACAACCAGCTCTGGCCGCAAAAATTTACCTCAATGTGCGAACTCCGCCTCGGGGTACGGCCATTTTTCTGCCCTGACACGTGGTCTGCGGCCATTTTCCCGCCCCTGACATGTGGTCCGCGGCCATTTTCCCGCCCCTGACACGTGGTCCGCAGCCGTTTTCCCGCCGCACTGTGCGGCGCCCAGCCGTTTTCCCGCTGCGCCGCGCCGTGCCCAGCCGTTTTCCCGCTGCGCCGCGCCCGGCCATTTTCCCACCCCTGACACGTGGTCCGCGGACGCCAGAACGGATTAACGGTAATTACATTGAACCTTATGGGAAAATTTGCTTTGGGGTGTGACCAAATTCAGAGGGTGGAACAGATTAACCGGATTTACACTGAACCCTATGGGGAAATTTGCGTCGGGTTACGACCAACTCGGGATACGCCCAGAGTCACGGAACGGATAAGTTCGTATCCCGAGGTACCACTGTACTTAAAGAAGTCTATTTAAAAAGCCTCTAAATGTACTCATAAGCTGTTTTTGTTACAGTTATTTTATTTTCCTGCTGGGGATCCTAGTACAGAGCTGGGCTTGTGTTCTCCAAATTGCCTTAATAAAGTGCTAAATTTAGAAGACTTGAGACTTTCCCTAATTGGTTTACAGTATAAATGGAAAGGGAGGGTTTTCTCTTGCAATAATTAAAATCTCTGCTGGTAACTTTTCTTCTAGAAAGTTCATCAGACTAGAACTGTCGTTTAACCCATAACATGATAGACTTTGAAAGGAATTTGTGTTGCTAATTTGAACATTTCAGCCAGAAATCAGTCAATACTTTTTTGTTGTTGTCTTAGTCTTGTATACATAGGATCTGTACAGTTTTTAAGAAGATCTGTACAGTTTTTAAGAAGATAATTTGACCTGATCCACTATATCTAGATATTAATGCAATGTAATATTTTAACTAGTATTTCATATTTATAATTGAAATAATGCAAGTACTGTAAAGTAAAGCCACTGAATGTCACTGTGGTTCATCTTGTCTTCTCAAAGTTTGACATGTATCTTTAGCCAAGGTGGTAAATTCCTTAACCTCCTGTTCCATGTTTTCCATTGCTGATATTGACCCTTAAAGCTCTTTCCATATATGTTTCCATGACTTCCACCTCCATGACCACATCATTGTTCGTAACATGTGGCAGTTTGGTTGCTTGTTGTCAGACTTGGTTCAACGTTATCTAAACTTTTACATGTCTTAGGACTTTATAAGTATGCTAAAATTAGTTTCATCTGTCTATCCCAGTCTTCTTAGGGCACACTTCTTGGATTCTTAAAAGGACTTAGCACCTTTGATATACATTAGCACAGTCAATTATGCTCAGGAGTTATAGTTCTTCATTGCCATATTTGAATCTGGCTGAGCAATATCTTCATCTCATGAAAAAGAAGCTAATTTGATATGATCTTTTCATAATACAGCAACCATTTAATAGTGAAATCATCTTCCCTTTAGCTATTCTATTTTGTTGGCTACATTATTTCTATTTTATTTCTAAATTTCATTTCCTTTTGGCTAGAGAATAAAGACCCTGTCCTAATGGGAGATCCTTAGAAAACTCTTCATAATAATCTTGTTTGTCTCTGAAACAGAATGTCTGACGTGATCATTGGCACTTCTCCACAATGCAAAACTTTCTTATTACTTTCAGAGGTAGAGTCTTACCCCCTGTTAAGTAGTGTTTAAAAACAAACATCACTCAGGGCAAATACAGAATTGCCTATCTGCAAAGGAAGAAAAAATTGGAGTGCCATGTTACCCGCTGCATTAATTGTAGATAGATGCTTAACACTTTTTAAAATGAACTCCTTCAAAATGCCTATTACAGAGTATTGTATGTGTTGGAGCCACGTAATAACTGAAGTTATCTGATGCAACTTTTGAAGACCCTTCTGATTCAGTAGGCAATTATTTCAAGTAACTTGATTTAATAACTTTATTTTTCATGTGTGCTGGATAATAGGAAGCACTATGATACTTTAGAAACCATTCTAGGGTATGTATTGTTTCATTCATGCTATGCAAATTTTCTGTAAGGATTTTCTTTTCAAAAGAGAATACTGTGCTTAAGGAGAATCTCTTTAATAGTGCTGCTACCAGCTCTAGATGTTGAAAGCTCTGCACATTTGTAGATACAGCTTTGCCTGATCTGATGTACAGATGTTGGTCTACACCTTCCCCTGTTTTGCTACATTGACTAGGCTAGCCTGGAAACTGGTTAGGTTCCATTTTCTCCAAGTCAATTCATTAAAAGTTGTTGGGTCCTTTTCTTCCTGCCCTTTAGCAATGCTTTTATGACTTCAACCTAGCCTTGTGTCCCTCCCTCCCTCCCTCCCTCCCTCCCTCCCTTCCTTCCTTCCTTCCCACTCTTGATGTCTTAATCTAGCAATACTCTTAATCACATCATGGGTGTTTTTGTATTATCCCAATTATTTGATGAAGCAAAGAAATTTATAATCAGGGAGTATGTTGACAATACTGGCCTTTACCAGGTTTGGCTACAAATCGGTTGTCCAGGAAATTATTGTTGATGGGCAGATTTGTGGCCCCAAGTTTGTTCTTTTGTCATTTGTTAAGCATAAACCAGAATTTTGACCCCTTTATTGTATACAGAAAACTGGCTTTTATGAAGTACGATACATGGCCACATTAAAAATCACTAAGACAAAGATGCATAACCTATGGTGCCTGGCCTCATTTCAGAAGCCCTGGAAAGTGATGATAACTATTATTTCTGGGAAAAACTGGTTGCATTTGCATCATAGTAAGCCACAATTTGTGTTTTATATTCATTTTGTGGGTTTTGAACCCAGTTATTTGTAAACTACAGGTTATTGCTTATTTTGCTGTGCAAATGCAGTCAAACTATAATAAAGCAAATTTCAGCTTTCTGATTTTTCTCCTTTTTTCTAACTACTAATCATAGAGATGTCAGCAATAGGTGAGGCCAAGGCACACATACAGTCTGCAGACTGATGCCATACGCCCCATTATATGTGGGTATGACATCAACACACATACAATGGAGTGGGCTTTAATCCACAGTTATGCCCATTCTCCATTATGGAGAGCTCTGCCAATCAACATTGCCATGTTAAGTTTTTGGTATGTCTTTAGGATTTTGTGACAAACATCTGTTAAGATCATTATCTACAGAGATTTAAGAGAAATTACACAGATGTTCAAGCTAACTTAAGAACAAGCCTAAATTTAACAGCCTATTAGGCCTAGGGTTATTCTCTATCAGAGTTAACTGGGAACAGTAAAATAGTTCATTTCAGATGTTTATAAGAGCTAAAGTTCAGCTTTTAGCTGGCCATGACTTCAAGAGCTTTGTTAAAGCCACTGATTCTCTCTTATCTTTTGTCCACCACAGGGGAATAAAAGAGCAAGGTAATTTTACAAGGTTGTTTCAGGAATTGTTAAAATATGCATGAAGTACTGTATAAGAGCTGTAACAGCTGGAACATAGACTTAGCTGGAAAATACCTGTGTTTAACCCCCTATTCAGCTGGTTAAAAGTTCTTTGCCCAGGGACTTGCTCATAATTGCACCTTCCTAATAGGGTTGTTGTGAAGATAATGTGTGTTTGTGCGTCTGAGAGAGAGAAAAGAAGAATTCTTGATGTCACTTCAAGCTCTTTTGGAAGACTGGTATGGAAAAAGATATAGTAACTATTTGAGTAACTAGCATTTCCAAAGTACAGTCTATCTATATGCCTGGATATTAGTAGTAATGCTAATAGTTGAGCCACAAATTCAGGAATCTTTTATGCTTTCTATATGCATCTAGTATATATATTTTATGGGTGAAACAGTTTTGCTGCTTGGACAAGCAAAGCTAGTAGCTGCTTTTTGGCTGCCCTCTCTTTAGAGGAAATGCAGCGGTACATTTGGGCAGAACGCAGCGTGGGTCCAGAGATGGGTATTCACTTTGATATCACTTGGAATATTATTCTGACCACTCATTCATCTCTATAGTGTTGTGATCTCATTGTGCATTTTGCTTTTTACTACTTTAAGCAATACTTTGGCGAGAGAGAGAGGGGGGAGGAAGGAAGGAAGGAAGGAAGGAAGGAAGGAAGGAAGGAAGGAAGGAAGGAAGGAAGGAAGGAAGGAAGGAAGGAAAATTTTACTGCGACTGCAGTCCAGTATTAGAGTCCTCAGCACACAAACTTGAATTCCATATGCATGGAATTTTTCTCCCACACTTAGTGACAACAGCCACATGCTTGTGAAGGGCTGTGGGTCAGAGCCTATCCTGGTCTGATGTGCTATCAATCATTTTGTGACCATCCACAGCACAAATTCAAATCACTCTATTAATAGTGCATTGGCAAAAACAGTAAGCGTTGACATGCTGACACTCACAGCTGTCTTTTTTTTGAAGATGGAAAAAAGACTCCTGTCTGGGTTACTCTGAATGAGAGGACTCGTTAGGATAAAATTTCCTTCTGTGCCAGCAAGTGATATCCCAGTTAAAATTAACCTGCAGAAAAGAGGCTGGTAGTTTACTGAAGAAATAAAGTTTGCAGCTTCAGTTCTTTTCATCAATATTTTGTGTACATTCTATATACAATAAAATCACACACACGAACATGCATACAAACACATCGCAGAGGCAAATGATTATCTTAAGGCAGGGTTTCTCAACCTTAGCAACTTTAAGATATGTGGACTTCAACTCCCCAAATTCCCCAGCCAACAAGCTGGCTGGGGAATTCTGAAAGTTGAAGTCCACACATCTTCAAGTTGCTAAGGTTGAGAAACTCAGTCTTAAAGAATCAAGTTCTTATTTCAGTATTGTTTGCTCTTTATGGGCCACAATTCTTATTCAATTGTTTGAGATTGACCAACATTAGAAAGGGAGATTTCTTTTTTATATTGTTTTCCTTTATCATCTTAATAAAACAAAACAAAGTGAAAAAACAATAGTGAAAGAAAAAAGAAAGTAATACAACAGCAACAACAAAAAGTCTATGCTGTAGGCTAGAGTGGGAATTTAAAAAAAAATCCAGGAAGAGGCCAGTTGCAAACCAGTTACGTATCATGCCAAGAAAACTACTTTCTGTGTCCGGGTAAGTCACTAGCCATCAGTATCAACTTGAAGGCATTTTACTTTTTCTCACTGTATGTTTTCTGATGCTTCTAACAACAAATCCAACTTGCTTCACCTGCACAGCATAGTTAACAATCTGTGTCATCTTCCACTGATTCTTTGGGATTGTGAGCCTTACTGTTTGGTACCAATGCTTCTGAGTCATGCAAATGTGTGGTTGCAGTGCTCTATTACTATACAGCAGGAGGGCAAACTTTTTGACAGAGTGGCAGAACTTAGTGCCACTCCCTGCTGTGTCTCCAGTCTCTGCTAGTGCATGACCTGTGCAAGACATTCTGTTGAGCAATGCCACAAGTTCATGCATCTGAGAAATACAAATACTGCAGTAAAAATATGGAAATTGATGTGACTGTCTTTGTTAAAACATCAAACCTAATTTACTGCAAAATGCTACCAAAACAATGGGATAGAGTAGATGGCTGTGGTGACAGCCAAGCAAATGGAAGATGATCAGTAAGTTGGGGGGAGGGGGGGTTGGAGCCAATAACATCTAGCGTATAGCACATCCACTGTGACAGTGCCAGTATGTGCAGAACTGGTTAATGCTGCTCTAAGACTGAAATGTGTTGAGTTCACATGCAGACATCAAGCTTACTGGCTGACTTTCAGCCATGCTCAGCATAACTCATCTTGTGGTGTAAAAGGGAGAGGGCCAGGTAAGCTACAGAGGACTTGGGCAAAGGACAAGATATGAAGGTAATACATAATCATATTTTGGAGCTGATTTGTTATGTGAGGCCCATTTACATTGGGTAGAAAAATGCAATAAATATAGGATTGAACAAATGTTTAAATATGAGTTTGGCCATTGCTACCCCCCTCAAGAGATTAGAGCCATATGTTATATTAAATCTGAATGTCATTTGTTTGATTTTTCCTCAGTGTGTTTTATGAATGTAACAAATGTGATTGTAAACTGAGTTGATGGCTTAAAGTAGAGAGTAACTTTTGGTGACTGAGGACCCCAATTAACATTTTGGTGGGTGAGACCCACAGTGGATAGATTATATCAAATGTAGAATATTTTCCCCTAATTTCTTTAAAGTTTATATTGCAGTTTTTGTGTGTTTCCTGCCTCAGAATAGTGGACACAGACTTGCAATTTTCAGCATTTGAGCCACTGAATTGTAGAACAAGAGCTCCTGGTTCAGTCATGGCCCTAGAGCCACTGAGTGTCCAGCTCTAGTTTAGCATGATGTTGAACTCCATTGATTGTGCCTTATTCAGAATTCTTGATCAGGAACAGTGTTTGAAACCATTCCTCAAATCTTTCTAATCCCAGGAGCCACTTACCAGTGTAACCTTACAGATGTTTTCCTGTTCTTCATAGACTGGAACAGAAACTGACCCAGACTGCTTGAGCAGATAGCTGAGATCATAAAAAGAACTCAGGGCTGAAGAGCAGTACAGGAAGCTGAAAGTGGAAAGGTGTCTTTTGGTTGTAGAAACTGAGTGGTTGATGTGTTTGTGTGTGTATGTGTGCATGTATGCACACATGTAATGTTTTCATTCAGCATTCCCAATCTGTTTTCAGTGTTTGTGAGATAGTTTTTCTTCCTGGTATCTGCATAGTCCCCTAGTTGTGACAGTTAGAAGAAGCCAGATGGTCATGTTTGATTACTCAGGGCTTTTGTTTTAATCTGGAAATCATAAATCAGTTAATCACACATTAATTGGTTAATTACACAATCAATTGTCTATGCCTTATGTTGTAGTATTTCTCAGTTGAATCCTTACTGCTGATCAGTAAAGGATCTCAGCATTGTGCACACTATCCCAATTTAAACAGGGTCAGGAAAAGAGAAGTGCAATGTCAGGAGACAGAGAAAGAATGACTACAAATGACAGAGAGCTGCTCTTCTAAAAAGATACTTTGAGATTGTAATGGTATGTAGGAATGACCTTGGGAGACAGGAGGAAGAGCCACAGACTAGACAACCATCATGCAAAAGGTATCTCAGCCCACAGAAGCAGAGAAGACGTAGGAATCGTTTCAGAAGGGACTTTCCCTAGTTTTCTGGAGAGTAAAAGGAAAGGAGAGGAGGAATACGTCCAGGCTTGCAGGATTCTGTTAACGTAAACTTACAATAAAGATAGAGCTGGTATTCATTATGCTTCTTGTCTGGATTAACATCAAAGGGCTAACTTCAACCTTGCAATTCCGAAAGTATTCCTCAATGTCTCAGTGAATGGCATCAGTGACCAATCTTTTCTGGGACTGGAAGCTAAGCAGGGTTTGGTGAATATTTGGATGGAATGCTACCAGGGCTGTAGACCACATTAAGAAGTTGAAAAACATCCCAGAAGAAGGCAATAGCAAATGACTTCCATGCTGTTGCATACATACAATCATCAGAAGTCAAGCTTGGCTCGAGGACACCTGTACTTTATTACATAATCAAGGTAAAGTTCTTTCAGTTATGACACCAAGCTGTGGCATGAACATGTAGGCAGAAAAAATGTCTCCTTCTCCCCAATCTTACAGTTCACAATCATCCACTGAAATGGAATATTCAAACTGCACATTGATTCCATCTGGACTTCCTCCAAGGAACAGATTTTACACCAATGGTGCTGTTCATGCTTTTTTAACCAGTAGAAAAGTTTCTTTTATTAGTTGCTCCAATAAAAGGCATTTCCTCATCTGTTATGGCTCCAGTGTAGCTTTGAGATTCCAAAGTTTATTCATTTATTTTTTTAAGCATGCCTTTTAATTTGTATAAAGCAGCAGTACACAGGAATACTTTTCTTGATGCTGCCAAACAGCACTGAACAGGAAGAAGCTGTCATCTATTTTTGCTTGTTGATGTCCTTGGGTCAATTACTGGCTAGACAAATATGCTTGTGTAATCCCATGGTGTGGAGGGGGAGCAGAGAGATTGCAAATCATTTCAGCAATACTGGAAACTGGGTTAGCTATACATACCTTGCTTTGAACTCTTCTGAAGAAAGCTAGGGGACACTGAAGTCTTCTACTAATCCCTCATCTCTAATGTTAGTTGTCTAACATGTAAGATGTCTGCACTGATTGCAATGATTATCTGAAAGATGGTGAATGTCAATCATTGGCATAAGAATGCTGACAATCCCAGCCAAGTTTTATAAAATTGTCAAAGCTCCAGTGAAATATCAGGGATGTTCACAATTTCCTTAATACTGATTGTCAGCCTTTCCTTTTGGGGTGGGGTGGGGTGTGCCTTTAAGTCAGTCTTGATCCCTGCTGACACGTTCCTGCAGTTTTCTTGGTAACATTTTCAGAAGTGGCTTGCCCTTGCTTTCTTCCTAGGGCTGAGAGAGGATGACTGGCCTAAAGTCTCCCAGCTGGCTTCTCTGCCTAAAGCAGAACTAAAATAGATTTCCCTGCTCCTAGTCCAGTGTGTTAACCACTAGACCAAACCACCTTTCTTTCTTACCCAGAGCCCCCTCAAAATTAAAATTAAAAAAATGAACAGTGGGTTCTAATTCTTTGGATAGCAGCAAAATGCATCTTGGATCATCAGAATTTATATATGTGTGTGTTTTTGCTTATGGGATGTGAAATGTTAGAACACCATCAGGGTGTCCTCTATGTCTGAGGGGGCAGGAGAGAGGTGGTGACTGAAATGAGCTTGGCAAACTTTCCAGACATGCCATGAGTATTCCTAGTGTCCCATAAAAATACCTTACATTTTGCAACCTTCTAAAAAATTCAGTCTGATTAATTAATTAATTTATAAGATTTATTGACCACCTCAGTCCAAGGGGCCAGGACAAAAAATGTAAATAGTATGTAATAAGTAAGGAATGTTGGATGAATTGCTCTAAAAATTGGATGTAAAGATTAGGGAGCGGTACTTTGAGCAGGAAAGGGTGTCACCTGTTAAAAATCTGTTAGCTGTGCAGCTGTTAAAGACATTTGGAGCCCTCCCACAAAATGTAGAGGGAATCCTAAATGGGAGAAAACTTTTTTTTCTGGCTGATTATAGAGTTGGAGGTTGGCTTACGTTCTGCAGCTGCCATGCAGTTGGTTGGTCTGGGCAGTAGCCAGCAGCCATTCTCACAAATGGCAGTGAGAATGTGTGAAAGGGGAACATGTTTCTTTTATGCCATTTTTTGGTAATACATGTCTGAGGACTTTCCTGGGAGCATCCAAATGACTTGGCGAAAAGAACTTAATATCTGTGTTTGTAGTGGATGGGGTGGCAGTATTGGTGGGCTGGAATTGAATGTCTGTGTTCCCCTGGGTGAAAGATGGGGGTGCTGTTGGTGAGGGATAGAGGTTGTTTTTAGCCCTTGGTTGCTCCCAGTGACAGTGGTTGGAGATTTGGGGGTGTGGTGTGGAGAGTTTATGGCTGACTGGAACCAAGGATTCCTGAATGCTAGATCAGAAGCCATTCATACAAGCAAATTGGCCAACTGTGGATGTTAATTAGGTTTGAATAGGGCCCTTTGGTCGGGGTATTGCATGAGTTAGAGTGAAATTGGTTGCTGGGGGGGATCGGGCAGACAGTAGTATTTTGATAGTGATGGTCAGAGGGAGATAGGAGGGAACTGAGGATGGGGAAAGGTGGGTTTGATATCTTAGATCGATCCAGCATTCCAGCCCCCCAGGTTCCTCCCCTGTGCCCAGTTACTGGAACATCAGAGGTCATGGTCTGTGGCTGCTACTACTAAATGCCAGGTGAGTTTTTAATATGGCCTCCAACCATAGTTTAATTATGAATGAGAGGGCTGGCGGGCATGTATAACCAAGACCTGGGTGGGCATGGAGGGGGACAACTTTTCTCTGGGTGATATGCCCTCCTGGATTTCAGTTGTTACATCAGCTCTGACTGCAGGGGAGGGCAGGGGTGTGGCTTTTGTCATCTGGGAGACTTGTGAGGCTAACAGAAGCATTGCACTGAAGATAACCAATGTGAGACTCTATTAATGAAACTGGGCTCTAGGGATCAGTTGGGACTGCTGCTACTTTATCATTCTCCCTGCTGTGTAGCAGCTTCCCTGCCAGAGCTGCTTGGCTCTGTGGCCTAGTTGGTGGTAGACTTTTCTAGACTTAAGATACTGGGAGACTTCAACTTGCTTTCTCAGGTTGTGGGGGCAGAGGGGTTCATGGCTTCCGTAGCAGTCATGGACCTGACCAAGGTTATCAAAGGCCCAATTCACATCAGTGGTCACACATTACATCTGTTTTTTGGGGGTTTTTTGGTCTCAGAGCAGTGGCAACATGATCTGAATGTGGGGGACATTAACATTTGTCCCTTGTCATGGTCAGATCACATTCTGATTTTGTTGCAGTTCTCCACAAACCATTCTGATTATCTCTTACCAGCTGTCAGCCCTTCACAGTAAAACAAACTAGGAAACAAATGCCATGTAGGTCAGTACTACTTTTATTGTAAAAATCTTGCAAGTCTGAATGTGTTTTCTACCTTCCTCCCTTTATCTTTGTGTGAACTAGGGAGGGGCTTGCCTGAGATGTTTACTCACATTACATTCTTGCCTGGACTCAGACCCTTTTTATCTGACTGTTGCCTTGGTAGTGGCTCTTCCTCCTGTTCCTCAAGACCATTCTTTCTGTACTGTATACCAGCCTTCAGTACCATTGACCAGGGTATCCTTTTGGCCCAATTTAGGGGGTTGGGAGGGTGAAACACAGGGTTGTGGTGGTTTCCTCTAAGATCAGTTCTCATCAGTACTGGAGTGAGGAGAAGTTTCACCCTTAACCTCTATTTTGTGGGGAACATCAGAGCTCTACTGTCTCTCCACTCTTATTTACTATCTATATGAAGCTGCTGAGTGAGGTCATCTAATGGCACAGGGTGAGGTATTATCAGTATGCAGACAATATCTATTAGAATCTCTACCTGGAACAACCAAGTGATTCAGTAGTGCTTCCACAGGGTCTGGAGGCTGTAGGGGCCTGGATGGAAAGGAACATGCTCCAACTAGCAAGATTAAGTAGCTCTAGTTTTTGGGACTTCCTGGATCTGGGGACTAACCTCCTTTGGTTCTGGATGGGGTGGCACTTCCCTAGAAACAGCTGATGCACAACTAGATGCACACTTTGCATCCTGCTCAGGAGGGCCTTTGTACAAATCCATCTAGTATGTCAATTGCATCCATTCCTAGACTGGGAGGCCCTACTCATTGTCACTCATGTTTTGCTCACCTCCCATTTGGATTATTGCAAAGTTGTTTACATTGGGCTGCCCTTTAAGACCACTCAGAAGCTCCAGTTGGTCTAGAATGCAGTAGCACAGGAAGTTATCATCTATAAAGCTCTTCATGACATAGGCTAGGTTCTTATTCATTAAGTTTATATGCTCCCCAGAGTTGTTAGGAGTCAGGCACATCATCATCATCATCATAATCAACAACATCAGGACTACTTATCTCCAATCATCTCTGCTCATCTCACAAAATCTTAAAGGGTGAGCACACTCCCTATTAAACATTGCCATCTAATATGACTCAGGAGGTGTGCCTTCGCCATGGTGGTGTCTGTCCTATGGAACACCATATCCCTTCCTGGATTCCACATCAGCAGAGGGAATGATGGCAAATTAGAAACACAAGCCTATTGAAAAACAACCCACACTAACCAAGTACTCCATTTCCAAAGTAACAACTCAGCCTCCCACAAGAGGAACTGTGTAAGAACACTTTTTCAAATGAGCACAAACACACTGCAGCAACCCAGAACAGCAGAAAAAGGAAACAGAACACCTATACAACGTCTTCCAACAAAATGGATATCCATGCAACTTTATCAAAAAGTGTCTGACCACTCAACCTACTACAATCAATACAAGCTATGAAAAGGATAACACTGTCATACATCAGAAACATCTCAGAAACAATCAACAGACTATTACAAGCACATGGCATCTCTGTAGCACACAAACCAACTGAAGCCCTCCAAAATAAACCAAAAGACCCAGTAGCCCAAAAAGAAAAAAGAGGAGTCATCTACAGCATACAGTGTAAGGACTGTAACAACCACTATGTAGGACACACAGGCAGAAGGCTAGCAGAGCGCATCCATGAACACCAACTAGCAGTCAGAAGACATAATGAAAACTCCTTAATCTCACAACACATGGACAGACTTAACCATAGTTTCAACTGGGAAACTGTCAGCATCTTAGACCAAGCTAAATCCAAAAACACAAGGTAATTCCTGGAAGTTTGGAATTCAGACAAGTCAGCCATCAACAGGCACATAACATCTACACACTATTCAAAAGAGAGAATAAAAAGGAAACAAAAAGAACAGAACACCTCCTTGCCAGCAAGCAACACCCAGATAAGCAGAGATTAACACCAGAATTAACACCAGACAAACAGTCAAGCAGTAAATGATACCTTAATTAAGGAACTACCAACTCAGACAGACAATTGAGCAGTAAACAACAGCCTAATCAAGGAACTACCAAGGAGAAAAGAACACCCCCACCAACACTGACAGGGCAAGTTACTGTATATAAAAAGAGAGCAAACCCCACTCCCTGCTAGCACTGAAGATGTTATCTAGCCCAGTAACAAAACATCTGCAAGAAAACAGCAAAGCTCAGAGAACCCCAAGGACTCCACAGTTCAACCCTGAGCTACATATATTCTCTTCTATTGGGAACACCATATCCCCCAAACTTGGATGATCCCAATTTTCTTGCTTTTTCTAAGGCACTGAATATCTGGGTCTTCCCCCAAGCATTGGAACCAGGTTGTGGGGTAAGCCTGTCCTGGTATTCTATTAACATATGTGTTGAGTTTCTCCTGGTGCATTAGAGTGTTTTAATTGCTTTTAGATTGTTTTTTTTATTATTGGTTATTCTATTATTTGTGAGCTTCCCAGAGTCATGTGTCAAGTGAGCCTCCATAATCAAATCAGCCTCCAAAGATCTACCTGTTAGGAGTAGAGGCAATCTTGACTTCCAGGAGCCGCAGTGTGCTCTCATTTTGTTTTCTGCACCAGAGTTCATGGGGGTGAATGACAAAAAGATCTGCTGTAAACTTTGATATGTGGCAGAAAAAGTGAAAGAAAGACTTATAGCCCAGCTTTCCAGAACTGTAAATCTTTTGAATTATCAATCAGCTATGTATCTGGAGAGCACCTTGTTTGGGTAAGCTGCTTAACCCTCTTTTCTCACAATGGTCCAAAGGCTTTTTCAAGATCCCTTCTCTGTAGGGGTTTCATAGTGAGGTTTAGGGGTTGCCCCAGAATCATAATCTGGCCTTTATAAAAAAAAAAAAGTCTATTTCTATTGCTATCTGTTAAAAGTTCGTCCCGAGCAGTTATTTGTCCCAGCTGGCAGTATCTGTGAAGGTCAGAGTTAACTTCTAAAGCATGGCCTATAAATAGTTCACCTGTAAACACTGCACTAAGGCTAGCTAAATTAGGCTTAACTGTGAGTTAAGCTGACCTTAAATTGGTATTGGCCAGGCAGCTCTGTTCCTGATAGGAACCTCTTTCATATCAACTCAGCTTATTTGACCATCGCACTCAGTGTTAATTGACTGGTGTTGGCTCTTCAGGCTCTCAAACAGAAATATTTTCCATCCACCTGCAACCTGATAATTTTAACTAAGAAACAGGGGATTAAATTTAGGGACTTTCCATATCCAGTGGTATGTGATATACCACTGTGCTGTATCTATATTAGTCCACTGGTTTTATAGGGCAACGTGGGAAGAACTTGGCAAATATTTATCCCAGCATGTCTTGCCAGTTATTTGTCTTAAAACATGTATTTTTGCTCCCCCGTAGTGGAAACTAGTGACAGGCAAATCTCACAACCTAAAATGCTAAATTTCGAACTGGCCTTGGGAAACTTCAGTGAAATTAAATTAAAATTAAAGGAACCAAATAACAATTATTAGGATTATTTCTCATGTAATTAATATTTAAAAATTGTGTTTACAGTTTTTGATGAACTCTATAGGCTTCATACTGGGAATCCCTGTTATAGGGGCTAACTGGGACCCACTGGGAGGGGAGCAGCAGATCCTATAATGGTCCTAACATTCATGGAATCTGAATCAGAAATCTAATTCTAGAGTAAATTTTTTAGGGTTGTCTGGCATGCATATTTTTGCTAATAAATGGATGATTGAATGATTAATTGATTGACATGATTGAAAAGCACCAAACTCCCCAATAAATTACATTTAATATCTGTCAGTTCTGATTCTGTGTCTCAGATTGAAACCACCTATTACCATAATCTCCATAAGTGGCCCAGAAAATCATGGCAACAAAATGGGGCATTTTTTCATTTGGGGTTGCCCGCATTTGCGCATTGCTATGACTTACACGTACAGCCGATTTTACACTGAGGTCCACTCTTGGCCAAACAATAGGAATGAACAAGACAAAAAAAAATGTGATTAAAATTTAAAACAAGATTCAAAAATGCAATTGCTTATAGTCAGTATAGTTACTCCTGAGATATTAAGTAGGTTTTTCTTTTGGTCACATTAAACACTGCAATTCATTGTTAAGTTTTAGAGGAGCTTTGGAATTCACTTCCAAGACTGTACAAGGGAAACTGCAGTCTGTGCTTTCTAAACTTAAAGAATTGGTTTTGGCTGAATCCACACACATGAACTTCACCTGCTGTCTCATGAATGCATTCCCAACTGGATTGCATACACAGAGGGATTGAATATCCTTTCAGGCAGTGCTTGCTTACTGTCTTACATTTAAGTCAGCTGTTTGTCTCACTGATCCAAAATACCAGTTGGCATGTCTGTGGGTCCTGCTTTGGAAAACTAATCTAATAATGCTGGAGAATGGAGGACCAGATGGATAAATTTAGAGACAGTCTGAGTTATTTAAGCACCTGGGGGAAAAAGAGAGAAAAAGTCAAGATGAAAGGTACTTCAGAGGGTTTATATATCACCACCAGGAATTCTGTACTTCCACAGTGCTTTCTTTAACGTGATTTCAAAGATGACCAACATAAGATTATGGTCACTGTCTCCTGAGGGTTGTAGGGCATTGAGCGAACTTCCTAGTTTCAAAGTGAGGTCTCATACAATCGGAAGGTGGGGGTTGGGGAGGTTGGAGGGCAGACGTTATAGGAAATAATCAAAGAGCTTGGTGAGAGTTACAAGTAGTTGCTGGGTTAAGAATGCCTGGTTTACAGATGACCCATAGTTAAGAACAGAGCCTATTGTAGCAAAATTCGAGTTAAATACACAGTGGTTTAACTGTATTACACAATATTACTTATATAATATTATACAATAATACTGTTCTGGCTTACATACAAATTCAACTTAAGGACAGACCTTGGGAACAGAACTCATTCTTAAACTGGGGGCTATATTGCTAAAGCTTCTAGTTATTCTCAGTATTAAAACAACAACAACAACCCCACACACCCAAGTTTGCAAAAATAAGGCAGGAAGAAGCAGGGGTGTGTTCCTTACTAGCTAGGCCGAGTCTGTTCTGTTTTGATGTGAAAGGCTCTATGCCTCAAAATAGAAGCAGGGTAGGAATGGGAACAAAATCATCAGCTCATTGAATTTGATAATGGCTGAACATGATCCTTTTTCGTCTATGTCCTTGGCATTAAATTCACAACATGTGCCATTTTATTTTGGAATTGGTATTTTGGATTTAGCATACAAGTGTTAGCCACATTTCAGAATTAATTGGAAAGCTACATTTCAAGGCGAAAAATTGTTTAAGGCTGCTTCCTGTAGAGCGGTATCTCCTTTTTCCTGTCATTGTAACAATAAGCAATCTTCCCAGTATAATCAAAGGATGCAACCTATTATTATCTAATTTTCTGGACAGTATTGGTTTTGCAATCAGCCATAAGTGGGTTCCCTGGGCCCCAAGACAAACTTCTCAGTTGGGGCCCCAGAATGGGTTGAGATAGTTTGGCTGTTGAGCACCTTCTGGGCTGCAGCAATTGAGGATGGGCTGGAGAAAGGGAGGAGGGTCTCTTGGCCACTTCTCTCCTGTTGCAGCAGCCACAGGCTCAGAAGAAGAGCAGCAAGGGCCAGGGAAGCCACAGGACTTTGGAGGGCTTTGCCTACATCGCACGGACCCCTCATCCCACCTCCAAGCAATCCAGCTGTTTAGAGGAAGAAGAGGCTGCTGCTGCTGTTGGCTAAGGCAAGGGCTGACTCATGAATGGCAGTGCAGGGGGGGGTGGTGTAGCAACAGCAGTGGCTACTTCCTCCCTCCCGCTCCTCTTCTTACCAGGACTTTGTGCAAGTAAGTTGGTTGAATGTTAGGACAAGAGGGAGCATGGACCTTCCTATCTCTGCAGGCCCCAAGTCAGCTGCCTCTGCTGCCTTCACTGTTTGTAGGTCCCTGCTTGCAGTGCAATCTTACTGAAACCGACTCAGTGGTAGCCTGATTTAGCATAGGATCACAGCTGTAAAAATTGGTGCATGCATTTAACAAGCACACAAAGTAATGTGTGGATTCAGCTTTAGCATATCTCATGACAATGCATGAATAATAATAATTTATTAAATTTATATGTCACTTGACTCCCAGTGACAAACTATATGCATGTCGTTTTGTCCTCTTCAAATATTTCTGTCATCCTTGTTAAGCCTGTGAACTACCAAGTACGGCATTTAGCTTATTAAACGTTTTAGACAAACTTGCCCTGAAGGCTTAGAATTAGCCGACACTCAGAATAACTACTATATCCTATGAAATAAATACATAAAATATCGAGTAAAATGTAAATGCAGTACAGTATTTTTGTATCTCTCATTTTCCCCAATAGCTACTTAATTCAAACACATTTCACTAAGTTCACCTGCCACACCCCTAGAAGTGTCTGCAGGAAAGGTGTTTCCCATTTGGTGTTTCCCATTATTACAGTGAGGTCATAAAAATAAGAGGGGCAGGTGATGTTTTGGACATTTTATATTTCTGTTTTTTTACTCTATTACATTTAGTCACTTTTTATTGTTGCTACTATAGGTTAAGAAAAAAAACCATTTCCCCTTGTTTTACTCATGGCCATCTTAGCCCAACTCTGTTGTCTTTCCTCCTCCTTCCTCTTCCCTTGAATTTTCCTCCTTGCTTCTCCATTTTTATTCCAATGCATCCTCTCTGTTACTGGATCTTCCCCCACCACTGAAGAGATTAAATGTCTCCCATGGAGCTCAACTACTTTTACATGATTAGAGGTATGCATTATTTGAATTTTTTCCTGTTCACGCTCTCAAGCCTTTAATTAAGTGCCTATAACTCAATAAATACTGTGAATGAGTGTGTGGAGTCCTTGAGTATGTCCACCTCTGTCCTTAATGGCTACAAGTAGCTGAGTCTCCTGACCATTGAAGTCCATCAGGGTGCCATTGTTTCTATTATTTCCTTTCCTTTGCTTGTATTGTCCTATTGACCTTAAGGCTTATCTGTGTACAAGAAATTTTATCCAAGCTTATATCAAAATGCGGTAAGGGAGGGGGTGTAGCAAGGCAAGAGAGACCTACCTATGCTATGCTTTCCCCAATTCTGGGATTTAAAAATAAAAGTGCCATTGCCTTGGCCCTGTTTTCCTGTACTGTAAATAAATACTGCAGAGTAATTTAAATACTACAAAGCAATGGCCTCAACTTTTTTTTCCCAAGAATGACACCACATGAGCCCAGAGTTTCAGCTGAAAGTATCTCCTCCTGCCTGAAGGAAAGGCAAAGGTAAACTGGGTTTACTGCAAAGGGTTAACCAATTTGTGACTTTTTTTTCAGAGTATAATAAAGAGGTCTCTGTTGAACCTTTAAGTTGAAAATCTATTTAGTAGATTGAAACTTTTTTTTTTTTTTGGTATAATAACAGGAAACATCAGGGCTTCGGTGCAGGCAAATGGGACCGCGTTATCTCACAAGACTTTAAGGAAAGCTTGACTCTTGGTGGCTACATAGACGTGTCTGTGTCATTTTCTTGGCAACAGCGCAGAGTTGGTTGCCATTGCCATCTTCTAGGATTCGTTATCTGATTTTTAAACTGCCTTGTTCCAGAGGCTCTAGGGGGTTTACAAGAGTAATCAAATAGAATGTAAAATAATACAGTACAGTGAAAACAAGTTTTTTTTACTTTCTAGTCTAAGGATTTCATGATAGTCTCCAGAATTGTCTGCAGGGTATGGTAAAAACAAAAAGTCAAGTCAACAGCCGCAATGGTGCAATTGAAGTTCCATCTATTTTAATGTGTGTTGCACATTGACATCCAAATATTAACCAGGTCTGATTCTGCATCGTTCTTTCTAGATTATCCAAGGTTGGCTACACTTTGTCTCCTGCTTAGAGGTCTCACTTTTCCTACCACTTAATCACTGACCATTTCAGATAATTAATAATGCAGGAAAGAGAGGAAAGAGTTTTTTTCAAAAGTGACATGCAGACCTTGAACATTCCATGATTCAATCTCACTATCCCATAACTGCATAATACGGTGGAAGAGGGATGATAGGGAATACTCCCAGATGCTTTAGCAGGTAGTCAGGTAGCAACCTCACTAATTTGCATTTCTGTTTTGTGATTGTGATTTGGTGAATGTGGTGCACCCATGAAAACTGTTCTGTTAGGTTGCCCATAATTTACTGTCAGAATTTCGAATGTAGATATTAGTCCAAAAAGTGGTATGTTCCTGATGCAGACCTTCAACCTTTTGATGTGAACAGGCAATCTTGTTAAAGCATCCCCTGCAGATTGCTTTCCAACTGCAGCTAGAAAAATCTAGTGAATTAAACCATCTGATTCCACAAACTGCTATTGTTATGAAATCTTAAACACAGAATATACAATCTAATGACATGGATTCTCATAGCTGACTCAGAAATCTCTGTATTAAATAGGGCATGCAAGATCAAGTCAAACAAAAAAAGTATTCACAAAATACTCATTTGTTCTAGTCTAAAAATTCTAATGCCTGCTGAAGATCAGGAGTTGCCCAAGGTTAGCTAGGGCAAACTGAACAACAAATGAGCAGAAGGTGGGGTAACAATTGGTCATCCATACTTTGGAAAAACATGTTTGCTTGCCATGACAACTCGTGGCAACTCATGTTGTTTTGTTTTGCTTATCAAAAATGTGTCCATTCTGTAAGCTTCTGGAGTTTCAAATAAAAGGCAGTTTTTAAGGATTCCCCATTACAGTTGCCTTACACATTCTGTTTTGTTGCAAGATATTTTTTTCCATACAACTGTGGTCTGTCCATTAGGGCAGAGACATGGATGGAAAATTATGTGGGTGCCAAATGAAGGACATGGACAGTTGAAACTGTTTTCTATACTATTATACTATACTACTACTACTAATGTATATGGTTATGATCAACATATATTCTCTGGTTAAGAAAAATATAATATTAAAATGTATACTTTTATATAGAATAAAAATATCAGTGTGTGCATGCACCTTCAAATCAGTCTTAATTTCTGGAGACTGCCAGGACACATCCATGTAGTTTTCTTGGCAAGATTTTTGGCAGTGTTTGCCATTGCCACCTTCTTCCTAGGGCTGAGAGAGAGTGACTGGCCCAAAGTCACCCAGGCACAACTGGAACTCACAATCTCCTGGTTTCTAACTCAGTACTTTTAACTACTACTCCAAACTGGCTGTCTAAAATAAATAAATTATATTTAATGTATAATTAAAGCTATTTTAAAAGAGTAATTTTCTCTCTGGTGGAGAAGAAACCATAAGTGCTTCAAATTCATATTCAGGAAGGATCATGTGCAGTCACATCATATGCAAAATATCAACAATAAAATACATAGTGCCTACTTTACCATCTGTATGTGTAACAAAATAATTGTGCAAGCATTTGTCATCCCTAATTGTAGGGCTATTACACATCTGAAGAAACTTTGCATGATTCATTAAATAATGCATCAATTAAGTTTGTGCAAATTTTCATGCGACCGTCATTTGTTTTTAGAGTACAATTATATACAACACTCTTTAGTTGAGAGAAATGGAGGATATGGAATATTTACCAACTTTTTAATACCATTTTTGCAGAACATGAGAATAGGATGCCAGACAACTTCACCCTGTAATTAAAATTATTTTTCATCAGGTATTCTGGTACCAGGCAAGTCATACCAAACAGGTACAATGCATTTAGTTTAGTTTAGTTTAGTTTAGTTGTTTAGTTTAGTTTAGTTTAGTTTAGTTTAGTTTAGTTTAGTTTAGTTTTTTATTTTTTATGGCTCAGTGTTGTTGTTATTTTTTATGGCCCAGTGTTGAATGGAGAAGTGCCCAAGAAGTGACAGCTACCACCATCTATACCTCCAGTGCCCCCAGACCTTGCTATCACACCAGGGATGCTCCATCAATCCCCAGAATTACTATGGGAAAATAAAAAGGCAGTTGCAGACAGCTGTTCTGGCAATTCCATCACTACCACAACTTCTTTTTAAAAAGTAATCCTAGCAGATGGCAACTTATAGTTCATCTTGACTGACTTGGGGGCTGGGGGGAGGGTGGATAAGCAGGTTTGGAGCTGGTCAGGTTTGGGTAGGAGACTACCAGAACATCTTAGGCTCTGGGCTAGACTGGAAAGTTGGAAAAATATCCCAGAAGGAGTCAATAGCAAACCCCTCTCTTACTGTTGTCAAGAAAGCTACATGGAGATGTTCATGAAGTCACAAGAAGTCAAGCTTAACTTAAAGTAGACTTTCCATTTAGTGTTAAAGAAGTGCTATCACCTGCCACAGCATTGCCCCTTAGCTGCTTACTACATTTGCTAATTGTGTTCACAGCTGTTACCATAGAGTTGACGGAGTCTCCCAGAGTATTTTTTCTAGACCCTCCCCCTTAACTTACTATTTACACTGCTGCTTAATAGTGGAGTTGTGTGTGGTAAATGTGTTTTCTTATCAGGAAGTCACAATCTTATTAAGAATCTTCTGACAGTTGAGGACACACTGGAGAAATAAAATTTTCTCTGGAGATATGTAACAAAAGTGTTAGCCTAGCAAGTTGAAAGACCACATGAATTTGGGGGCTTTCTCCAAAGTAGTGTTTTCAGGTGTCTTTAAAAGGCTTACCCAACAACTATGTTGTCATAAAGTGATTAGGGTCATGAAGGGAGCCAGAGGAACAATATTTTTGTGAAAAAACATTAAACACTAAACACTAAAAAAGCTTAAAATGTGTATGAAGTGGCTACATCACTTATTTCTAGTCTCTCTATAACTTTTTGGTTGAGTAAATAATGATTCCACATCAACTGGTTTAACATTTGACTTCGCTTTCTGGAAAACAGTCCTTGAGAAGGAGTGAGTGTGCTGCATAAAAATCTTTCATTCATAGCTTTCCCATTTTCTCTTCAGGCCAAAAGAAGTGACAGTGTCTAAGAACAGGGGCCTAAATGTATTTCTGAAGAGAGGTAGTGAATTCATTGTCAACCACTTTTGAAAACCTCAGGTGGCATGATGGCTTAATTGAGGGCAGCACCTAAGTTTTCAACAGTTTTCTTTCCTTTGGTTTTTGTTTTTCATTTAGAATAAAGACTCACCAATTCTATTTTGATCACACCCTGTAGACACCCCTGCTCCACACAATGTTAATTTTACCACTAAGCTTAAAGCAATTTTGCATTATTAAAAAAAAAAAAAAAAAACAGGGCTGGCACTGGTTGTTGATAAGCAATTGCTGAAGTTCATGTTCCAGCAATTTCACTGCCAGTTCTTGGAGTCTCCTAACACTGTTTTTCATTCACTGCCTGTTCATTTGGCTGCTTGAAAGGTGGAGGGTAGGACAGGCTGAGAAGTAACATCTTTTACTCTTCACACTCAAGGATGGAGGTAAAACTCATTTGGTCTATTTTATATGAACTTACCCAACTTACACTGCCCAAATGTGTGTATAATACATACTGTACATATAAATAAGCACAACCGTATGTGAGAAGGTTATGATGCAATTCACTACTCAAGTTACTTCCACAACATACTATTTTCCACTCACTGATCCTTCTTAAAGCAATTTGAAGGAAGCCTATCTATTCTTGGCTTTACTTCTGAAGATCTCAGAACACTGAGAATAGTGAGAGAACCTCATGAGCCAGTTGGTGTGCTCATCAGCTGCCCAGGGGGAGACAGCAAAGCATGGAATTTAATTGGTGCCACATCCTCTGATTTGCTACCAGTTCAGAATAACAAAAATGTCCTTTCCCATGCCATGGAAAATGGAAACATGGGACTGGACCTCTCCCACTCCACCTCCATGTTTGTATGAAGGAAGACATGAAGGAAAGGTTGGTTGAGGGAAGAAAATGGAGACTTCCAAGCTATCTGGCCATTCTTTCTTTGTTATACTGACAGACAGATGGGGTGATATGAGCAGCTTGGCAACCAAACATGGGAGACATGCCCTAAACAATGCCGACAGGCGCTGGGAACAGACAGTGCAGGAGGCAGTTTGAGCAAGAGTTCCCATCAAATGGAAAACTGATCAGCCGCCACTTCCAAAACTGTAGCATTTCAAAGAAATCACCACCTTTGCTTCTGTTTCAAATAGCCACATCAGAGCCAGAAAAAAATAGTCTCTGCTTTTAAAAATAGATGACCTGATGCATTTACATGGGTCTAGAGTTGGTTCCAAAATGGGGCAATACCCTCAGAAAGTGTTAAGGGAAAGTTTTTAAAAAGGGACATTGAAGGGAAATATATGCATAAAAACAGTATATTAGGGGAAACACACGTGCAACAGATTGACTATCAGCATTTATATATGAGGAAAACGTGCCCAAACAAAAATGAGCAGACAAACGTGGACATAGGTTAAATTCAGATAAACTTAAAACATGCAAACATGACCAAATTAGAAGATTTTTCCCATTCCTACCATCTCTTCCTGGCCATTGATACAGCTTGAAGGTGCATTATACAAAGCCCATACCCAATTTGTAAGCTAGCATAGTTACATTAAAAAAAAAGATTTTAAGAAGTACCGTGATGGACAGATAGAGAGCAAATACTTGTTTATACTGCAGTATAACAAGGTTATTTAAGCCAGTGTAACCATAGAATGGCTTGTCTATCTGGAGAATGCACTATATATAGCCAATAGAGCTGGACTCTGTTACAGCTCTTCTGAGCTTCCTTTTCTCTCCTCACTCACATAGCTAAATGTCACTTGCAAGCAAACCGCAGCTATCTTGCATTCTTTATGCACACGCAGTTATAAAAAGGTTGGCTCAGCAGTTCAGGAAAAGACTAGTGCATATTTTTATCATCAAAGGGACCATGGGATATTGTAAATGATAAGCTGTGAATGCAAATGAGAGAAGAGCTCTTTTATTACAAAGGAGTGTTGCTCAGACCATGAACTTAATTGGTAAAAGATAGAATAATTCCCATTGTCCATGTTCATTAGGATTCTGCAGGGGTCAGAACTGGCTCCAACAGAACGCTTGCCATATTCAAAAATTCTAAATAGACTCCGCAACCTGGCTGACCCTATTATTTCTTTTTAAAAAAACCTCTTAATAGCAAATCCTCAGGTCACATAATGCATGTCATTCTCAGTCAAATACCGTGGAAAGTATCTTGATAGGTTTTAAATAATTAAACTCGGCATTAAAGAATTAATGAAATATTAATTCAATCAAGGCTTCTCTAGGTGGGTCAACACAGGGAGGGGCATCTGCAAAAGGATTTTAAAAAGCCAGGATGGCAGTCACAACCACATGATAGAAACCCCACCCATTTTTATGTTACAACACACCTAAAAAGGGACAGGATTTTGATCACACAGCTGCCATCTTGACTGATTTGACCCCATAGACACCCATGCATGAAACATAGGAAAAAGTTCAGGTTTGCTAAATCTAGCTGTTGGTCAATGGCTGAAGTTGCTGAGAACTGCAATATAGCAACATCTGGAGGGCCAGAGATTCCCACCTTTATTTTTTCTTGTAATGCTGAGATCTGTCAGGTGAAAATACAATGGGTGATGCCTGAGAAGGACATGCAGTTAAAATGAAGGGCCTGAATTCCTCTAAGCACACCCTCAGCCCCAAGATCTGTTTTATTATTATAAAAAGTAGGCTTTTTGCCCTTTCGTATAATAATCTACTCCTGGCTTCCTGCTTCATTTTCTTTATTTCATCAAATTGAGGGAACTGACATAGCTTTTTATTATAACTGTTTTTAAAATGCATGTATTCATTTTGCTAACTTCTATACTACCCCATTCCAAGACTCCTGGGTAGTTCACACAACACCAATCAAATAAAAAAATATAAATTGGTAGTGTATAAACTAATTAACAACAAACATATGTTTAACACAGTAGGAGCCCTTTTGATCCTCAAAGCAGGCGCCCAATCTCTAATTCCCAAATTCCCGGCAGAAACATCTTCCCTGTCTAAAGCTCAGCAGAGAAGGGGACATTCTTCAGGAGGGCTGATCTTCGGCCTGTTGTTCCATTACAATGGGGCTACAACGGAGAAAGTCTAATCATGTAGTACCTGCAGGGTTGGTGTTATTCTGTGGTCCCAACTCTTACCTGCCCATAGGCCAGCACTTAAATTCTATGCCAAGCATAGTTTCCAGGGGGCTTTCAAAGAAAGCTCCAGCAGAGTGTGTTATGGTGGCTTACCATAGAGATGATAAGGACATGAGTCATTGTCCAAGTGCTGCCTGATCCAGAAGGGCTGCTACTGGTGCGCCAGGCTCCAAGTTGCAGACTTCCTTGAAGTTTCAGTGGGACTCCATCCAGAGCCATTGTAGGAGCTGGAATCATACCAGTAACTCCGTCTTTATGGGGTTCAATTTCAGCCTTGAACAATAACCTTTAACCAAACTGGTGTGTTGGTTTATAGAACCCCTCATTCACTATCAGGTCAGCTGGTTGTCGTGTTAGCAATGAGAGGAGTTGTAATCAGTTTTCCCAACATAATATTGAAATATTTGACTAAACTTCATCTGCTTCATTTTCATTTCTGCTTGTCACACAACTATCAAAGAAAGAAAGGGAACTTTGCCAGGGGGAAAAAAATCCTTGGCAAATTTAGAAAGGATCCATTCCATTTCCTAGGACTTGTAAGCCAGTAAGCTATCTAGCTAAATTACCTCATTCAGAGCAACTTAAGACCAGGTGGGGATAGGGGGTGAGGGGGAGGGAAGGTCAGGCCCCATTTCTTGCTTGTTATTACTAATTTTGCCTCTGTCATACTAAATAAAAATTATACTATGCATTAAAAAATCCTCATAGCTCATACCTTGATTTAAAAAAAAATAAATACAAATCTATCTCAGCTCAGTATTTTGTAGTCTATTCATTTAGGGATTTCTCCCCATGACTTTCTGTTCATAATCCATATTGTTCATGCAGCAGATCCTCCTGGGGTCTTTAGGGCTCTGGCTAAGAGGACCATATGCTCTGGGTATGGGTTGGAGAGGAGCAGAGAGTACCATTTAAGAGTCTTGTATGGCACCTTTTATTTCCCAAGTTTCAATAAAGCCAAATAAGAAGACTTGAGATGAGGCTTTTTAATTAACAGAGGTTTTATTTGCCAAGGAAACCTTCTGGAGGGCCCAAGCCAACACCATGGCAGGAGTGTTGCCCAGAACCACACCTTGCAAAGCAAGCAACAAAGATTTTATAGGCATATTCAGATGTATTCAGATAGTACATCCCCTCATATCCATACACGGGAATTTCGGGATGACCCAGGGAAAAGTAAAGGTGGGCCTAAAGAGGGGAATCTAAGTTTAACTTTTTCTTCTGGTTATCAAGGAAATACCTAACTTCTTTGGAATTTGGTGTCTCTGCCTGCCCGGTACGAATCTAATTTATAGCTTACTTGTTCAGTCAGGCATCTGGCTAATTGCTTCTAAAGGAAATGGGGTGGGGGAATGCTGTGCTCTCTTAGAAGGCAATCAGGCATTCAACAAAGAGATAAGATGGGGGAAAGAAATGCTGTGCTCTTTACAAAGCAAGTTAATCCTTTGTAAATAAGATAGAGTGCACTATCACATGCATGCCCACACATTATGAGAGAGTGTAAAATTGTGTATCAAAACAATGCCCTTCAGTCTCACTCAGAATTTTTCACACTGTCACAATGAAAGCTGAGCTCCTACATTCCCAAGATTGGACTTCGTAAGTGGAGCTTGCAGCAAAATGATGGTGATGACTTTTCTTAGATGGACTTCTAACACATGTTCAGACCAATCATTGACCCAGATTATCCCTTGACCCACCAATGAACGTGGATACATTCCTTACCTTTGGATAGATTTACCGTTGTGTGTAAGGTGCTTAAATTAGCTTCCTTGATATACTGTTAGCTAACAGTAAAGCATCATCATCTACATAATGGTGTAGAACTCTTAAGGTCTGTCTTGCTTGGTTGAAATACTCACC
Source organism: Python bivittatus (assembly GCF_059951505.1). Lineage (NCBI taxonomy): Eukaryota > Metazoa > Chordata > Lepidosauria > Squamata > Pythonidae > Python > Python bivittatus. The sequence goes on along the minus strand of NW_028277098.1, from coordinate 76,623,815 downwards.
CAAAGGTTTACTTTTAATTGAGGCCACGGCAGAGGTAATGTTTAAATTACTGGAGATCAATATATGAACCTTACGTCTTAACAACTAACTGACAAGTATTTCATTTATTTCTTAATATGTATCTTGGGGTTCTCTTCAGTCTTAATCACAAAAACTAAATGAAGCAAAGGGAGCCAGTTTGGTGTAGTGGTTAAGGCATCAGGCTAAAAATCAGGAGACCATGAGTTCTAGTCCTGTCTTAGGCATGAAGCCAACTGGGTGTCCTTGGGCCAGTTACCTTTTCTCAGCCCTAAGAAGAAGGCAATGGAAAAATTGCCAAGAAAATTGCAGGGACTTGTCTAGTCAGTCGCCAGGAGTCAACACTGACTTGAAGGCACAAAAAAGAAAAGAAAAGAAATAAGGATTTTCTCAAAATGATCACAATTTCTTGAGAAAGAATTGAAGATAACAATATGACTTTCTGTGATCTTGTGCATATTTATTCAGAAACAGGTCCTGCTGGTTTCAGTGTGATGTACTGCTACATATATGTGATTGCAACCTTAAATTAACAATATATTATCACCTTCTACAATTGTTATGCTATTTTTCTTGAAGAAAATGGCCATAATTTGTTAAGAAAAAAAATCAGAATTGCAAAATATATAGAAAAGGTTTCCTCTGATTTTTTTTTAGAACATGTGAATGATGGTGCAATTACATTTTCCTACAGTTAAAAAATGTCTGTTTATCACTTAAGATTTTGTTTAATGTATTTTTTCTGAGTTTGAGGGCTTATAGTCTTATGTAATATAAAACAGACTATTAACATTGCATTAGTATTACCAGTGAAAACCACAGAACAAGCTACAAAAGGGTGCAAGCTGTAGCAAAATGAATTGAAATTGCATAGCAACAAGACTTGGACAAAGATGACAATCTTTGAGACCCTATACGTCTACAAGATCTCCTAACTCTATCTTATGCAATGTTGTTTGTTTCTATTAAAGCTTCATTAAAAGTACAGTATAGCTTACACAATCATGACAGAGGCACACCTCATTCTTCAGTTGGAGCACCTTGTAATTAAAATAAGAGCCATAGCTGAGGGATATGCAGGGTTGTTGAGCAGGTTTCCATTGTTACTGTCGAAGTTCATAGAGCTTCATTGTGTACTGTTGAATTACTGTCCAAATGAGCAAAGGTGAGGCAGGAAACTAGCACATTTATGAAAGATGTATGGAACACCTTCTTAACAACTTGAAAAATAAAGTATCTATGAAAAGATATAATGTTTGTCCCTAAATTCTGTGAGTAGAATAATCATGGTGATATGGGAGCTACCATGACTTTTCCATGAACTCAGTCCATGTAAGAGGAGCTTCTGCTAAGGTTCCTTCCCATGCTAATATTTTGAGTTTCTGGATGTGATGAAGTAGAGAAAAGCTGCAAGGTATTTTCCTCAAAAATCATGTGAAGCTTTTCATGTTATACTGGAGAAATTGATGCTGCAACAGCTTTTCCCACAGTGCTAGATCAGTATAAGAATTCACTTCCTATAATGTGAAGACTGTTACATCTCACACAATTCCTGGGCCTTTTGATATCTCCTTAATCATCTCACTTGCTGTCTCTGAATTAGAAGATATAAAATATGTTTCACTTAAACTCATTCCCACAAATAGAAGACTTCCAAGGTCCCTTCCAACCCTTTGATTCTATGATTCTAAGTATGTTGATGCCTCCATACATCTTCCCTTGAAACTCATAAAACAGTGTTTCTCAACCTTGGCAGTTTTTCACACATCTGAAAGCTGCCAAGGTTGAGAAACACTGCCATAAAGGCTTGTATCTACTTTTCTTCTCTGTCCTAGTTGATCTTATTCAGTTCTGATATTGCTGAATAGCAGGTACACTGGCTGAATTCACAAGGCATATGGGAGAAGGTACAGCACAATGTTGCAAGATTCTGTTATTATAGCCAATCTCAATAAAACTAATTTTAGCTTTTCTGTAGAGTTGATTTCCTGGTCTGGTTTATTTGTGCGGCTGACACTTAGTGGGCCATTGGCAATCGGAAATCAGTGATTGGTTCTCCACAAGGAACAGATCAGTTTGTTGAAAGGAGAACTCTGCCCACTTTCCTGGTCAGCTTTCTGGGGGAACAGTTAATTTCTTGCTCTCTAGCCAGATAGACAGACAGACACATGTCTATATAATGCAGTTGAAGATTAAAACTTACATACTTTAAATATAGACAAAATAGAAATACATTGATGAGTAATTAAAGCTGAAATTAGTGAGCATTATGTGGTTTAAAATTTCTATCTATCTACGAAAAATAAAACGTGAGGTACCTAAAGAATCATGATAGCTCTGGAGCAAAACATAGCCATTTTTCTTGCTGCCAGTTGTACTGGGAAACCAGTGATCTCAAGGTAGGATCGCTGAGAGCGAGGGAGATTAAGTTTCTCTCCTATTCCAAAAAACCGTGTTCAAAATCCCTGGGGGGGGAGAGGATTAGTCATTCTCCTCCTCCCAGAAATCCTATTTAACATTCCTTGGTATTTAAAGTAAGAATAATAAAGGGTGATTTGGACACAGCTTCACCGCAAAACATAATGCTTCCCCTACTCTGGAGATTGATAAGATGAATGGTGTATGTGTGAATGTGTGCATACCCATGTGGACTCTGACCTTACAATTAATATAACTCCTAGGATGAAAAACTTCCACATTAGCACAATTAATATTTTACTAAACATCGCAGTAAACATTTGAAGGCATGGCATTCTGGAGTCTATAGTCCCAATATAGAATTCTAGGTAGGGGAATTAAATTTGCACAACAAAATGTTGTGCAGAAGTTTTTTAATAAACAAGTCTACATATATTACTTCACATGCTAATTGTAGAAACTATGGGTGTTAAGCAACTTCTCCAGTATTACAAGATGACTAAGTAAGAAACTGAAACCAAGCCTTAATTTGTATAATGCCTACCTCTTGTTGCAAGTTTGATTTTGAGTTTATATTTGAACTTATTTAGTTGTGGGTATGTTTTAAAAGAATGTTTGATTTAAGGATTAGAATAGATGCAATGTATATTAGAAGTCATGGAAGCCTCCAGCAGATCTAACAATGAAAACTTTATATTCATTCTTTAAGGTTACACTCTTGCTAAATTCAACATTAAGGCAAAATACCTGCCTCCATGAATGTGCCCCCCTCCCCTTGGTGCCATCCAGATTTGTTAGTCGTGTTACTGGGAGTTGCATGATTATAGTCCCAAAACATCTCAATGGCACCAGTGTGAAAAGATTGAATATAGGAAGACTATTGTGACTAAAAATTCCTAAAATTTAGAAACAAAATGGTGGTGGAAGAGGAGAAACTATAGCTCCATTTTTTTTAAGGTGCTAGGTGTGTTCTGTGTTGTACATAAGAAGAACGACCTATTGTAAAGACATCAGTTTTCACAAGTGACATTACTAATTCAGCAGTTACAATAACAGAGTCATTATCCAAAAACTGCTCATAACATTCACACAGTTTAATTCCATAAAGCCATACGAAGAGCAATAAACACAGTGCCTGGGGAAATCTCAAATTTCCCTTCTAATAAAATTGTATGCTCGGAAGGCTGGAAAAGTATATTATCTCTACGATAGAAATATTATTTTGAAAGATCAACTGATAATCTAAAATAGATTTCATTCCAGTTTTACATGAAAATATTTATTGATTCATAAGGCTGATTTAAGTGATGAAACAACCATAAAATAACTCAAATGACTATGCACCTTTCATCTTGCTATTTATTCTCAATTCATTCCCACATTAGGGCAAATTCAAATTTCATCAGAAGAAATGGTGGGAGAAATATGAAGTAGGAGGATTATTTTCAAGAGCAAAATGCTGTGGCTTCAGGATTTATTGTACAGAGATTTATTTGTACGCACCTGAAAACAATGTGTTAATTACCAGAATTTATTATAGATTTGTCAAGAACACATTTTGCCAGATTAATCTTCTTTCACGTTTGATTGGGTAATATTCTTAACAGAGGGTTGGGATGCTGTAGACATGCTATATTTTGACATCAGAAAACGGACAAAATACTCCATGATGTGCAAATTACCAGCTAATTAAGTGTGGGCTGAATGTCATGACAAATGGATTCATAGCAAGCTCAACAATTCTACTTAAAAAGTACTCATCAATAGTTCACCACCAAACTGGAGAGCAGAATCAGGCAGGGTGCTACAACAGTTAGTTTGGGGCCTCTACTCTTTAATAACTTCATTAGTTATTTGGACAAAGAGATGGAAGGAATGCAGTTTGCAGATTATACATTATCTGGGTGCATGAAATCTTCCTGCTTTCATGAAAATGTTGAAAGTAGTGCCATGCTGTTCTTCTGCAAGCGCCACCCCTCTGGAACATGCATGCAATTTCACAATGCATGTATAAAGCTTGTGCTGCAATGGCACAAGGCTGCTTTTGTTATTCTGCTCCCCTTGACCCCCATTACAGACACTGTTGTTTGGATAATAGCTAATAGATTATTGAAATAAGTTCAAAATTTAGTTTTCTTGGAGAAATGGGCTGAAAATAACAAAGCAAAATATAACAGAGACAACTGCAAAGTTCTTCACTTACAAAACATAAGTCAAATGGCAAGTATTGGATGGGAAATGTCCGGCTTCCAAAGGGTACTTTGTGAAAAAGGTTTTGGAATAGTTGATTGCAAAGTGAATTTGAGCTAGCAGTGGGATATGGCAAATACAATTTTAAGCTACATAAACAGAAGTACAGTTTGCAAATCACTGGAAGCAATTCTTTTGCTCCATTCTGATTGGTCAGACCCCACATCAAATCCTGTGTTCAGTTCTGGGCCCCACATTTTAAGATGGATTTAGAGAAAATAGAACAAGTTCAGAGAAAGGCAATAAAGATGATCAGGACACTAGAAAGTAAGATCTATGAAGAAAGATGGAAGGGGCTGGGTATTTTTAGCCTTTAGAAAAGATGATGGGGAGGGGAGGAAATATGATAGCGCTCCTCAAATACCAAAAAGAATTTCACATTAAAAGGTCAGGACCTGTTCTCTCTTGTTCCAGAATACAGGGTATGGAATAAGGGGTTTAAATTACAGCAAGGGAGATGTGACTGAATGTTTAGAAAAACTTTCCTTTTAGTAATAGCAGCTAGACAGTAGAATCAATTGCTCAGAAAAGTTGTGGTCTTACTTTCATGTGCTTAAGCAGAGGCTAGGCAACCATCTCTCTGGGACACTTCAGTTTGTACCTAAGACTGAACAGAGGTTATACCTAAATAACCCCTTCCAATTTTCTGATGCTAAGATTATTTGCTGTTGAAAAGCGTACCAAAAAGTACAAAATCTCCAGTACAGAGTTCTGCAAATTTGCCTGTGTATAATTAATGAATCGTGAGCATCTGGGGGGGGGGGGAATAGCGCATGCAAATGACACAACTTATGTACTTGCCTCAGACCTTATGACACTAGTAATAAGTTGAATCCTTTGCCAAAGGATGTCATGACTCATCTTTCATTTTGATGGCATCACAGTTGTTTATGGGTGCTACTGATTCGGATTCTTCTACTGTAGTAATAATTTACAGACTGTCTATTATGTGAATAAAGGGCAACAAGAGAAAGAGAGGGGGAGAAACTGATTTATTGTATCTTTATATTAATTCCCACATATTCTATCTTGGAAGAAACTATCCAAGTGACATAAAAACTTGATTGCTTTTATCAGAGGCATAGATCATATTGCCATACCAACATGACTTAAGAAGATAAAGAGCTGTGCCAACTGAATCAGGCCAAAACGCTGTCTAGATCACTATTCCCATCTCAAAGTGGCCAATTAGTTGCCTCTTGCCCACAAAAGGACATGAATTAGCATCCCCCAACCATCTTGGCCTTCTACAAGGCTGTTAAAACTTGGCTCCCCCCCCCCCCAAGCATTAGGGCCAATGTACGTTTGTGTTCTATGGATTTGTTATGTGGTGCCACAGTTATTTACTTTTTCCCCCTTGTACTGTATTTTTTTTAGTGAGTTGGGGTTTCTTTTTTCTTTTTGTATATATTGTTCGCTGCCCAGGCTTATATGCTTAAGAAGAGCAGCTATATACATTTTCTAAATAAATCGTATCTAACAACTGGTATTCAGGAGTATATTTGAGTGATCTTAGTTGACAAGTCTGCTGCCACCTCAGGAGGAAGAAAACCCGTCTTCCTCATTAGGATGGTCCCTCCTGTGCAGCTTTCTCTTGCAAGTGCACCACCACCATTGGTTACTGTCTAGCTGTTCACCTCCCTACACACATAACAATGTCAGTTGGGCAGACAGCAGAGTGATCAGCTGCTCTGGCAAGTCACAGACTTTGGCTGCAATGGACGTGTGTTCAGGCAGCAGACTTGCATGGCAGCAGAAGCTCTAAAAGTATCTTCTTCATTTGTCCTATGGTCCAGTAAGCCTGGAGAGTGGATTAACATTGAAAATGACTAAGAATATGCATTTAATTGAATGGAAATAGGTGTACAAATGTACATTCAACTGTTCCAGCAGACACACTCTCAGTTAACTGTCTGCTATACAGCTACCCCAACCGGGTAACCTCCAGAGGAATTGGATTACAACTCCCATCATCTTTACCAGGCCACCTTTGCTGGTGGAAGAAAGAGCCTTCTGATTGTTTTGACTCTACAAGATGTGATGGATAGTTAAATATTTTTCCCATTTGGTTTTAATTGTTATTTATTGTCATCTTAAAAATGGGTTCTTAGTAATTAAGTGCAGGCCACTGTGTATAACTAATTTTTTTTAATGCAGTGTTGTTGTTTTCTTAAAGTGGGTTGTGGACTGTCCCTTAAGAATCCAAGGATCATTCATTTTACCAAGGGATAGAGATGAAAGAGAATAATATTGTTTAGTTGTGACCTTTCCCAAGAAGCTGACCACAAGTGTATATTTATGTAACACTGCAACAGCGACATACCACTCCCACATAGTCATATACCTTGAGCTGATGAGAAACGTTGTCAGCCCTACCCCTAAAGATTGCAAACAGAAATAATCCAGGGAGAGTTAACTATTCAGTCACTGCAAAGTTGCAAGTACATGCTTAAACCATCTCCACTGAAACTAACAGGGTTTAAAGTATTTGAAGCTAGCTGAATCATGCTGAGACTCTGGGACTCTAATGTAGCTATTGTCTGTGTTGTTTTCATGTAGTAATAATGGAGCTGTATATGATACAGTATGATAAATGTGACACATTTCCTTTAAAAGAAGGAAACAATAAAAAAGGAAGAAGGAAGAACTTGGTATAGCAGTCAGAATCCACGTTTAATTTTGTCTCTTCAGACAAATGTTTGCATTAAGTTCGGTAGATAAACTGGTATAGTAACTCAATTGGACTGTCATCCTGAAAAAGAAAAAAAAAAGTATCTGGGAACAGTTTGAACCTATTGGGCCTGAGGAAGTGAACAGGGTCCTTAGGACTGTGAGCTCAGCCATCTGCTGTTTGGATCCATGCCCCTCCTGGCTTGTGAAAGCGGCCCAGGGGGGTGTTCTGTGAGTGGGTTCTAGCAGTGGTGAATTCTTCTTTGAGTGAGGGGGTTGTTCTTTTACCTCTCAAGGAAGCCTTGGTTCATCCCCTCCTCAAGAAGCCATCGCTGGACCCCACTATACTAGACAATTTTCATTCAATATCTAAACTCCCCTTTTTGGGGAAGGTGGTTGAGAAGGTGGTTGCGCAATAGCTTCAGAGGACCTTGGATGAAGCAGATTATCTGGATCCCTTTCAGTCAGAATTCAGACCCGGGTATTGGATGGAAATGGCATTGGTCACACTTTTGGATTATCTCTGGTGAGGGTGGAATGGGGGTTGTCCGTCCATCCTTGTCCTACGTGACCTCTCTGTGGCTTTTGATACCATCAACCGTGGTATCCTTCTGCATCGACTCAGAGGATTGGGGGTGGGCGTAACTGTGTTATGCTGGTTCACCTCCTTTCTCTGGGGTCGATTTCATTCAGTGGTGATTGGGGGGGGGGGTAAAGATCCCGCCCTCGGCCCCTACTATGTGGAGTGCTGCAGGGTTCAGTGCTCTTCCCCCTCCTATTCAACATCTACATGAGGCTGCTGGGTGAGCTCATCTGTCACCATGGAATGAGGTATCATCACTACACTGATGGTTCCCAAGTATGCATCTCTGCCTCTGGCAAATTAAGCGATGCCATGGACATCTTATCCCGGTCTCTGGAGGCTGTGAGGGTCTGGATGGGAAACAGGAGGCCTCAACTGAACCCTGGCAAGACTGAGTGGTTTTTGGTTTTGGGGCTGCCAGTTCTAGGATTATGCCATCTTTGGTGCTGAATGGGGTTGCACTGCCCCAAAGAAATCCCATCCACAACATGGGGGTCCTCCTGGACTCATGACTCCTGCTCAAGAGCAGGTTGCAGTTGAGGCTAGGAGGGCCTTTGCACAACTTCATATTGTGCACCAGTTGTGCCCGTTCCTAGATTGGGGGGCTCTACTCACAGTCAGTCATGCCCTAGTCACCTCCTGATTGGACTACTGTAATGCACTGTACATGGGGCTGCCCTTGAAGAGAATCTGGAAACTTCAGCTGGTGCAAAATGCAGTAGCATGGGCAGTTATGTGTGTCTCTAGACCAACACATGTTACACCTCTTCTCCGCAAGCTGTATTGGTTACCAGTTTGTTTCCGGGTTCTGGGTTCAATTCAAGATGCTGGTTTTGACCTTTAAAGCCCTACATGGCATGGGGTTGAGTTATTTGAGGGACCACCTCTCCCTGATTATATCTGCCCATCCCATCAGATCCGGCAGAAGAGGCATGCTACAGGTCCGTCAGTTAGGGAGCTACATTTGGTGGGTCCCAGGAGGCGGGCCTTCTATGCCATGACACCCACTTTATGGAACATCCTCCCCCCGAAAGTGAGGCTGGATCCATCCCTGTTGATTTTCCAGAAGTCCCTCAAAACCTGATTATGTCATTAGGCCTGGGGACGCCAGGGGGACCGTTAAGATACTGAGGTGGCTCCACTGTTATTAACATCTGCTGTTATCTCTTAGCCCTGCCTTTTTAATTTTTTTTAATAATAATTGTTTTTCATATATTGTTTTTTTAATCTTATTGTACGCCGCCCAGAGTCACTTTTTGTGAGATGGGCAGCCATATCGAATGAATGAATGAATGAATGAATGAATGAATGAATGAATGAATGAATGAATGAATGAATGAAATGCATGTAGTGTAGTGGCAAAACAAAACAACTCTGAAGTGAATAAATTTGAGTTTTCTCCAGACCTATCATCCAGAACTGTATAACTTTATGTTGGAGTTGTGAGCTTTTTCAGAAGAAATAAACCAAAAAGAAAGATGAGGTGATAGAATGTTAACTTCACCAATTCTTAGAATTGTTTTCAAATGATCATACTCAGGCAAAAAGCTATTATCATAGATTCACATCTCTTTTCCACACCATTAATCTGTTAAGACTATATCCTGAACTGTACCTAATTATGCCTGTTACTTTATGCACCATCTAAATCAATGGGTTTCTGTTAATCACAATGAACATTTTCTGCTCCTACTTTCATACAAGCCTATGATCACAAAAATAAATTCCATTCAGTCCAACAGATCCTGTTTCCACTTGGTGCATGCAAGACTGGCTGAGGATGATAGGAATTATACATCTTTGGAGGGCACAAATTAGGAAAGGCTGATTTAGTTAGCTAAACTTTAAAAAATCTTGTAATTGTCTCCTTTTCTTTTATTTGTAAGGCTCAGTGCTGTTCCCAAGACTGAATTCCTTCCTCTGCAATTGTACTTTTTTGGGAGCACAACCTGGGTCACTCAAAGTTCATCATCTCTCTTCTCACACATCAATTTTTTTTTCCTGGATTAATGGGCACAATTCCAAGAGTGCCTTTTTCACTAGCAGAATTGACACCACACTATGCTTGAAGCATTTTGCAGTACATCTATGCATATTTCAATAATAATAAGTTGAGGCAGTTCTCTCTGGCCATCGGATTTGCTTATGGCCAAATTTGACAGAATGTCATATATAGGATCAAAAACCATCTGGCTTTGTTTTTCTTGTTGTTTTTGTTGTTGCAAAATTTATAGCATGTTTTCTTAAAAATTAGTCACAAAAATCACTGGTTAATTTTCCTCTGGGTAATATGACCAGAACTGGAACCTTAGTCCAATAATAAATGTATATTGTGTGTGGTTTAAATTAATTTCAGTTGATTGTATCAGCTAGCTGACAACTTTCTCCTTTAGGAAGTAGAGGAAAACACAAGAGGATCAGTTCTCTTGACTTGGTGGTAATGCTAGAGCTTGATTTTCAAGGAAAGTAAAACTGAAGAGAGTCAAACACATATCTTGGACTTCAGAAAAACTCAGAGTAATGGCGAGTTGAATCTCATGGCAGGAGAAGCTAATGGGAAAAGCAGCTTAAGACAGATGGGAATTCCTCAGGAGACTTAGGACAAGTGTGAAGAAGGTCAATGAGGAAAATAATGGAGGATAGTGTAAGAAGCCAAAATGGTGGCACAGATGGTGACACAAAGACCCTTTTGTGAGGGTCTAAAAAGAAAAATTAACACAGATAGCAGGGGTATCCGTAGCATGGGTCAAAATAGGCAAGATGGTGTTTGTGGCATAGTGATCAAAGCACTGTCTGTTGTTTATTTATTTATTTATTATTAAATTTGTATGCTGCCCATCTCCCCCAGTGGGTGACTCTGGGCGGCTCACAATTAAAATCAAAAACCCATAAACAATTAAAAATACCCCATAAATAATTAAGATTAATTAATCCATTAAAATCAACTATAAAAACAAACCCTATACATAAATACTAAAAACATTCAAGATGGGGAGGGCAAAGTCAATTACCCCACAAGCCACCTCCCTGTTTTATATCTGTGTCAAAGTTGCACACATGTGCAAAGGGGTAAAAGGCGCCATCTTGCCTGTTTTGATATCCACTGCAGACGCTGCTGACAGGAAATGAAAAGGGACTGTTTATTTATTTATTTATTTATTTATTGGATACCTGTGATGCCAACTCCCTGCAGTTTCATGGCAGCTTACAGTAAAATTAAAATACCCACAGTATAACATAAATACCCAGATAATTAGACATGCATGATAAGTCAAAAACAACAGCATCAACACATCAAAATTAAAATGCCCATGGTAAGAACAAACCCCAACCCATAAAAACCCAATTAAGTTATAATCAGCTTCACTATGCCCATCATACATAATAACATAAAAGAAATCAACAGACAATTAGAAATTGGGCAACAATAACCATATGATATCAGCCTTGGGAACAATTCAGTTTTAGTGTTACCTGGAAGGCTGCTGCGCTGGGAGTGAGCCTGACATTCAGAGGGAGGCATTCCGCGTACTGAAGCAATTACATTATATTCAGAATGTCTGCCTCCTCCTCCAACATCCAGAGAAGGCTATCGTTATAAAAGCCAATAGGGTTTGCAACACTTTGGAAGTAATTCAGTCAAGGTGTTTTGTAGCATACAGGAAAACACGCATAACACATCTGCAGATTGTTCAAGCGACTGCAGGGATGTCTGCAGGGCACAGTCAAAACACCAAGATGGCAGCCACCAGAATGCGATCAAAGCTCTGCTCTCTTACGAAGGTGGCGGATCATTCCTCCAATATTTCATTTCATTCACAGTACTCCAGAGGATCATTCCATCCAATCCTACTATTTTACATTTGAAGTTCTTTTTTCTTTTTCTTCTTCTTCTGTGAATGCCTTGCAAAAAACCAGTGCAGTGTCTCTGGCTGTCCTCAGGTAAATGTGTTTTTAAAATCCAACAAAAGGACTAGAAAAATAAAATTGAAAAGAAGGTTCATTTCAGAAAACTGCTTCTTGATTGCCTGAAAGCTGAGTAACTTAACAGTTGGTCCCTTTTTTGGTAGTCCTCAAGCACCCTTCTACTATGATCACCAAAAATCAGTTCACAACTTCCTACCATTATACAAAAAGTGTCCGTTCAACATAATTTTACAAATGGAAGTTTAGCCTGAAATTAAATACAGGGAATCTGGACTCACACGTTCAAATTTTGTTTGAATTAATGGGTTCTTCCTGCCATAATTTGTACTTTTTTGTTACTTTATATTTCCTCTTTATCTTTGCCATGGTGAATTCTATGTAATCACTAGAAAAAATGAAGTTTCTTAAGTACAGTTTCTTTTTTTTTTTCAAATAACTTTATTAGATTTTAAAGCAAGAACAATAAAAACTAACAAAAACTAATATTAAATACAAAGAATGAAAAAGAATAAAAAAGAGAAAGAACAAAGTCAAAAGTGTAGAAAAAAAGAATAGAAAGAAAAAAAAATACAAGAAAGAATGACTTCTGACTTTCCTTACAACAGATATAAGTAACACACTAAACTCTTCCTCTAAGTTTACAATTTAACTTTCATTTTTTATATTGTCCAATATTGATTCTAATCATTAAATCCATACAACATAATTTCATTTTTTTCTGTTTCGTGCAAAAAGTCCAAAAAAGGCTTCCAGTTAGCATTAAAATTACACAATGTCTTATCTCGAGTCAAAGCTGTCAATCTTGCCATCTCAGCCAACTCCATCAACTTCACCATCCATTCTTCCATTGTAGGTAATGTCAGGTCTTTCCATCTTTGTGCACATAAAAGCCTTGCTGCTGTTATCATGTATAGAAACAAAGTTCCATGAATTTTTTCCAGTTATTGGTCCATCAAGCCCCCCAAAAAGTCTTTCGTTTCGATTGTATATTAATCTTTAAATTTAAGTAAGTTTCTGAGACTGAGCTTGTCCATATACTATCAAGCTTGTCTCCGTACTCTAAGAACTAGAAAGATGCTCTTGATTTCAAATGAGACTCATGTGTCTTGGTTATACAAGGCTCCCTGCCTCAAAAACGAAATGTAGCTTACTAACATTTTGTTACGTGCATTTTCAGTTTTAACAAGGAAGTCTGTAAACAAAGACTATTTTTCTTGATGACAAAATGCCATAGCATTACTCAAAGTCAAGGAAGAAGAATGACTCTAAATTGTGTTTTTCTTAGTCTTCAGTATGTGTAGGATGTACACAGTATGTAAATAATGTGAATAATAGTGAGAGAGAAAGACACCTGCCAGAACTGGTTACAAGTAAGATGCTTATCTCTGTCTTCTGGTATAAAGATGCTTCTAGAAACTAGCCCAGGATTTTTTTAACATTATGTTCTTCTGTGTTAGGACTACAGTTCTCAGAATTCAAAGATATGTCATCTTGATTCATCTCAAGGACACCTGGATGTTTTTAGGGAGACATAGGTATACATTTTTTTTGTCCTGAAAATATGTATTCCATCATCTAATACATATGATACATTAAACCATGGCCAGGTGACATATACACCTGGACCAAATATTAAATTGTGGATAAGAAGGAATGCCTTTACTGTAATTTATTATTGTGTTTTGTAATAGGTTTACTTAGCTCAACAATGGCTCCATGTGTCATTGGAATTTCAAAGGTGGAGGGTTAATGAATGGCAAACTTCTTCCAGCCTTCAGATATAGAGACAGGAAGAAGCTGCCGCCACAAAGGGGTCACCAGCAGTGTCTCTACTATTCCCAGCTCTATCTTCATGCTCCACTGAAATATAGGAGGAAAAATCAGGAAGCAGAACGGAAGAACCTCAGGCATCACAGCCCAAATTCCAACTGCCTTAATGCAGGTTTGTTTGTTTGTTTTTAAAATCTCCCTTGCTATTCAAAATCTATGTGAGCAAGCCATCAAGAGATTTGGACTATGGTATCATCAGTATGCTTATAGGGCTCAACTTTCATCTCTGCCTTTCACCTGAAGCTATTGCCTGCCGATAGTCATGGACTGTGGGAGTGTCAATAAGCTAAAGCTGAATCCAAATAAGATGATGATGTTGTGAATAGGTGGTTCTCAGGCCTGGGAAATAGGAAGATGACTATACTAGGCAAGGCAGAATTCCTTCCAAAGGAGCAAGTGTCTTGTTTGAGGTGTCTCCTTGATTCCCATCTCCAGTGGTCATCTGGATTTTTGCAGCCCAGATGGGGTAACCCTACCATAGCTTTTATTATGTTAATATTTGAAACTCCTACCGTTGGATTCCATCATAAATATCTTACAAGGATGACTCAAATGTGGAATAAATTATTACTAGTATTATTAGTATTATTTATTCATTATACAGATAATTAAAGATTGCATAGAATAATACCAAATAATAATAATAGCTATACAAATTAAAGGCTTATTGCATAAGATGTGGTACAAATACATGTTTAGCTTGTATATGAGCCCCTGTAGAGCTTTACAGCTTTCTGGGAACAAATCCAAGTGTTTTCAGGAGTCTCTAAAAATGTAATGCCTAATATACGTAATAGTACTAAAAATGGAAAAGCAATTTTAAAGCAATAAAACTGCAATTTATTTAGTGAGCACTAGATGGTGCCATTGAATAAGCCTACCTTAAGATTTCCCTAGTGGGGCTGACATGTCACAAGCTCTTGGGAACTTAGCAAAAATCCTGATTCATTAGGGATTTTTTTCCCACTAGAAACAAAATGTGGATGCAGCTTGAGCAAAGAAAAGAAAGAACCAATATTAAGGATACATAAAGATGAAAATACGTTTTTAAGAAGACTAGGTGGATTGGGCAGAGCAAGTGATGAAATAAATACAAAGCAGGTGCACATTTGAAACATGTGAAGTTGCCCGGGTTGCCTTGATGAGAAACACTGTCAGACAAATGGCAGAGGAATAAAGGAGGAAAATACTAGTTAGAAAATTGCTGTCAAACGAAAGCTAAGAGACAACATCTCCTTCAAGAAGAGTTACAAGATTCTATACAAAGAAAAAGAAATTATGATCTGATAGTTAATGTTATGTTGTTTGTGTACAGATAACAAGGACTTCAAGGGGAATGATGGAAGTAAGTAAATTTGTAAGTTTGGACTAGGGCAAATTTCCCTGTCTATGTGAGAAATGTGAAAAAATAAAACCATCTCAATAAGATACATGGAAACATTAGGAGGTGGTATTAAATAAGAAAAGGCAGTTGGAAATGAAACCCAGGTGAACTATCTTAAAAAAACCCTAATATTTAATTTAAGTCACCTTTATGAGAAATGTCTTTGTAGATACCAATCCCACCTTTCTTCTAATATGTTTAATAATCACTATAGAGTGAATCTATGAAATTATTGCTTTTTTTACTACTGGATTTGTCATCTTTACTTATGAGTTTAATACCTGTATGTGGCTTATTTCATTTCTTGTAAGATCTCTTTAAAGGGTTTCTTATAGAAAGACAGGATACATATTAATAAATTCCTGGACTAAACAGTGCTACACACAGCTTGTGTGTGTGTGTTTTTAATAATAGAATCAGCCTCAAGGAAAAGAGGCTAAACAGGATCAGGATAATGTCATGCATTGAAGAGTTATGTTTTTCTTTTCAACAACCTCTGAGCTGTGGATTCAGTGAGAAAGCCTCCCCAGCACACACAAATATACACACAGAGAGAGAACCATGCTGTGATTTGGTTCAGGCAGGATATATTTCTTGACATGAACAGTCAGACACTCAAACAGATCAGGCAAATACAAAGAACAGATCCTTCCTTATCATCAGCATCAGTTTCCAGAACGTTCCTTGAAGGGAAAAAGTGTTGGGTTTTTTTACTTTGCAAAGCTGAATGACACTGTGCACAAAAACTGCTATGGTTTTTAAAACACCAGGTACTATGTACTGTAAACAGGAAAGTTTACAAATATCAAGTGTGCTGACAAACAGAGAACTCCTTTGCCTGAAAAATGTGATTTCTTCTACCAAGTGGAGCATTTTGAGATTGTGGACTATCACCAGTCACCCACAGTTCTCTTTGGCAGGAAAATGGCTCTTGCACATTGGATTTCAAGATTAAACTCCATGTTTTGCACACAGAATATCAATAGAGAATATATATACCAAAAAATCTTCAGCAGCTGAAGACCATAAGAACCTGCATTCATAATGTATCACCAGACTCATGGGATATGAATAATTCTTAGGCTTTAAAGTCTAAACTCAGCCGTAGCTTATTATGTTTCACAAGAATCATTTTACTTCAAATTATGTAGAGAAAAAAAGAACATATTATGCAAAATGTAATAAAATATTCTGACAAAAGCCATTGGTTCAGGGGAAAAAAGAGAGGCAGCTGTGATCACTCTATGTTGCTTTTGTGCTTCAAGATCTAGAGCCTTGTGCCATCTTTCAATTCCTCCCATGTTTTTTTCAATCATTCACAGTCAGTTGGATGAAAGAGAAACTGGTTTCAGGTTGTTTTCAGTGGAGGCAAAAATGTGTGTGCAATCCTCATAAGATGGGTGTGGGGTTCCATCATATTCCTCTGTTTATCCTAATTATAAAGTGGGTAAGGGATCTGTCTTATGACAGATCCCACCACTGTTTGGGGCTACACATTGGTTCTGGATCTGATAGATCATGTTATGTTATTTGCTTTGGTGAGTTGATTCAACGTATATCTGACTTTTCATTGGCTTGCTGAAAACCACAGCAATGATGGTGTTTTCCTTTGAATTACCACAACTCTACAGACCTTGTTTGCCTGTGTAACAGATTAAGGGAGCTTTTAATTTGGTGTGGCTTGGTGGTTAGTTGTAACTGTTGCTGGCTAGCTGGGGAACCTTTAAATATTTTCAAATCACAGCGGTTGTTCTTTTCAATGAGAATGAGGGGGTGAAGGAAATTAAGAGATTGTTTCCCCCCCCCCAAGTTTATGTCATCATCCCTCTAGCAGTAATTAGTCTGCAGCCTGCCTGGCTTCCTAGGCTTTAATTAAATTAAAATAGAAGATCTGATGAGAAAATTCCTCCCATGGGACTTTTTTTCAGAATGAGAAGGAGGGGCAGAGAAATGAAGTATGTATCCAAAATAAGACTTGCCTTCAGTACCCTTTACAGCTTCATAATAAATATATCACCAAAAGAAATTCAAGAATGCCCTTTGTGAAAGAGGTTGAAAAACTGAAATTTCAGCTGCAGAGGAAGAAACTTTAGGAAAATGGTAAGAAAGCTTTTGTCACAATATTAAAACAATTGCATTCTGAAATTACTCAGTTCTTAAAGAAACACATGTATACCTCCTGTGTATGTTCTGAAATGTAAGACTCTCTTCAGTTAGGGTGCCAGTATTTATTTTGGTTTGATATTGAGTAACTATGTGAGTTTTATCTCAAATCTAAGATTGCCTAGATTTCTAAGACCCTTCCTCATGAATCTCCATTGACAGTACCTTTGATTTACTCTGGTGCTTTGCCTACATTTTTAGGGCCAACTAGACAACCCGTGACCCGTTGGGTCATTGTTTCAGAGAATATCCTTAACAGATTTCTCAATGCCTTCAACAATGGCAGAGCTTCTAATGTACTACCTTCACTGGAAAAGTTCTTAAAAATTCAGGGAGATATTCAGTGATGTATCTACCTGGAAAGTAAGTTAGTTAGTTAGTTAGTTAGTTAGTTAGTTAGTTATTCCCCACCCATCTCCCCCCAAAATATCCCATGTCATTCATATTAAACTGAATAGCACAGTCAAACCTCAGGAGTTGACCACAGGAAATGTTTTATGACATTTTGTATTATGTCATAAAATGTTTTATGATAATTTTTATGTCATAAAATGTTTTATAAAATTTGCCAAATTTCAGTTCCATGGGAGTCATGGGTCCTGGATTTTGGATGCATTCTGTAAGTTACCACATTTGAGGTACCTTGGTTCAAAAACTGTTGGCCTATGACATACTGTTTTGCCCAGTTAAAGGTTACAAACAAACAGAGATGAGAGTATTATATAGATCCCCTCTCCCCCAGACCCCAAAAAACTATCCCATGGACAAAGCATCCATCATGCCTTTTGAAGATCTACATATATAACTGATTTTGAGGGGATGGTGAATCAAAAAAGTTAGAAGATTTTTGCAGTGGAAGAGGAAAAAGTCTCAGGTCAAGCATAATTATTTAGTCATCGAACATTTTAGATAATCTTTTAGCTTGTCCCCTATCTTGCCTTCATAATTAGTCTCTTTGTCTCTCTCAATCTTGGTTATTTTCTAGCCTGAGTGGGGATGTTTTTCCATCTTTAGGCACTCCACTTTAAATCTAATTTTTCTACCAGATTATTTGGCTCCATAGACCCTACAATAACTAAACATCCATTTGATGTCTCACTACTTGCTGCAAATGCCTATGGCTCAACAGTCCAATTAACTTTGTATATATCTTACTGAGTTGCTCAAAATATACAGTTCAGATAATATCTGAGTGGCATGATGTTTTCATCCCATTTTGTTAGCCCTCCAAGGTAGTCTGGACAAGAAGCACAACTATGGTTACTAGCTCTATCTTTATTGAAAGGTTGCATTAACAGAATCTTGCAAGTCTGAAAGTATCCCTCCCATCCCTTGTTTTTACTCTCCCAAAAACTAGGGTGGGTCTCTTCTGGGACACTTTCACTGCCCCTCCTCATCAAATTTCATTTAACAGACCATTATCTAGGCTGCAGCTCTTCCTCCTGTGTCCCAAGGTCATTCCTACATACCATTATCCATTTTGAGTTCGTAACCAAATGTGTAAAAAAAAAAAAAAAGACTCTCTTAATTCAGTACACCTTGATTGCTGGCAACTACATCAAGATAGTCATGATTTGTTTTTGTCAGAAATGGTTTGCTGTTTCTTTCTGGGTTTTTTTTTTTTTTTTTTTGCTTCCTACACTAGCCTACAGTCTTAGGATTTCATGCCAATGTCCCATCCAAGTGCCAACCAGATCCAACACTACTCAAGTCTTATAGATCAATCAAAGTCAACTGCATTGTTTGTGTGTACAGTATGTGTGTGGTCAGCCTCATTCAGATGGGGGGCTCTTGAAGAGGCTTTTGGCATAAGGGCAGAACCTTAACTGAAGGAGTGAAATAAGATCTTTATTCTTCTGAAATATTAGATCTCAGTGAAGCTCAGCTAGGTGTTGTTCAGCTTTTAGGTCTGGTCTCTAATAATCTGAAAGAACAGTTGTTTTGAAATTAATGTTTAAATCTTTCACTTACACTTTTCCCTCAAAGTGTATAAATGCTCTCTATATACAGGGTATACCAAAAGTCAGGCCCCATATACAGTTTATTATATAAATGACATTAAATATTCAAAGTGGTCAGAGTTTTCTTCTAAACACCTCCCTATTCCTTTGACACATGACCTTTGAACATTACCAGTACAGTAACATTTTCTCTGATGTTTGCAAATTCTAATGTGATGGGCTGCTTTAGATTGTCTTCTGGCCTATGGGCCCTATTTGGTACATCCTGTATATTGCAGTTAAGTGTATAAATTGCAGGCAAAGGAAAAGGTGAGGTTAAAAATCTGATAACAATGTAAACAGTAATTGCCCAGTGTTAAAAAATATACCAGATTAGAGATTTCCTCAGGCAAATTTCTCTGGGGAAAAGTTACAAAAGCAAAGCTCCAAAGGCAGAAAGGCCACTCCATCTAAAGCAGTGTTTTTCAAACTTGGCAACTTTAAAATATGTGGATTTCAACTCTCAGAATTCCCCAGCCATGCTGGCTGCAGAATTCTGGGAGTTGAAGTGCACATATCTTAAAGTTGCCAAGTTTGAAAAACACTCCTCTAAAGCCTGAAATAGAAGTGACCCCCTGGTTATCAAAAACAGCATTGATTTTGATAAGGTTTAGAAGGAAGCTTGATCTGAATGGGATCACAGTCCCTCTGAAGGAGCAGCTGTACTTTCATGGATCACTCTTTGGTTGTCAGTGGGCACACGATGTCTACTTCCAGCTCCATGTGGTTCAGTGGCTACAGTCATTCTTGAACAAGGAGAGCCTATCCACAGAAGTAATTCATGATCTTCTAACCTCCCAGTTAGACTATAGATCCATGTTGGATTGTTCTTGAAGATATTTTTCAGCCTGCAGTTTGTACAAGATGCAATTGCAAATTTTGAAGACCACAATAAGCCAATCCTTAAAAAACTGTGCTGGCTGCCTTGTTCTCATGCTGGTTCTAACTGAAGGTGTATTTATTTTTAATGCACAAATCCTTAAATACAGTGACTTAGGAACTGTTTAAGAAGTCATGGCTAATTACTTAAGAGAGTGTTGTTGCCGTATAATTCTGACCATGACTTGGGACCTGCTCAGGAAGCCTTTCTAGTTATAGAATCATTGAATAATTTGTAACAGGACATGGAATTGCTTTTACACACACACACACACACACAAATTAGGATGGGGCTACTTCACTATGTGTGCTCAGAGCTATACATCCAAAACAAATCTTGATCACTTCCAAGTCTTTGATGCTATGGAGATACCCAAAATACATCTGTCAAATACATCTGATCAATAAGTCCTGTGCTTCCTTTTTTTTCTGCAAGACCCACTAGTAAAAGTCTAACCAGACTCCTGGACCTTCTACCACCAGAATATGAGCCTCCTTCTGTTTAAGAATCCCACATCTGGAAAATGTATCACTCACAGTTTTGTTTCTAGTGTTTCAGTCAAACGTCTTATACAGGATATAATGTAGACAACAATTTGACCTATAATACTAGAAACACAAAAACACCCTTTCAAATAGTCATTCTTGAATAGATAATTTACTCAATGCATTTATTAATGAAAGCAACTCTCTGCTTTATATTTTTTCACAAAATGTTTCATTAAGCCTACAATTTTGCATTTTGCTACTCCCTCATTTCAGTCCCCCGTGGGCTTCTAATGGCATTAGCTGCTTTTTACAGCAGTCAACAGCTACTGACAGAATTTTAAGTACATAGCATAATTGTTGGGGACCTCTCAGGCAATTATGTGGCCTTAGGAACAGTCCTTCGCATTTTTCAAGACAGTACAGTAATATGCCTGGTCTTCAGCCCAGTTTTTATGTTTGTTTTGCAGTTATTATTTTGTATGGCTCCTTTAAAAAAATACTAATAATTCCATACTTCCCTTGTTTGGACATGACTGAGCCCTTGTTCTATTATTATCCATAACAAAGAGCCAAATCTACCGCTGGGGGAATTCAGCCTAGTTTCCAGAATTCTGAGCCCCCCATTCACACACTTTTGAACCCATCTTTCACATGCAGTTACTACCACTACCAGACTGAAACTGCCACGAGAAAGACCTTTGTTCTGCGTGTATTTCTATGGAAAGCTTTGGTTTTATCCATTCCACCACAATTTGTCACTCTAAGCTTATACAAGAAAACTTGTCCATAGAAATATAGTCTGAGTAGGCAGACAGAAGGATAAACATATTGTTCCATCACCTTTAATAAAAGAGCTCCCTCCAAGTTCCCCTTTCTTTTGTTTTTCCCATGGATTAAGATCTCCCTTGGGTTATGCTTGTGATGACTGCCTCCATGTAGTATCCTTAAGGACAATATAGCAGAGGTTTGCTATTTTTTCAGGATGAAGTTTTACAACTTCTCAGTCTAGTCAAGAGAGAGCCAGTTTGGTGTAGTGGTTAAGGCACCAGTCTAGAACCTGGGAGACCATGAGTTCTGGTCCCACCTTAGGCACAAAGCCAGCTGGGTGACCTTGGGCTAGTCATTCTCTTTTAGCCCTAGGAAGCAGGCAATGGCAAACCATTTCCAAAAGTCTTGCCAAGAAAACTGCAGGGAGACTAGTCCAAGCCATCGTCAGGAGTCAAAAAGTACCCAGGGGGGTATAGTAATTAAGGTGTTGGAAGGCAACAAAGGAAATTCAGGTTGAAGCTTACACAGAGATAGTGCTAACTGGAGGACAATGAGCCCGTCACTAACTCTTAGCTCAACCTACTTCTTAGGAATAAAATGAGGAGAGACTTCCATGAGACCCACTGAACTCCCAGAGAAACAGTGGGATATAGATGTAATATTACATAAATCAATATTTATTATTTGAGTGGAGTTTTTGATCAAGCATGTTTTAACATGTTTTCCTTGCCTATGTACAAAACACTTTGAACTGTTATGAAAAGGGAACAGAAATAAATGAAACCTTTTTGCTCAAGAATTCAGATATAGCTTCATATATCAGTCCATTCTGGATTTAAACCACAAGAGGAAGTTGGGGCTAGGGAGAAATTCTCTGACTTAATGAAACTGAGCAATGGAAAAAAGTAGACTTGCAGGATTATACAGTTCACGTTTTTAGATGATTTCAAGAAAAGTTTACACAGGCATCAATCATGTCTCCTGTAGTTAATGAACATTATGTTCAGAACAGGGAGAGGCCTTTTGCTAACAAAGTCTGCTCCAGTGAGGAAGAATTTCATTTTCCAGTGGGAATAAGATATTAGTCAGTTGCAAAAAATCTTTGGACACCATGAAGCTTATTTTTTTATGATACTAGTTCCTTGAAATCACTGTCACTGTGTCCAACTTCTACATTTTATTCCTCTTTAATTTCATGGGCCCAAGTCAGACTAAGAAACAACAAAAACTGATGCTTCTTTCACTGCTTGTACAAAAGCCAGCTGAATTGGTATTGACTTTCTGCAGCACTGGCAACGTGGGGTGCAAGAATACTGATTGCTGTTGCCCTAACTTTGGGGTTGGCTTTGTTTCCCCACTCAGAACCCATGGGGCATATAAATTACTCTCCCAGGATTATACTCCATGCATCCAGTTAAATAGATTTTGACTCCATTAAATTTATGCTAGTTGTTAAGCTGCAAGAAGACTCCATTATCATTTGCACAGTCACCCACACTCTGTTTTTGAGTGCATTCTCAGCATTTTGTTCAGATACTACGTTCAGTCCTACACTGAGTTCAGGGGAAACCAGTTCTTCAAGTTTGCAATAAAAACCATTTGTGTACAGTTCTGATTGGGTGGAATGAGTGACTTCATAAAATCATTTTCTCCCTCCTTGGACATGATCTGTTTTAGAAATATAAGGTTGAATGTGAACTTTTAGAATCATCTAAAAACAAGAAATGCATAATCCCCCAAGGCTACTTTTTTCCATTGTTCAGTTTGATTCAGTAGAGAATTTCTTCCTAGCCCCAACTTCTTCTTGTGGTTTCAATCCAGAATGGACTGATACATGAAGCTGCAGTATATCTGAGACTTGGCAAAGGAGAAACACAATAATAATTAGCCTATATCAAACAGCATTAGCCCTTTGTTTTCCAAACATGAAAAAATTATTTTCCACCCCACAATGAAAAGACATCATGACATCCAGAACTTGGGTAAGACTGCAGTCTTTATTTTCTAGGCCTCCAGAAGTCAGGTTAGTATTCTATTTCTATTGTTCTTTTCTTTTCCAAACTAGAAAGTTTGAGGAGTCACAAAATATTTGGCAGAGATAGACAGATAGAGATAGATAGAGATAGAGATAGATAGATATGGAAAAACTGTTTACAAATGTACACACTGAAAAGGGACAAAGGATGGTTGAGTAACTCAACACAAGCCACAGCTATTTCCAATTCCAATTCTGCAGAAACCTTGAACCTCAGAGCATAACAGGTTGTGTTTGCCAAATTACTTCCCACATAATCAGTACAAAGCTTTTTCTTAAAAGGTGTTTCATGTGGAAGGGTTTTAGTACTGACAACTGTTACAAATGAACCTTATATCTTTTAACAGATTATTATTTCTGTGGTAATATTTTTTCAAGATATTTACTCTCACAGAACACATTCATAATGTTTGTTATCGAGGAAACTGCATACAGTAAATGCTAAAGTTATTTTAAGCCAATCAAAACAGGAAAAATAGTAATAAGAGCATGAGAATCTTTTCAGATTTCCAAATGAAAGGCATGTGAATAAGAGAGTTATCCATCCTATTACTTTTTGTGATTTTATAGTTTCCCATCCTTCCATTACTAACCATCTTCATACAACCAAACCCTGATTACGGACATGCTACTTTTCTAATCCTTCTGAATGAACTTGCAGTTGGGAAAACTGAACTTATATTGCTGTAACCTAATGTCATATTTTTTGCCAAAACTTGTGATTTGTGAGAAGTAGTTCTGATTTCAGAAAATGTGTTCTGGTCAATAAAATGTCAGCTGCCGTAAAAAGTTGTATTTTTCCATCTTTAAAAAAGCAGTTTTTGTGAAAACACATTTATGTTCTGAATAAATACTGCAGAGTATATACTGAAGTATTATAACTGTATCTGTGATTAACTAAAAGCCCATTGTTTTTCAAGTGTACATTGTAATACATTACATAGGATTATGTTTGCAAAACTGAACACAGAGGACATATTCTTTCAGTCCTCATCATGCCTAGAGAGTCATTCATTTTGTGGTGCATTTTAAAGCTGCTGCTGCTTTCTTTCTCTTTCTTTCTTTTCTTTCTTTCTTTCTTTCTTTCTTTCTTTCTTTCTTTCTTTCTTTCTTTCTTTCTTTCTTTCTTTCCTTTCTTTCTTTCTTTCCCTCTCTCTCTCTTTACATTTTTTTCTTGTAAATCAGAACCAAGATAGCTGATATCTTTATATGGACTAGGAGTTACTGATAAATAGCTGCTCTATATTAAGGTATTCATCTAGCAACAATTTTTTAAAAGTGCAATGTGCTTCCAACACTCTGTAATGAATCCTCATAAATTCATTCTACATTTGCTATACAAAGGTCAACAGGCTCCAATCCAATGAACAGAAAGAAAAATCTGGCACTAAGAAGGCACATACTTTGGGGGAAAAGCCATTCCATCAAGCTGCAACAGCTGAATAGGAAAATGGTTACTGAAAAATCCAGAATTTCCAGCTACAAACCCAGACTGCTCTGAAGCACAGACAAAGCAGTCATCTATAAAAACAGCAGATACCAACTCTGCCACTAGCCGCTCTCTGGGCGGAGCATCTCCTTGAAGACTACCACACAAGCAGGGCCAGAACTGTGCCCCTCCAGTGAGTGACTGGGATGGTGCTGGGAGGTGGCTATCAGCATTTGCTTGCAGAACATTTCCCGAACCCCGTGCCGGAACTTGGGGTCCCAAACACTGTAGATAGCCACATTCCAACAGCTGTTGGAAGCAAGGATCCAGAAAGCATAGAAGGAGAACCGGCACCACTCATAGCCCACCACAGTGCCCACAACAAATACAGCAATGGGAACAAAAGAAACAGAGTATGCGAAGGTCAGGATGCCAATGGTCTTGGCAGCAGTGACATCTGAGTAAGTGAGCCTGTTGCCCCCCTGTGGCTCTTCTCTCAGTTGCTTCCGCATTTTGTGGTACTGCCGGAGGGTGGCAAACGTGATGGTGTTGACAACGAAAGTGCCACCCAAGAGGGTGAAATCAAATATTGGGTACAGGAGCATGATGCTCCAGTTGGACTCTGACAACTTGTCCTGAGGAAAGCCATAGTTGCACATCTTACTGCAGGAATTGTACTCAAAGGTGATATTTGGAACTGAGAGGAGAGGTGTCACAGCCAAGGAGAAGCTCAGCATCCAAGATCCAAGAATGAGCCAAGTGATCCGGCGCTTGGTAATCACAGCTTTCCTGTGCAGGGGCTTCAGCACAGCGATACTTCTCTCCACGGAAAGCAGAAATATGGTGCTGACTGAGACGAAGGTGCACCCTGCAAAGATAGGGCCAGTGATCAAACAGGCAGGCCTGCCAGCTGGACTCCTCTCTTGCTCTGTTCCATAGGCCAACATGTTTGCCTCCTGATAAACGGAGTAAGGTACTACTATGAGCCCCACAGCCAGATCAGCAAGAGCCAAAGAGGCCTTTAGGTAGCTTTGGGGTGTTCGGAATTGCCTCACACAGAAGAAGACCAGGAGACTCGCCAGATTTCCAAGAGAGATGGCAATGATCAGGAGGACCATGAAGAGCAGCTGGCAGACCTCTCCAGCAAAGGCCAGTCTGCAGTCTGTACTATTGGGCCTCCTGTTGCTACTGCTGTTTCCCAGCATCGACCAGGTTTTCTTCCCTTCACAGGGCAAAAGAGAAAGAAGGCAGTTAAGGAGCTCCACCTTCAAAGGGCCATGGAAGAGGCTCTATAGGCTAGCAGTTTTCCAGAATGCATGGCCCAGAAATGAACAATTCATAGGGAAGTCCGTGTCAGTAAATGGTGCAGCAATTAAAGCTTGGATCAACTGGTGCACTCACATAGTATGTATGTGAAGCACCGGAGCAAAATTCACCGGAAGCGCTCTGAAATAACAAGTCTTCTCCACGTATCAAAAGATGGAGCAAGAGGCAGAGGAGCAAGAGCACCAGGGAGGAGTTTAGTTATACTGATCTGTGGCTTGTGCGAATATACAAAAAATGTATGTCAACATTTTCAATCACTGTATTTGAAACACAGTCTGGGGATCTGTCACCAGAATATCCTATCAATCCTGCAATTTCTTTCCTTCTCTCTAATAGATTGATATGCCTATAAACAGTGCTGAATATTCTTGAAACATGTTGATGATGTTGACACCTGGATACAATGGAATATCCAGGCTCCTCTTCTTCTGCCAGGGTGAACCAGGTAACTGACCAGCAGACCTTTAAGAGTAGGATTTCAGGGCTGAGATCCTGGGTTCCATGGCGCAGAGAGAGCAGGAGGGCTTATGCTACTCTGCCCTCATAAGACCAGGTCCAGAGTCTAAAATTACCCAGCTGCACCACTGCTTCTAACCAGAGTTAGAGCTAACTCCCTGTAGTAATTGCAGAAGGCCTTCCTAAAATGGGGCCAGCCAAAGAGTGCATCTTAACCCTTCTCCACACCTGGAGGAGGATCTTCCAAAGTGAATGCTCCCACCCAGACTGAAGCCTCTTTATGCAGTCCATCAGCCCCCACCCCAAGACATAAGGTGGTTTTTAGAAACCCACTCTAGAGCGCTTCAGACTGGGACAATTGGTTAGATAGAAACTGCTCGGCTTCTTCAAGCAGCACAAAGTAACTCTCACACAGGCGAAGTCCAACAGCAACTGGGCGAACCAACAGCCTGGGCGCTCCGTCTTTGGAGTTTAGCGCCGCTGGACGACGGAACTGCGGGCGCTGGGCATCTTCTGCGTTGCCCGACATTGCTGGTCTCCGCAATGGTCCTTCGCTGAGCTCCTCGCCCAGCCCTGAAGGGAGCTCCGCCGCCGCCGCCGCCGAAACCCTTCCTGCAGCGCCATGAGCTTCCAGCTCCTATTCGCAGCTTAGATGCAAACTCCAGCCAGCCAGTAGGTCTTGCGCGGCGCCTCCCGCCTTTCGCGTTAACTTAGACCCCATTCTTCGGGAGAGCTCCGTCCGCCGCCGTTAATTCCTCCCTGGCCTCGCCGCTGCAGCTCTCTGCACCGCCTTCCAGCGATTTACTGACAGCCCGGTCCGAACAGGCGCTGCTTACCCAGACAGGTAGCTTCGCCCGCCTCGCCTGCTCAGAAGGCGGGCAGGTGGGGTCCGCTCGGGCGCTCCTGGGTCCCGGGGCTGAAGACCTTAGCCAAGCCGAAGAGGAACCACCGCCGGGATTCTCGCTCCGTGAGGAATGTCAGCCCTGTCGGGATCGTTCGGGGCTGCCCGCCCCCGCGGCTTCTGCGTCTGCCCAGAGGCGGCACCTATGCATTGTGCCGAATGCCCGAAGGAGAGCCTGGAGGCGGGACGGCAATCAATCCTCGGGTTCGTGTCTCTCGGGTTCGTGGGACAAGAGCCCCCTTGAGACCCAGCGCTCCGGGCGTGGCCCGGCGACGCCTTGGGAAGCCGTACCCAATCCGTTAAGCGCCGAGCGAGAGGTGTTGCTAACTCTGCTTAAAAGCGCAGGAGACTTCTAGGGTAAAGCCGACCATTAGCCTAAATCAGTGTTTCTCAACCTCAGCAACTTTAAGATGGGTGGGCTTCAACTCCCAGAATTCCCCAGCCAGCTACTGCTGGCTGGGGAATTCTGGGAGTTGAAGCCCACTCATCTTAAAGTTGCTGAGGTTGAGAAACACTGGTGCCTTCCAGATGGGACAAATGGTAAGAGCTCACATCAACTCCAGTCAGCATGGGTGACTGGCTGGCCTCTTCTGCCTGGAGGGTAAAGGTAGGGCAGTGGCTTTTAAAATTAGGCACCCAATTTGTGGGCAGTGAAATGGAAGGGACTGGAAGAAAGAGAAATTCTCCACCAATTTCTCAAGGGCAGAACCTCCTCTTAGCTGTGACACAAGGCTGAAAAAGCCCCATGGGAGGAATGGGAACTGAGGCAAGAACTGAACCAAAGTGTGGGAAGGCAAGGAGGGTGTAGATCGCTGGAGAGAAGATAGCAAGAGGAAGGACAGGTTACTGAGTCCCATATACCGTATGGTCACCAATAAAGGAAATGCAAAAATGCCACTCTCTCTTCTTGAGAATTTATCTAAAATTCTCTTCTCTCTTAAAAGTTTCTAAAGCACTTTCCCCCATTAAACTGAACAAGACATATGGTAGTCCTTCAGGTTCAAAGAAGACACACTGTTATGCAGTTATCTGTGGACACAGAGGTGGCTCTGCAGTCCCAGTCTGGAAGCGGAGTCTAGTATAATGGGTGCACTGGAAGTCCAGTGTTGTAGTAACTGTGGGTGTTACACTCTGGTGCCACTCACAATTTTCTATCAGTTTTTGGCAGCACCTGTCTTCAAAGCTGGTGGAGGCTTCATAGCACAGGGCTCACCAGCAGGTTCTGTCAGCAGCCGCAACTTCTATTTCCCTTGGCTGGATGACACAGTGGCGTAGGGTTTCTTTCACATTGTCTTTGTAGCGCTTGTGTGGTCAACTTCAAGGTCTCTTCCCAGACTCCAGTATACTATAGAGCAACTGATGAGGCATACGGTGGTCATCCATTCTGATGACATGTCCCACTCACTGCATCTGGGCTCTGATAATCAGGGACTCAATGCTAGTGAACTCTACGCAATCCAGGATCTCCAGGTTGTAGACATGGTCTTGCCAATGAAAGCCGAGGATGAAGTGGAGAACGGGCACGTGAACTTTCTCCAGTTGTTTGATGTGCCTTCAGTACAGAGTCCACGATTCACCTCCATATATGAAAGAAGGGATAACCATAGCTCTATAGACACCTTGTCTCTATCCAGCAAGGTGCAGATGTTCCAGGCTTCAAAAATGAGTTTTTTAAATTCATTTTTCTTGATGCTTGACTGCCAAGGAGATGATCTGCCAGCTGCAGTTATCTAGCCAGATGATGTTTAGAGTACCTTTTCTAACCCCCTCCATCATCCAAGAGTGGGCAGTGCTATCCTAGAAGGGCTGCCCAGTCACTCTGGATGCTGCCAGACATCTCTGCTGCCCCAGGTACTGAGATGAACGACCACTGGTGCAAGAGCTGCCCATGTGCAGGTTTGTGACTACAATTGCCAGTGGTCATCTCTGCCTCTTGCTTTGCCACTCCCTCATGGCCACAGGGCTCAACGAATTAAGTTTGGACTGAGATGAATTGCAGATGAGTTGTACATAAAGATGAATGCACAACAGAAACCTATGCATGATGGAGTTTTAAGTGGAGCAGCCATTGCACAGGGGCAGTCCCACTCTCTCAGCAGAACAGACCTTAATCCAGTGGCACAGAGAACTGTTACGGCTAGAGATCCCTCCTGCTGCAGTGGATGTCTAAGGACATCTTAGTGTCTTGTTGTGCTCTTAGCGCTCCACAACACCTGCTGGGCCTGCCTTCTTGACCACTGGACTGTTGATCAGTCTCCTCCACTCTATCTGCCAGGGCCAGAGTTCACACACTGGGATAGACAAATCCCTTATCTTACTGAGTGTTGAAGACCCATCAGCTACCCTCACCTGGTTTGGCTTGTCTGCTGAGTCGGGGTGTGGCCGCATGTATTACAGCTACTTGGAGCCACAGGTGAGAGCTGAGCACCAGGTGGGGGCCAAAGGTGAATAAGCAGCCCTAGAAAGGGCATGGCAGGCCCTTCACCAGAGGTGCTACCCCTTCCTGGACACTCCATACTCCCCAAACTGAACAAGAACTGATAGAAAAATATGCAAGAAACTCTCACTCCAGCACTACCCCAGGATTTCAAACAGATGTCTCCGACAGACCTATGTGGAGATTTCTGAGGTAGAATCTAAGATTTTCTGCACAAAAAGGCACTCCTGAACAGTCCTCTTTAGTTACTACAATCTATTGTCCTCAAAATTGTACAGTTTGTAAACAGAGAGACCACATGTCTTCTCAAATTGTCTGCCAAACAAAACCTTCAGTTTTTAATTGAAGGAGAAAAATAGATAGGCAGGATAGTCAGAGCACCCTCATCCAGTCTTTCCTAGGCCACCTTAGAAAAGCAATAAAAGTGCCAGTTCAGCCATAAAACACTTAGAAATCAAAAGAATGTCAATAATACCGTGGAAGGTTGCTTGAAAGTGGGAAAAGCTATTTGAAGCAGGGCAAGGGGATAATACTTAAGGAGAAACAACACACTAAAGTTACTGTTTACTTAAATGTTATTCTAAAACATACAGCCTCTGTTTTTGCAAAAAAACCATTGTCTTTCTAATTCTACCTTCATTACCTCACTATTCCTGACTTCACAGATCACAAGCATACCATGATTTGCATAAACTTATATAAGGGGGTTACATCCCCACCCTTTTAAAGGTTTACTATTGCAGCCTCTAGTAGTGAAATAAATGCAATTTGTATTTCAAAAGAATGGGTGTAGCTGGTCTCCCTTACTAACTCTAGTGAGGAATGTTTTCCTAACCAGTATCCTACTAGTGGTAAGAAATACACACGCCAAAGTACATTTCTGGAATGGGGTGAGTTTTCTGCATTCGTAATGGGTGTAGCTGTGAGGGGAGCTACTTGTAAAGGACGCTTCCTTCTCTAGGTCTCCGAACTGCTGAGATTAGACAGAGAGTGACCAGTGAAAGAATCTTATCTTTGGTAGCACCTAAATTAGTAGCATGTTCATTAACAAATAATCCTCTACCCCAAATTTAGGCACTCTGAAGTCCATATTGTTCTCTCTTCCTTTAATTTTATGAGGCTTCTGGTGGTGCTTACACAGTAAGGATATGATTTTTCCACTTTGGACACCTCATAATGTTCAGTGAGGCATACCTTTGTTTGTTTTCAATGTACTTGCATAATTGGGAATGGAAATAATTCCCATTGGATTTGGTGAATATAATTCTTCTACACATGCATAAAATTTAAGTTTCAAATTTCTACTTAGCTTGCTGGTCCGCTGCTTTTGTCTCTGGAGGTATTCTTATTATATGATGATGCTTTATACTGATAAGTTGAGACTTCTTGCAACAAAAGATAGAACATCAAATCTACAAATAAATAAAGAGCATTATTTCACCACCACCACCACCACCACCTCCGAGTCCTGCTGTGTTGCCTCATTGTGGATGTTCCTGGGTGAGATGATTGCCTTTAATCATGTATTTATGGTTTTAATTTGATGTAAACTGCCCAGAGTCCCCCATTGTGGGGAGATGGGCGGGGACAAGTCTACTAAATAAATAAATAAAATAAAATAAAATAAAAGCCAAGAGTATGTATTCCCAGCAGGGTCACCCAAGGCATGGAGGTCATCGCAGCTGCTCAGCTAAAGCAAGCAGGCACTTACATTGGGTAGCAGTGATATAGGAAGATGCTGGAGATGGATGATCGTGTTAGTGACAATGGCAAATGCATCAATTCATACTGCACAAGAGAAAGCCATGGTAAACTACTCCTGTATTTTTACCAGGAAAACCACATGGATGGAAAACATAAAATGATGATATAGTGCCAGATGATGGGCCCCGCAGGTCAGACAGCACTCAACATGCTACTGAGGATCTTTTACAATACTAATGGTGTCTATGACATGGCTTGATTAAGGCCCTCAAGCCCTCTGGTTGTTGATGTTGCCATACAAGAAAAGAAAATCCAAAACTGGAAAGAAAGAATTACAGTGATAAGATGGAACATAAGAAACATGAACATGGTAATGCATAACACAGTGAAATATAAAATGAAACAGCTACAGACTGACATCTTAGGCATAAACTAATTTAGATGGATTGGAATTGGATGCTTTTGGTCAGACGATTGCACTGCTTATTACTCTGGGCATGAAAAACAAAGAAGGAAGGATGCTGCTTTTATTGTTAGGGAGGCTTTAGCAAGAACAGTACTTGGCTGCAGTGCAATCAGTGACTGAATAATATCAGTTAGACTATGTGGACAACTTTTCAATATGACAATTATCCAGGTTTATCTTCCAACCACTGATGCAGAATAAGAGGAGGTTGATGAGTTTTATGATCAAGTTCAGTCTGAATTCAACTGAACATGCAAGCAAGTTATGCTGCTTGTGGCTGGAGACTGGGATGCCAAAGTTGGAAATATAAAGGAGGAAAATGTAGTTGGATTGTATGACTTAGGAAACTGAAATGAAGCAGGAAAATGACTTACCAATTTCTGCAACTCCAATTATTTCTTCACAGATAACACTGTCTTCAAACAATCAAAATGATGCCTGTGTACATGGACATCACCAGTTGCAGTATATACAAATCAAATTGACTGCATTATTGCTAAAAGGAGGTGGAGGAGTTCAGTTATAGCATAAAAATATGGCCAGATGCTGCCTGTGGAACAGATCCCAAATTGCTTATGTCCAAGTTTCAAGTTAAGCTAATGGAGAAGAAAGCCAATCAGTTTCCACAATATGATATTGAGCATATACCCACCACTTTCAAAGAGAACGACAGGAACCGCTTTGAAGGCCTGAATCAAAGAAACTGGAAGAAATATACTGAAATACAGTACAGTAGAGACGTCTACATCCAAGATGCCTTAGAAGATATTCTCTATTTACAAGAACCTCTAGTACTAGAAGATTAAGTTAGATCAGCACTCCAGTCATTACCAATTTGAAAGGCTACAGGAACTGATGAAATACTCACAGAAATATAGCAAGCACGGAAGAGTCAGTAAAGGTTTTAACCAAGCTATGCCAGCAACTCTGAAGAATGACCCAGTGGCCAGCATATTGGAAGAGAAGACGAGGATGACCAGCAGCAAAGTGGATGGACTCAGTTATAGCAGTGATGGAGGCACTGTTGGAAGACTAGAAGGACCAAGTTAGGATCAGATTGTTGTGGAGAAAATCTATTTATGTGTTCCCTAACAGTCAACAATGACTTGATGGCACATAATCAATCAATCAATCAATCAATCATTTATTTTGCCAATTTTTTGGTACAGATATCTCCTGGAGACAGCTTCCAATGTCTGCCAGAAAAAAAAGCAGCCATATATTGTTTCCTTTCAGGCAGAAAGGGGATTCTGGCCTACAAATTATTTTAAATAAGCAATGCAAGGGAGCCAAACATTTTGGTGCCTTCAGGATATGCAGGCTTAATATGTTATCTGAAATTCCCGTAAAACTCAGGAAAACTTATTCATATTGACTGATCAGGAATTTTAATAATTATCAACCCTGAGTGTTTTTATAACCAGAAAGATAAATGCAATAATAAAGAAAAGAAAAAGAAAAATCACCTAAAACCCCCAAACTACCTTTCTGTTTTCACACAACCCATATCCAGTGCTAAATTTTGCAAAATTTTAATATTAAGAACTGGCTACCAAAATTGTGACAGGTTATTTCCAAGAGGTGTTCCACACATTTCTGCGGATTCATGTGAAGTACCAATGTTCACCTAGGAACTTCGTTCAATGAGAATACTGAAAAATGTAAGGGGTGACTTCAACAAACATCTGTTCATGAACATGTGGCACTATAAATACAGAAAGAGACGTGTATGGTTGCAGTGAGGCACACACTTGAGGGTGATACTTGGTGTTCTGTAAAAATCAGGAGGAGTCTGATAGCACCTTATTCCAATTAACAAATTTTATTAAGGGGCATAAGCTTTTGTGAGGTGCAGCTCATTTCATTCGATGGAGTGATTGCATAAAGCAATCCAACAGTAAGGTCTGAATGTTCCAACACTACATTTTGTTGGCTGTTGCCAGCAAGGCAAAAATGAGGATGGCGATGTTCGTACCTCTGTCCAAAGAGCTATCTCCTTCTTTCCCACATTGCAAGAAATGGCTAGTCTAATTTTTCTCCTAGCTGGGAGCATAAATAAAGTTCAGACAAAACATAGTCTTTTGGATCTTGAGGGTATTTAATCTACCACGTATTTCCTTAATTGTCCATATTTACTGAAGAGAATGTTGGAAGGCATGCATTTTGACTCAAAATTGGACACTAAACAGAGAAGGTCTAATTTAGTACAGCAGTATGTACTAAGATTGCATAGTTCAAATCTCTACCATGATGGCAAATATTCAGTATTTTGGGCAGTTAAATTATTTCTTTAGTAGAGCACAAGACACACTGTTGAAATAAGCCAGACCTTCTCCAGAATGATAACAGGCCCAGGGTATGAAAGCCAAAACCTCTGATTGTTTATCTCATCTCTCAACTCACCAGAAGCCACATCAGAAAAAGACTAAGCCTTGCTTCATTAATGTTCTTGCAGAACAAACTTATTTTCTAGTGTGATTAAAATGGGTTAATGGTCTCCAAATCCTTCATAAATTATCTCTCATAAACAACCTCAATAAGAATAATCTCTCACTCTCAGAAACTACTTTAGTAAAGATGCTGTTGGCCATGTCTCTTAAAAGAAGTAGAATCTTCACTTGATGTTGTTGAATGATCATCTATTAAGCATTTGTTTATAATCTTCAAAGTCTTCCTAAGTAGGAATTTAGCTACTATATAAGCCATCCATTTGAAGAGAAACAGTACGATCCTCAGTGTGAAATAGGATCAAGCCACAACTTTTTGCATAATTTAAATGTGTGTGTGTGTGTGTGTTCTTTCTATCCACTGTAGTCTTGTCTCCTAGTACAAGAGCCTTCAATAATATTCCAAGATGGTCTACAAAATAATAACTAAACTGCAAATACACAAAATAAAACAAAGGCTACAAATAACATAACACAAGTTATACATTATACAAATAACATAAAACAGCCAGCAAAATTGCATTTGAAAAGTTAAGGAAAAAAAAAGGGGGGGGGGTTGCTTAGCTTTGAAAACAAAAGAATAATAAAGCAGGTGCTAAATGATTATTTTTGGGAAGAGTATTGCAGAACAGTGATGGCACAATATAAAAGACTCTGTTTTTGAGAGCGTATTATCTGATGCCAGATGCATGACAATTGTACTGTTCCTATTCCATTCCCAATGTTATTGTAGTGAATTATTTCTCAGATAGCTACATTTAATCATAAATGTGATTGAGTCGTGCTTATTTTAAATACTATCCCATTTATTATGTTGGATTACCATCAAACTCATTTAATGATAAGAACGAATTGGAACGATATAGATTAAAATGACTAAACGGACAGATATTTCATTATCATGTATTGCTTTCCTATTACACATGGTTGAAATCCTTACATTTAAGGGATGAGGAATGGCATTTAAGGGGAGAGGAATGGCAAAGGAAGGTTTTATAGGTAGGATCCAGACTTAATCATGTTTACTGAAATCAGCAGGACAGAGATTTAATGTACATCCCATTGACTTTAAGTATAATCAAGTTAGGGGCCAGCTGTATTTTTGAAGGAAGTACGTAAGTGAGCAGATATAGCAGATATAGTACATGTAATTTAATTGTTATCTTTGATTTGCAGAACAATCTTTCTCAAATCATTGTTTCTGGATTTCTGATGTCATCTTACAATCAAGACTTACTGTAGTTTAGCCTTCCTAAACCCAGTGCCCTGACATTTATCAGATTATAATTTTCAGAATTCCTACGAGGGTGGAAAAAACTGCTGCAGGGAAAGACTGCCTCTGATTTGATCAGTTGTTTGATAAATGCTAAGAAAAAACACATTATTTAATCTGCCCACATCCTTTTCATTGTTCATGCTAACTGGCTTTCCAGCCCCATAATACCATGATGAGAAATTTACACATACCCAGTGAAAGAATTTGCTGTATCTGAGAGGCAACAATAATTTAGTTACAGCTTTTTTGGGAGTAGGATATGTGGACTATTTACATGGACAATCACTTAAAATAATTCAGCAGCTGTTTTAAGGATGCACAGATCGAGTTTAGGATGTTGTTTCATCTCACTAGTAGGCTTTTCTGAAAGGTAGCCTCCTTTGAGATCTAAATTAGATTCAGAGAATTTACTTTTAGTATACTGGGTAATTTCCAGTGAACTAAGATTAATTTAGGATGAGGAAGACAATTCAAACAGGGAAACAGAGAACCATTTAAGGTTTATAAATGAAATGCAGATTTGATTTTTAAAGCCAGTTTATCTAAATGATCAAAACCAGGATGACCAGCAACAAGGTGGATGGACTCAATTACAACGGAGATGGGGCCACCATTGGAAAACCTGAAGGACCAGGTTGGGGACAGCTCATCCTGGAGAAAATCTATTTATATGGTCACTAAGAGTTGACACAGACCTTTTGGCATATACTTAATCAATCAAGCATTTATTTATTTATTTATCCATCAAATTTATATGGTCGCCCATCTCACAAAAAAGTGACTCTGGGTGACGTATAATAAAAATTATAAAACAGTAATATAAAAAAAATTATTATCCAGAAAAATTGTAAAAATTGTGATTAAAGGCTAAGAGAGGGCAGCAGATCTCAACAATAATGGAGCCACCTCAGAGCCTCGCTGGTCCCCTGGGGCCCCCAGGCCTGATGGCATAACCAGGTTTTGAGGGACTTCTGGAAAATCAACAGGGATGGAGCCAGCTTCACTTCATGTGGGAGGATGTTCCATAAGGTGGGTGCCATGGCAGAAAAGGCCTGCCTCCTGCATCCTGCCAAGTGTAGCTCCCTAGCATGCCTCTTCTGCCAGGTTTGATGGGACGGGCAGATGTAACTGGGGAGAGGCAGTCCCTCAAATAACCTGGCCCCATTCCATGACGCGTTTTAAGGATCAAAACCAGCACCTTGAATTGGATCCAGAAGCAAACTGGCAATCAATGCAGCTCACAGAGCAGAGGTGTAACATGGCCATTCTAGAGGCACATATAACTGCCCACACTGCTGCAATTTGCACCAGCTGAAGCTTCCAGATACTCTTCAAGGGCAGCCCCATGTAGAACGCATTACACTACTCCAGTCAGGAGGTGACTAGGGCATGAACGACCGTGAGCAGAGCTTCCCAATCTAGGAATGGGCACAACTGATGCGCAACACGAAGCTGTGCAAAGGCCCTCTTAGCCACAACTGCCACCTGCTTTATCAAACGTAATCACATTGCTTATTACAACTCCCACCTATCCATTTCATAAGTGTATTCAATTTTTAGCTTTTTCTATAAGCTAATAAGATCTTATTTAGCAACACAAGAACCAACCAATTGTGATACTGCTTAGAAAACAAGTGGGGAAAATGTTACCATTTTAAAGTAGCTTTTTAAATTACCAAGCTGTTTTATTGCCAGGTTGTCACATTAGGTCATCTAAGAGAAATAGTTCAGGATGCCAGATAACTGCAAATCCTTGCTCGTTCCACCTACATCTACATCTAATTTTCACCCATTTGCCCATTGCTTACTCAGCTACACCTGGACAGTCTTGAAACTCTATGTGGCTGAGATGTGAGATGTTTTGAAAGTTCAGTCTGTGTCGGTCATTTCACATATGCAAGCCATCACACGTGCAACCCCTTGAAAAATAAATGCATGCTGCAGCGAATTTGCCATTTACAAGTTATCATTGAGGAAATAACTATGAAACCAAGCAAAATGAGGTAGAAGGACAACTTTAATGTGAATTTGGGTTGAAAACAGAACATTGTAAGGCAGTAGGGACACAGCAAATGTTGATTAGTCCTGCTCAGTGCACTAGATCAAATATAAATTCTATGACAGTGTCTTCTGGGATGCATCTTCCAAACGGTACATACCTGTTCCTCTTTATACTATTTTATATTATCAAGGACAGCAATGCCTCTACAACAGGAACTGTACTTGACAAAGACTAAGTGGTCTCAAATCTTTGAGGTTATTGTTTTGGCGTTTGCTTCCATGATCCAATTTCTATAGAAGATGAGGGCCATTAAAGCATGAATAGTCAGGCACAGATCAGGATATTGCATATAAATTGGTCTATCCTTCATGATTAATCATTTGCATCCTGCTTTATGTAAGTTTTTTAAATGCAAGCAGCCTTTGGATTTAACAGAATTTGCATTCCATTCTTTTTCCTTGATGAACTCAGTAACTGATTCTTATAAAATTGTTAGACATGGAACTATTTATTGACCCCATCAACTGAGTCTCTTTTAAAAACAACCACTTAAAAAGAGCCTTCCTTATATTTAATATCACACCAGAGATAGATGCTTTTCAAATAAAAAACCCAAATCATTCATTGCTATAACTTAACTAGGATGACAATTCATTACAGCAATTTAATTTATCAAAGCATTTTCACATGTGAAATTTAAACTCTATTATGTGTTCCCTGGATTGATAATTTCAATTTTAAAATATTTGAATGATCTAACAGTGGATCTTTGAGCTCTAGGTTCTTCTACATCAATTAGTTTGTTTCTGCAAAAATGTTTGCTAAATATTTTGACGATCTTGCTTTTTTTAAAATGATCTTATACAGTGGTACCTCGGGTTATGAACGCCTCTGCTAATGAACTTTTCGGGTTGCGACCAGCTCCGGTGACAAAAATTTACCTCGGGTTACGAACCCCGCCTCACGTTACAAACCGGATCCGTGGCCATTTCCCGCCATGACACGTGGTCCGCGGCCATTTTCCGCCCGTTCCACGTGGTCCGCGGCCATTTTTCTGCCCGTGCCACATGGTCTGCGGCCATTTTCCACCTGTTCCACGTGGTGCGCAGCCATTTTTCCACCCTGCCACGTGGTCCGTGGCCGTTTTTCTGTCTCTGCCGTGTGGTCCGTGGCCGTTTTTCCGCCCTGCCATGTGGTCTGCGGCCGTTTTTCCGCCCTTGATGCGTGGTCCACGGACGCCGGAACAGATTAACAGTAATTACACTGAACCTTATGGGAAAATTTGCTTCAGGTTGCGACCAAATCGGCTTGTGACCAGAGTCACGGAACGGATTAAGATCGTAACCCAAGGTACCACTGTATCAATCAGGAAAATGTGTCTGATGGACGAGATTTAAAAATTAACCACATGTAACACTTTTAGTTCACCCAGTTTCTATTAAGTACTTCCATATGTGTTCATAGTTGCCCTGCCAGATGCATGGATCACCAATAGAACAGTTTAGGTTAACATTCACTGACAATCTGATATCCTGAAGTATCTCTGTTAATCTGAAATCCATATTAATTTCATAGGGTAATTCAAAAGCCAAAATATATATTGAAGGCCATCTGCTGGGAGACTAGCGGGCTTTCTGATGCACTTGGTTGGCCACTGTAACAACAGACTGATGGACTAGATGGGCCAGGGGTCCAATCCAGCAGAGCACTGCCTATGTTCCTTCTTTCCTGTTGGCCCCAAAATGGATTGTCCTAATGGGGATTTTGGCATTTTTTCATATGGCCAATATGGCTACTGGTGTCTGCATATTTTTGTCCCCAGTGTGCTTAGGTACATTGGACAATGAACCCAAACTTCCACCACAGGCTAGGTACAAAAAATGTGCTTTTATTGGAGGCAATGAATATGAATGCACATACTTGATAGTATTTCCACCCTCCAATCCTTCACAAAACAATGTGAAATCAGCTGATGATTGGCTC
The DNA here is from genome assembly GCF_059951505.1 of Python bivittatus. Classification (NCBI taxonomy): domain Eukaryota; kingdom Metazoa; phylum Chordata; class Lepidosauria; order Squamata; family Pythonidae; genus Python; species Python bivittatus. Next base: position 76,583,974 of record NW_028277098.1, on the reverse strand, counting down.
ATGGGAGGTGAAGACAAGCAGTGGTCACAATCTTGCTCTCTAGTTTACAATAAGAAGAGGTTGGAGAATGTAATTCATTTAGTATTCCAGTCCCTGAATTTCTGACTCTGCTCCCCGCCCCCCCTGCCCCCCCCCATTTTAAGTATATGCATTTATGTGAATGGTCTGATAGTTACTATGATGGGAAATTTTGCAAGAGAAGGTTGATTGAAAAAAGTAAATAAAAGCATTTTATTGAAATTTTTATTGAAAGGTTGATTGAAAAAAGTAAATAAAACCCATGGGAAGCCCAGTCATAGCAAATTTTTACATGGAACATTTTGAAAAACGGGCTTTAGAAACGGCACCCGTTACCCCAACAGTCTGGTTCCGGCTTGTGGATGACACCTTCGCAATTTGGAGTCAGGATGAAGAAGAACTAGAGAAGTTTCTGAACCACCTAAACAGCATCCACCCCAATATACAATTCACCATGGAAAAAGAAATGGACGGCAAACTTCCATTTCTACACATGTTGGTCATATGCAAACCAGACCTCAAATTAGGACACAAAGTCTACAGAAAACCCACCCACACAGACCGGTACCTACACAAAAACTCCAACCACCACCCACGTCAAAAAAGAGGCATTATCAAAACCCTGATGGATCGTGCCAATCGGACCTATGAAACACAATTCCTAAACTCTGAACTTAACCATCTTAATTGGGTCCTACAAGTGAATGGCTACTCCAAGAATGAAATAAAAAGAGCCATCAAACCAAGAAAACAACATGCGACTGAAGAAGAAAAATAGCCACCCACCAACAAAGTATTTCTGCCCTACATCAAAGGGGACACGGACCACATGGGAAAACTGATGGAAAAACACAACTTCCAAACAATCTTCAGACCTACCAGAAAAATACAACAAATGCTAAAATCAGCAAAAGATAAAAGGGATCCCCTCACCGCCGCAGGAGTATACCGCATACCATGCAGCTGGGGACAAGCATACATCGGGACCACAAAACGCAGCATCCATACCAGGATAAAAGAACACGAAAGACACTGCAGACTACAGCAACCAGAAAAATCTGCAGTAGCTGAACATGCTCTCAAGCACACTGGATACAAAATCCTATTTGAAAACACAGAGATACTGGACAACACCAACAGCCACTATACCAGGCTATACCGGGAAGCCATTGAGATTCACAAACACCAGCACAGTTTCAATAAAAAAGAGGAAAGTCTAAAAATCAACAAAACCTGGCTACCAATCCTGAAAAATACAGCCTGCCAAAGGTCAACAAACTCAGCTCAACCACCAGGACGCGTGAACAATTCACACACTGAACATGCTAATCACCCTCAGCAGCCACTTGTTAACAACTCAATAGAAAAAACCCTGCCTAATCCCCAGGAAGATACACACAGATTCTGACACCAAAACAAGCAGCCACTTGTTAACCCAAACCCCCCACGCCCCCAACCCCCCCCACACACATACCCACACCCCCTTCAGGCACCCTTGCTGATCTCTATAAATACCCACAACAGGGTCACATCATCCTGGGCACAGAGAGAACTGCTCCTGTCTGTGCTCCTGCCCTCTGAAGATGCCGGTCACAGATGCTGGCGAAACGTTAGGAAACAAAACTTCCAGAACACAGCCATGCAGCCCGGAAGACCCACACCAGCCATCGTATTCCGGCCGTGAAAGCCTTCGACAATACAAAAAGCATTTAAATCCTCCAAAGGCTTCCCAACTAGTTTGCTATGATTCGTTTGTTGCAATTAAAAACTCCTGAGAGTTGTGAAGATGAAATGAAATGTTCAATTTTCCAACCATGTGCTTTTCTCTATAGCTTTCATGATGGTGCATATCACTATGGCAGTTGGGTTACAGAGGAGGGGAAGTAAATTCTAAGTAAAGTATATAAAAGGCACTGTCCTATACTTGAACTTTCATGGTAGTGTTGGGGGGTGGGTGGGGTAGAATAATGGCTAGTTTAAGTCCAGGAGTTTAGAAGGGGACTGAGGCAAGAATTCCCACTATTAGGAAAATAGTGCTCCTACAAAATCCTCAGACCACAGTAATAAAAACAAACAATCAGATTGCTGCAGTTTGGTTCACAGCCAGGAACAGTTGGCTCAGCTTCCAAAAACAGGCAATACCATGAAATAAATCCAATATGAAGCTGATTCCGTGAGAAGTGCTGTAAGAGACTTTGGGGCTGCACATCCAATATATCTGAAAGCAGCCTGGGGCGGGGTGGGGGGTTGGGGGAGTTGGAAGGGTGCAAAGCTATGGCTAGCATGAGGCAGACTGCAAGCTTTTCTATCTCTGGGAAGAATGCAAAATTTAAGGTTAGTTTATCACTCAGGAATTTTTAAGATAAAAATTATCTTAATCATATATCATACTAAGCCAAAATACATATTGTTTGGGTTTGGCTTTGTTGTTACCATCATTTCTGATTCTTCATGATGTGATAGACATCATTGTATTGGGATTGTCTGTCAGTAACTGCTTTCGTAACTCATGTTTGTTTCAACAGCAAAGTATCTTGCCACCTTGTCTTTTGGTGGCCAATTTTTATTGGGTTTTGATTTTTTAGGCATTGAGTTTTCTCCAATGATTGAGGGAGTGTGCTGAACCATAAACTTGCCATGCAAACCCAGCCTGTATGTTTAGTATTTTAATGGGTGAACCCAGAAAATTGGGTTAATTGAGTAAACCATAATTCATGTTTTCAAAAGAGGTAACTGCTGCATGGCAATAAATAAAAGAGTCAAGCAGTTTTGTGGCACTGTAGAAACAAACCTATTTATTTTCACAATGTTTTGGGATCCTGTCCACTTTATCAGCTGGATGGGATTCTGTGTGAGAGACTTTGAAGTACATACAATTGTAGGAGAAGGTGAAGTGAAAAGGCAGACTGTAAAACGACTGAGCACAGATTTAAAAAAAAAAGCCATTAAAATTACACAAAAAGAATAAAATCAATGCATGCCATAATATATTTACAATCACAATGAAAATAATTCTCTGCAATTATAATAGCCTAAACTACTTACCACCTAACTTTACTAATATGATTTACAGTAAAACAGCCCTTCTGCCATTCTTAGCATCTGCTTACTACCACCAAACACTCTGCTTTAGTGAATAAATTGGTTTTCAAATCCTTCTTAATGCATCCAAGGATGTGTAGAGCAAGGGTGGAAGAGAATTCCATAATTGAGGAGCCAGATCCTGAAATGCATTCAAACAAGATGGTGCAACATACAAAATGAGAATTGGAAGAAGCCCTGTCTTTTGAATTGTGTTGTATAAGCAGGATCCTACCAAGACAGAAACTTGGACAGGTAGTGGAGAACACCTACCTGCAGGGCTTAGAAAGACTTCCAAGGACAAAGGAATACTTGCTATGGACTGTTGCAGTAGTCCAAGTAAGAGATCAACAGGATTTGAACTAATAAATACACAATGTCAGTGGACAGAAACCACCAAATTTGGCAGATACTCAGTAAGTGAAAATGACCCACTCTCAACAATTGCCACTAAAAATGGCTGAAGGGAGAGTGCATTACTTAGTAGAGTCCTGAGATTCCTGGCCACTTGACACTGACCAACTCACAGCCCTAGAGGAAGAGTGGAGAAAAGCGTAAGGGATGGAAGGGATGATCTGACTAAACTTCCAGGATCTTGGTCCTGCCCATATTCACTTCAACTGGTGTACAGACATTTCTGACAAAATGTCTAAAAGGCACCTAGACAAGCAGGGCTGCACCTCCTCTCAGGAACAAGCTATAAACCTGGCTTTCATTGGTAGAGATACAGTACTGAAAACCTAACTTTAAAGTTAGGCAACCAAGGGGAAGGGTATACAAGACAAAAAAGAGTAGGACCAAAAACAGAACCTGGGGACACCCACTGGAAGAGGGAATACCATGGAATGCAGTGGATATAGGATGTAAGAATGGCCAGAGAGGTATGATTAAGACCCAGATAAAGCATCGCTGGTGATACTTTGAGACTGGAGCTTGGTCAACAGTATACAGTAGTTGAGAATATCAAATACAGGCGACAGATCTAACAGTACTTTTACTGAGGAACATGAGTAACCAGATCTTTAAGGATTTAGAGCCTGCTTGAACACAATGTGTGAATTAATAACTTTGGTTAGGTTTTTTAAGGCTCAGCATGTGATATGAACCTACCCATTTAGCTAATTTACCATTCAATATATTGTCCAAATCCAGAAAATGCTTAATTTAGTATCCAAGTTAAACATGTTGTGAGAATGAAGCCACTGCAGCATAAAGGCACTCTTACGTATTTCTTGAGGTTGCTAATACTGTAATACCAAATGGATGTTGGCTTCCTGTTAGGAAGCAAAAAGACAGAGATGTCATCACTAAAGGAAGTATTTGTGAGCTTTAGTGAAACTTTCTTGGTTGTTTTTTAACCTTTCATACAACAACATTATTATAAGGAAGGAAAAGGGGTCTCACCAAAAGCACAACAGGAATAAGAATATTAGAAAGAATTTTTAATTATTATTTTGTGAGTCCTCTAGGCGCTCAAGGGGATGGGCTTAGTATGCCCACTTCATATTTTATTTACAACTATTCTCTGAGAAAGATTAGGATAAGAGATACTGGGTTCACCTATTGTGCTAAGCCATGGTTTGTTTACTCAGCATGCTAAGACATAATCCATGCTTTACAATCATAACATTCAGTTCACACAACACATTAAATCAAACACATGATTTTGTATACTAAACGAACCAGGCCACTGACACAGTTTGCAAAGAGATTTGAGCCTGAGACTCCCTCTCCAATCTTAATGTGAACTTAACTCTGTGCCAGTCAGACATAGTGTGCCTTGGCATTATTCATTATGACTGTCTGTTATTTGGTTTTAAAGTATGTTATATAAACTCTGTAGAATGAGAATGTGGTTATGGGGCTAGACTTCAGGATGGGGTTTCACTCTGCTTAAGAATCACAGTTGCAGTCTGAATGACCCGCTGGATTCAGCGTCGATGCTGGGCGGCCTTGTAACATTAGTGGCAAGGAAGGCCTTTTATCAGTTTTGACTGATAAACCAATTGCTGAAAGAGGACTGGGCTGTGGTGATTCATATGCGGATAATTGCAATGTGCTCTTTGTGGGCAGCCTTTGAAGATGTTCTGGAACTTGCAGCTGACCCAGAATGTGGAAGCAGGGAGGGGAGCAGACCCTCTGGAATGTCTTACACAACCTACCACGTTGATCCAGCTTCACTAGTCACCGGTTGGCTATATTGTAGGACAGAAGTAGCATCTCATCTGCCTTGTGAGGACTCTTCAGGACTTCAGGTGGGGATTTTTTGTATATAAAGAATGGGCTCTATTCTAAGCCATGACCTTTCTTCTCTGAGCACAACCTTGCAGGGGTGTCCTGCAAGGATATGGTCATAAAAGTCAAGATGGTAGCCATAATGGTGAGATTGAAGTTCCAACAGGCAGAAGTTTGATTGTATCATAACGGCCACCATCTTGACTTTTTTTTACAATACCCTGTGGACACCCCAGCAGCCTTGTGTTGGTGTTGCTTACACTTGACTATTCTGATGCTACCTACGCACACTGCAGGTGTTAAGCTGGAAACTATTGGAACCAATCTGCACTTGAAATTCCATAGATGCAAAAATAAAAATCTGTTGATTTACAACACATGCCCATTCTTTTGAGATGAACAGCAAGCCTATTTTTCAGCTGTTTTTAACTGTTTTTTGGACATTGCTTTCATTCTTATTATTTTAAATAAACAGCTTGAGTAAAACATACGTGAATAACTTAAATGTGTTTGCTGATCTGGAAATATTCTAAACAAATTCTAAGCTATTTGTTGTGACAGATTAACTAGATTTATATGAGGCTGTGAGACATTCGTACAATTGGAGGAAATGGTAAAGGGAAAAAACTCTTCATGCTTTTATTGTAAAACAACAGCTTTTCTGCTGATCTGGGGACTACCACAGTGCCCTCTCGGAAGCACCTTTGCAGTGACAATAGTATATTTCAAGGCTACTCAAAGGCATACAAGTATTGTGTTCCATGAAGCACAACCTTTCCAGATTTTTATCTTGGTTTGGTCACAAGCAAGCACAATATTTGTTCTAGATTTAAGTTTGGTTCACATATCATGCTAAGCTATAATGTGTTTTGTTTGGTGTTAATTTACCATGTTATGAACTCAGCCTTTGCAGCTTGTAAACTATGGGTTAGAGTTTAGATTGTCATATGAAGCCAACCAATTGAGTTTATTCAATAAACCATTTTAAACAAATCATATTTTAACACACTGTATCTACCAGGTCTAAATTACACTTGGGATAGACATATTAAAATAATAAGTTTTGTTTGATTGATTTAATTGGGTTTATTCCAAACTTGATTAACCAGGGAGTCCAGCTATATCTTTCTTATCTCATGAAGAAGAACTGAGTAAAAAGATCCATACTATTTGGAGTCATGATTTAGTTTGAGCGTACTCCCTTGGTTTATATAACTAGAGGGCTAATGCTGACACCTGGTTATTCTACAACACTAATAATGCTTGAGTATTATCATGGAACCACAGAGTTGGGATCAACCACAGAGGCCATCTAGTTGAAGTTCCTATCCAGTGCAGGATCTGTAAAGCATTTTAGACAGATGGCTATCTATTTAAAGAATTCCAGTGAATGAATGATTCCTTTTTATTTATGTTATCTACCTAATTGATTTATACCCTGCCTTTCTGTTTACACAAGTCAAGGTGGTTTCTACTTCCTCCTCGGTTGCTTTGTTGTAACAGCCATGTTCATCAGAACCACAGAGTTTTATACAAATCCATAGAACACTGGGTCAGAGATGACATTTGATCTTTGCTCTATGAGGGTTGGGCCTTTTCTCCATTGTCTAACAGATTCTAAACATAACACTGGCATGGGAAGCAAACCAGCTTCCTTTACTTAGCAGCCAGACAGTAAAAGAAACCAACACTTCTGCAATTTCCCAGTTGTAAAGCCCAAATCATCAGCATGTCCACTGTTGGCTGGGCTAAACCTGAGGAAAGAAAGAATATAGGTAGCAAGAATGAGAAGAGGGGGTGATCTGACTTGCAATCAGCCTTCATAAAAAGAGGAATTTAGCTCTTCTTTCCAAGGGAAAATTCCAGCTGTAGAGAATACTATTCACTCTGAAAGAAAAGCTGGCTTGGAAATGTCTCCCTGTAGGAAGTTAATTTCAAACAGACTTTCATAATGTTCTTAAACAAGTGAGGATTGATTTATTTCAGTGTTTCTCAACCTTTGTAACTTTAAGATGGACTTCAACTCCCAGAATTCCCTAGAATGCTGTCTAAGGTTGTCAAAGTTGAGAAACATTGAATTATCCCACTGGATAATTGTCAAAGTTGAGAAACATTGAATTATCCCACTGGAATAAATATGTAAGCCATTTTTTGTCCTGTAATTTTTCACTATTTAATTTCTCTTTTTTGACTTGTAGATTTCATTTTGCATTCTTCCTGTTCATTTATTTACTTCTGAGAACCTATATGCTTTTTGAAATGTTTCTATTGCATTTTTGCTGGAATTTCTTTACTGTTTTTATTCTGTAGCTCTTAAGGAAAGATTTCCTCAAAGCTGTATAATTATCTTGGCAATAATATCACAGTGGTTTCCTGAGGAACTATTATTAAGACAAAAAACAAGACCCTTCATATTTTCTAAAATTCATGTGTCTTAGATAACATGAGAAAGAATTTAAAGTTAAAACAGCAAAGTTTCAATTATGGTTAGGCAGAGAAAATCTGTGCTGACCTAGACAGCATTGTAAAAATGAAATGAAATGAAATGAAATGAAATGAAATGAAATGAAAGGATCCATTGAACACATATTTCTTCATGTTCCCTTTTATATGACCAGGTGTGAGGATTTAATTACACCCCTATTAATCAATGTGAGGAAAAGTATTATTTAGTTGTTTTAGCTAACAGGTCAATTGCAATTTCCAGAAGGAACACAACATTTTCTTTAATCACTTCTGTCATCTATCATGTAATATTCTTCTTACTGCTCAGAATACTATCTGTGTTAACTTTATTCAGATAAAGAGGAATACTATTAACACATGGAATATAATGCCATTAAAAAGAAATAAGATCTGTCTGTTTTCACTGTTGCGGGCTCTTTCATTTCCCAAAGAAATGGAACCTCTCTGGCTAGTATTATGTTTCTCTCTGCCCCCAAGACAAAGCTTCCTATGAAGCTCACTGACAAAACCTGCTAAAATTGTCAGTGTGACAGTCTTCGTTTAATCATCTTCTTATACACGCAAAACTCATTCTGGTTATGAAACAGATTTTTCCCAAAATGCTGGCTTTGTTGCAATGCTAATGGGGATTGTGACAGACTGAATAAACTGGCCACGCAGAAGGGGATGCTAATGTCTGTGGAAGGAAAGAGTTGATTAGAAGTAGATCCAGTTGAAAGCAATCATCACATAGGTTTGCTTCAGTCCATAAAACAGAGATTGATCTGACAATCAGATTGGAGAAGAGAACCTGATTTTTTAAAAATCTATTGACCCTCAATTTTAAAAACAATTTAGAAGGAAAACTGATTTTTTATAGCAAGCATGAAGTGCTTGTTAAAAAAAAACAACACTGTTGTGTTATACTAATCCGTGTTACTTTTGTTGTCTAACTATGGAATGGAAGTGGATAGCTTATAAATTAAGTTTTTTTTTTTCTGAAATGAAGCCACTACTAAGCTGTAATGTACTGCATCCATGTTACTTAAAAGAAGAAACCCCTTCTTGTTCCTTAATTTGACTTGTACGGAGACCAGTAAAGTTGTCTGGTGGTGAAGGAAACATATGGTATACAAATTCAGATATATTTTATTTTATTATGCAATAAGATTATGTGGTGCTTGAAATTAGGAAGTAAAAAGGACCTTTGGAGGGCACGTAGGCACCAGAAGAGCACCAGCCAGCAACTTTTTAAAGCTGCCTCACCATTTCCTGATATTACATGTAGTTTAGAATTGCAGACAAGCACAACATTCACACACACTCTTATTGTGCTTTAAAGCAGCCTTTCTCAACTTTTTTACCCTGGGGGAATCTTGAAATAATTTTCAGATCTCAGGGAACCTCTCCATAAAAGTTGTTATATCTACAGCTTATGGTATGTTAGTATGATCAGTAACTTGTAGATAGAATAATCCAATAATAATTGTCAGTGCTCTTTTGAATGGATAATGATATTTTTCTGTGGATCTGTTTATTTTGGCCAGCTTATTAGTCTACTCTTTTTGTTTGGTTCCTCCTCCTCCATAAAGCATGTTATAAAAACAGCAAAGCAACAGGCAATTGAGTTGTGGTGCATAAAAATTCCCACCACTACAAGTACTAGCACTGCATGGTGCATAAAGTTCAAAAAATGATATCTATTTTTTTTTTTTTAATCATGACTGACAAAGGCTGCTGTAAGGCATCTTTTTGTCTTCAACCACAAAACAGTGCACAGCCCGGTTATCATAAGGAATTCTTCTCAGGTGACAACACCTGGCTAACCTTACATCTCTACTGGTGCCAAGAAAAGTACATTGGGATGTCCACTGAGACTTTATAGTTTTGTCATAAAAGCAAGGCTGCAGATATGAGGAAGTGCCTTTAAAAGATATCCTTCTTAAAGTGCCTCAAAGCACATTTATGTAGAACTGGGTCCACTGTGTTTAAAGGGGGCTCATCCCTAATAGATCTGTCTAGACTTATAAGCTATCACACAATAATGTTATCTACAAGAGATCATTCCCTCTTCCGCCTCCTCCCTTGCCTTCCAAATGAAAATAAGGTAATGGCATTGTCAAGTATGCAGTTTACTTTTTATTTCATAGAAATAAATCAGAATCTGGATAACAATTATATGTACATTTTGGTTTGTAATCCATTTCTATCTTGATATCAAACTGAACACAATTTATTAGATTTTTACCTGATCAAAAATAATATGTTTCATTATGTAGAAGCAACTATAATAACTAATCCCCAATCAGTTCCATGATATTTAAAAGCTCTGATCCTCCTTTTATATATTATACAATACAAATAATGTCATTTCATTTCTCATTCAAATTGTTTACCTTGCTGAGAGATCTGCAGTATGTGTGTCAAAAACTGCATGGGAAAAATTACAACAATTCTGCTTTTCTTTTCATTGTTTAAAAGATTATAAAAAATGACAGTGGGGAAAATGAACAGTGAGATCTGAAGGAACTGGAAAATTAAAAGAATGTTTTAATCTAGAGTTATAATTGTATTATTTCAAATCCTTTTAAAATTTTGTCAGGGTAAAAGACTGGGGAAATTGTAGTAAGGTGAAGAACATGTGCCTTGCATTTTCTCTTGGTAATTCTTGTTTTATTTGGCAGGATGTTGTTGCTACACATCTGTCATTATGCATTTTCTGAAATCAGAACAATAATGGTGGAAGGAGGCAAAATAAAGCAATCTTTCCGTAGATGAATTAAAACCAGGTAGCTCACTGGAAGTAGCTTACTAAGTAGTCCTGTAATAAAGTTGTCACTTAATTGATTTGGACATACAATGTGAATGCAAGAGTCTTGAAAAAGAGTCTGCTTTTATTTATTTCTTACTTTAAATTAGCTATACAGGTGTAAACATTGCTCCTTCCTTCCTTCCTTCCTTCCTTCCTTCCTTCCTTCCTTCCTTCCTTCCTTCCTTCCTTCCTTCCTTCCTTCCTTCCTTCCTTCTGTATTTAAAAACAGTAAGTGAAATGAAGCAAAGAATCTGGTGGGTACCAAGGGAAATGTCCAGGGGTACACTGGCGTCATGGGCACAATGCTAATATACTCAGCCAATTATGTGTATTTTTCACCTCTCGCATAAGGGTTTAAGTGATGAGCTTTCTAAGATTTTGACCTATCCTTTAAGCCTAAAGTGGCAAGTATCATATTGGATCGATCAGATCAGAGAGATCATTGAAATGTGTTTGGAAGAGCTATGGAAACTTGGGAACAGGTTGAGAAGATGGGCATTTGTCCATGAAGTCACTAGGGCTTAGACCTGACTCAATGGCACTTAAAGAACTGTTTCTACTATTTACACATATATTAAGTAATGCAAATTGAATTCACTTCTGATTAGAGAAAGCTTTTATTCACCTGCAGAATGCTAATGCTTCATTGGACTCCACTGATTAAACAATCTGTTACTGAATAAATTCTGCTTAGCAACATAATTTGCACCATTTTTACATAAAAATCCCTCATGGATTTTCACAGATGATAATCACCATTTAATTTATTAGTCTTACCATTTCTGTATTGCCCAAAGTTGCTGAAGTTTCTACAGTAGCCATAATAGGAATGAAATGTAATCAAAATAAGCTGAATGTCATGAATAGATTTTTTTTTTCTTTTAAGAAAAAAAGTGGTCCAGCTGCTGTTCCAAATCCTTTCAAAGGCTTTGGAAACTTTGGTTGGATGTAATGCACTACATAAATATTTGTTTCAGAATTATGCTCCAGAGATGCCTTGGGCTTGGAGTCCTACCTCCTTTGTTTTGCCAGAGTTTCAGAAGCTCACTGAATAGAATTTAGCTTGCAATTGCACTTGCTGGTTGACCCTGATTTCTTATATCAAACCTTATACCAAAACCAAAGGCACATGCCAATATGATGTTTTTTTATGTATTTATTTTTTATTCCTTCATAAATATCTGCCTTCCCTTTAGAATAAAATGCAGAGAGTGTGCAGTTTGGGGCAAGTTACATCCTGTCAGCATTCCTTCTGCAGCTCTTGAGAGATGGGCTTAAACCCTTAGACCTTTTTCATGCTGGGGATTTCAGGTGCAAAATAGATGCTTTCAGCCTTGCAAATGCTTACAGTATCCATTACACCCCTTAAAACTCCTGAATTCTTCCTTCCCATTGCCTAGTAAGGCTCTTGAGCCAAAGGAAGTTGTACACCCTACTTAAGGGTTCAACGTCTCTGCACAGAGAAGCCTCCTATAATTTTATCCTTGCAAAAACAATCTGTAAGGTATGAATTAACAGACAATGATGGGCTCGGAGTCACATTACCAATTCTCTGATCAAGTAGGAACTTGAACCTGGGTTTTGCCAGTCGTGGTCTTAACCAGTATGGCATGTTGGCACTGACTGTATTATGCTTGAAGTAAACCAAGTCTTAACAATGACTTCATTGAATTTATGTCTGCTTGGCACTTGCTCATTAAAAGAACATCTGGGGAACTCAGTCCATCTTATTGTGAATGTCTTTGTGATTAATGTTCACGAAGATGATACAGCAAAGGCTGTCAAAAAGAGCATGCTTCACTCTAGATATCTTTAGCACATAAAAAAGCAGGATACAAAATAAATCTTATCCCAGATTTCTTTTCAATTCTAGTATACTTTGTGCTAACCCAAAACATGATATAAATGCAACTATAATTCAATGTGCAGAGTACTTAAAGTAGGAGGACTTGACAATAGATCAGCAATAACATTTAATGTTCTAGTCTACTTCTCCAGAGTACCTCCTCTGATGATAAAAATGGACAGAAATCATATGTGCAGCCCTAAACACACACACACACACACGTTATATTGGCAAGGATGATTTTCAGGAATACAAAATTATGGAGAAGTGTTGGTGTAAACTAGTTTTAGCTATATTTCCTTTTCTTTTTATCTCATGCCTTAATTTCTGTGACTATTTCTTACCCCTTTATTTTGTATAAACATTGCTACATGAAAAATGGAATTGTGCAACATAAGTACAGGGAGAGAGAAACCCAGAAAAGTATGGAGAGATACAAGCATCTCTACTTCTCCCAGCCAATCAGAAATGGTAAGAAACTGCCCTGTATGACTACATTCCTATGCATAACTATTTGGAAATAGTTTTGAGTATATAAGATTCTAAAGTAATTCACTAAACTTATTTTCACATCCAGAAAGTAAACAGCAGAAATCAACGGATGTTGATCAGGAAGGTGCTTCACATCACTTAACATTACTGAACCATTTAAACTGGTATTTCAATGCCAATTGGCAGCAGCTTGCCAGAATTTTCAGGGAATAATTTTTCTAATCCAATCTGGAGATGCTGGAAAATATTTCTTCATAGATCACTTAACTCTTCATCTAGCAAAGAAACCAGATAAGTAAACTACTGGCATTTTAATTTAATACCAGAGAGATTGTGATTTATGTATTCAATAAATATATATTGAATTTTAGTAGTTTCTGCAACTTGAAGCACATTTTTTTAAAAATTAAGAAAATGTGTTTTATATTTTCCAGATCCATTTCTGTAACTAGATCTGCAGAAAGAGGATATATGATGCCACCTTCAGTGAAAGAAGAACACTACATTATATTTCAGTTTATTATTTTCGCAGTAATTGAATACATTTTGGTTTGTTTAAATGTATATCCTATCCTTGCTACATGAGATTCAAGAGAAGGTATAGATGGAGTTCCACATCAGGGTCACCTAGAAGGAATCTCAGAAGTAAAGCAAGACCTTCATGTATCCATTTATTTGCTACAGCAGAATAACATGGCTATCTATTCTTTTAGAAATGCTTACAACAGAAACTCAGCCATATGAAGCAAGCATCTCATTCTTTCATAAACAAATGCCATCTTTCTGTCCAAATGAAAATGGCAACATAATTCCTAAGGATAGGAATCCACTACAATTTATTTAAAGCATGGATTATTATGAGAAATTGTGACAACTCCATTTCCTCCCTCCACCCAAACTTCTTGGACCATTTTATTAATAGTCTTCATAGTAAACAGAAAAAGATTTTAAAAAGCCAAAATGTCAGAGCTGGAATTTTGTATAAAACCACAAGAGCTTCTTCATACAACTGCTTACCTGGCAGACATTCTCCAAAACAAGGCAAGCAATTTATTATACACACTCTGCTTCTCTGAATAAAGACAAAAAACCTAGACTGTCTAAGCTACTGTACATTTGAACTGGTCACAATATATTTCATAGGAACCCCATTCTTGGCCCCACTAAGATATACTAGGTGGAACAACCCAATATGGTGAAGGAATTTCTTATACATATGCAGAACCAAATATGTATAAGCACGCCCGATATGCATTGAGGTACACTATACCAGGGTTCACAAATAATGCCAAAAATTACATTACATAACTTAAAAAGTAAATTACAAATGTACACAACAATATACTCCACAAAATTGAAATAATGTCAGTTTCAGCCCATACGTCCTTCCCTTGGGCTACTGTGGGAAGGGTGGCCAAATTCAGCCTCTTGGTACACTCTAAAATTGAGTTTGAAGTGTTCATCCTAGAATAAAGATGCAGTACGAAGCTTCTCAGGCTCCTTTTCTTTAGGGACCAATGCCAGCACCTGTCAGCTTACATTGGGGTGCTTATTACAGTGTATGTGTGTGTGTATAGCTCATATATACTCAGACGGACTGTCCCTTTACCATTTTTTAAAATCCTGCCTGCATTTCGTTTTTCATGTCTCTCTGATCACTGTTGATAAACATCCCCTCCCAGAAGTTTTTAAGCAACTAAAGTGGACTTCAGGCTAAAAGGCTTATACCATAACACATGCATTATTCTTTAAATCGCCTCCGATGCTGCTGTTGCATTGTGAGGGATGCTCTTTGTAATCATACATGAGCAGGCATTTATTTTTAAGTCATCTTCCATCCTGGCATTGACCAGAGCTGATTAACTTCAATGAAGTGTTTGCTCTTTATATACCTGCTCTTTATATAAACAAAAATGTAGTTTGTGTGTGTATACAGTACAAAGATGTATCTCCATAAATCTTAAAATAATGCACGCAATTCTTCTTCTAGAATGTCCACGCTCTGCCTTATGGACTGTGAATTTAGCCACTCTTAGGACAGATTCTTTGAACTGCGGGATCTGGACTGCAGGTAAAGCAGTTTCTGATGACTGACTCCAGGGCCACTGGATAGGTAAACTTGAGAAATATTACAGTACATCGATGCCGAGGTTTGGCTTCACCTCTCTCTTTTCCCCTTACTGAGAAGGATGACGCTACCAAGGAGCTTCCTGGGTATTTTTCTCAGTGTCACTGAGGCTACTGAACTCTCGTAAAGTCAAAGTGTTAATTCATAACAATCAGAGCGACTCAACAGCGGTACCAATTATCTAGACGTGTGGTGAATTCCCCTTCCCCATAGTTACTCAAAGGTTAGACGGCCGAATACAGCGTGAAGAAGGGATTGGATTTAATGACCTAAATGGCTCCTTACAATCGTCTTTGATTCTACGAACTCGGTGGAATTTACTCCCAAGTAAGCGTAGGCAGAATTGCAATCCTGCTTATTAGGATTTTTGAACAAAACTGTCCCAAACTGGTGCACGTTTTAAAAAGCTGAATTCAAAATAACATGTTGTATAATTTCTTGCTATACAGCAATTATAAAATGTTTTCTGGCTCTCGGGAGAAGGTCCGATCGGAAACCATCGAATGAATAATCATTGAGGTGTTTGGTAACGTTTCAGAAACACGTTAAGAACAACTTCCCAGAACAGTCAGAAGAGGAGCATATCTCGCTAAGCTCATTCATCCCTATTTTGTCCCAACGCCTTCGCCATCATCCTCCGGAAGTAAAAGCTGCCGCAATGGATTCTGGGAGTTGTAGTGTTCTTCCTGTAACCTGCCCTGTAGATCCCTAGCGCAACAGACTAGCGTGGGAACTACTGCTATCCGTAGGCCGGTGTTCTGCCGCTAAGATGGCGGCTCCCTTAGTGTTGGTGCTTTTGGTGGCCGTAACAGTTCGGGCCGCTTTATTCCGCTCCAGCCTGGCTGGACTCATCTCCGAGAGGGTGGAGGTGGCGTCTCCTTTAAATGCCTGGAAACGAGGTGAGGCCTACGGATGGGGACTGGGGGTAGGAGGTCCGCTAAGGGCATGTCCAGCAGCTCGACTCCTGGAAGAACTGAGTCTCGTCGTCTTTCGTGGGGCGTCGCGCTTTTTCCCCCGCGAGCCCTGGGGTGGTCGTGACCGAGCGGGCTTTTCGCTTGGGAATTATATATTGGCCAGCTTCTCCTTAGACTCAAGCCTGCGATCGCATGACGGGCTTCCACTTAGTCTCGAGAACACCTGGTTTTCTCGCCCCACAAACCGATGAACTCAATAGCCAGGCGGAGCTCACCCAGCCCGCTAGGTAGGAACACATCGAACAATAACTCCTTCAAACAAGTTCTTGTTTATCTACATCCTTCTTAAACTGCATCACTCTGAACTGCACACAGTTCTGGGCATTATCATCAAGAGCAAAGTAATATGACCGAGGGTGGACAGCACATAAGCTTCCTCACTAGCCATTTTCTAGCATTCTGTATATTCTGCTCATTAAGTCAAGGACGCTTTGGCTGCGTTGGCACGATGTGTTGTTGAGAGTTGGGTGGCATACAAGTTTAAATCATTATCATCATCAAGTTATTAACGGGGAGATAAAATGAAAATAAACTCCGTGTATGCTACATTAAACTCCCAGAGAAAGTTGTGTTTGGATTAATCAATCTACTAATCACATCTAATCTTGAGAGAAATATTTTACAGCATTATTATGGAACATAATTATATATACAGACAATATCAGGGTCCTCTTTATTGGAAGGAGGACTCAAAAAATAAGTCTTTAATCAGAACTTGCATTTATGTTATGTCATTTCATTGGAACATTCTCAATACTAAATACAGAAATCTAGGGTTTATCTCCATTCATATAGTACTTCCTTTTTTTATAGTATTTTTACTAAAGATTACAATTTACAACAATAAAAATTAATACAAACTAAAGAAAAAAGAAAAAATAGAAGGTGCAGAAAAGAAAAAATAGAAAAGAAAAATAGAAAAGAAAGAAAAAATAAGAATATAGTAAAGAAAAAGAAAAGAAATATATAAAGAAGTGACTTCCCCCTTCATCACAAGTATAAATAATTTTAGTAACTGATCACCTTCTCTTAAAATACAACAAATGATCTCTTCTTCCCATATCCCATCTCTTATCTATAAACAAATCCTTAAAGCCTCGTTTCATTCCTGATGTTAGCAAACATTCAAAGGTTACCAGAGATAAGAGTTAAAGATAATCCAGCAAAAGGGTTACCAGAGATAACAACATATCTATTTTAACCTTGATCAAATAAACCAAGTTTATATTCCTTCTAACAATCTTGATCTTTAGTCCCTTCAAATAATGTCCTAGAACTTGATTTCTTTTCATTTTTTCTTTGTCCCTTCTCACAAAATTCTTCAAAGCTTTAGCAAGCGTCTTTTGTAAATCCAATATAAGAATATTATCCAGCTCACTCTCTTGGTTTCTTATTTGTATATCCCTTTTAATTATTAAGACTCAGTCTTGTCAGGTAAAACTTGTTCCTCTTCCATAACATCTTTTAAACACAGTCTATCTATAGATGCAGACACTCTTAAAATTAACTTTTGGGTCCATTGTTCACAAATATCCTTCAGTATGTCCAATGTTAAAATATTTTGCTTCATTAGTATTTGTAAGTCAAATTTAAGTGCTCTTTAATTGTACTCTTTAGTTCCTTCTAGTTCTCTCTGGTGTCCAACGTTTAAAGTCTTATCTTATGTTTTGTTTTAAAGAATTGAAAACAAAAGCATTTTCCCATGGGAAGGATTTTTTATAATTAATTCCAAAATTTTATTTCAAATTTATCTGGACCCTTGGTCCATTTGTAACTTTCTAAAATCAAAGTTTTAATCACTCTTTCGCTGTTTATTCCCCACCCCCCAAATTTTAAGTCCTTAAACTTATATTTAAAACTTCTTTCACTAAGGATTGAAGGAAACTCACCTAGTGCTGTAGTGTTGCTCCAAGGGTTCCTAATAGCTGAAAAGTAGTTAACAAGCAATTTCCGAAAGTGATTAGAAAAGAAAGTATGCAAAGCCAGTGTCCTTTTAAAGGTGCTGACTGCAGTTTGAGCAAGATGGCTATTCCCTTGTCTCCCAGAGCTCTAAACCCGCTGGAGACCTCTGTCTTGTGGTCTTCTCACAAGGAGCAACTGTCTGAAGCACTTGTGGGTGATCTCAAGTCCTCTCCTTGTCCGGCGAGGAATTATGAAAAGCTGGTCTACTCACCGACTCTTCATTCTGCCACGGTTGTCAGTGTCTTCAGTTCACCATTTCTTCCCTGGAAGTCATTTATAAAGTACTTGTCTGTGATTTTTAATGCTTTCAACTGAGATAGGTACAAAATGAAATAAAATAGGCAAATAAAAAAGGGTATTGTATGACAACTGGTGTCTTCAGAAATTTTTGATTTTGGTGCAGTAAGTGGGAGAAGGTATAAGATTGATTTAAGTGATGTTTCTATTTGAAATACTGAGCTTGACAGTTTTCTATTTTTCAGTGGTTGAGGGACTAGCCTTACTTGATTTGGGTGTATCTCCATATTCTGGA
The DNA here is from genome assembly GCF_059951505.1 of Python bivittatus. Taxonomy (NCBI): domain Eukaryota; kingdom Metazoa; phylum Chordata; class Lepidosauria; order Squamata; family Pythonidae; genus Python; species Python bivittatus. Next base: position 76,565,449 of record NW_028277098.1, on the reverse strand, counting down.
GATGTCTTTCATGAAGTAAGTATACAGTTTTTGTTGTGAACTGCTTTGATATCTTTACTCCTCTATAAAATTCCTTTCATATTAAAGACTAGAGTATAATTCTTTTCCATGCAAGAACACAAAATGGTATGTGAAGGGATCTGTAGGGTTCAACACAATTATATTGCCTTCTCACTTGAGCTGCTATGTGTACATAAGTGGTCACACAAGCAACCAGAACATTCAGGAGAATGTTCATATATTTGTACACTTGTGCATTTTTCCACAATGGAAATAACTCAAACTTGCGATGTCAAGTTACTTGTTAAAGTCTATTCTTTCCTACTTTAGGAATGTTTTTATAAAATGAAAAGGTATAAAATATTAATTAAAATGAATAAATAGATAAACTTCCAGAGTGCAGATGGTGAGTCAAATGGAAAGTGATACAGGAAGTACAAATATATCTCATGTTCTTGGCATAAGGAAAAAAGAAATAGGTCTTTTTTTTTTTCAGGGACCGGCTTCCCAGTTGTATAATTCATGCGGTTTTTAAAAATACAAAATCCTGTCTATACAGTGTCAGCTCAATAACCAAAAGCTTCATAGATATTTGTCAGAGTGTTGCAGGAAACCTAAATGGTGGATTATTGTTATGCATAAAGGAAAACTGAAATTAACATGACATCTAAAGTGAAGTGTTATGTTTGCTCTCTAGTTCAGCTCCGTTTATCACAAAAACCCATTAGTAGAGCTATTAAAATATGAATATTGTACAAAAGTGAGATTTCCCCCTTATGTGACTGAAGTTATCAAAACTACAATGTAAGCAATATTTTTTTGCAAGCCCATGCACATAGTTTTTGTGTGCCATGGTACAAACTAAGCTCAATCCCCTAAATCTCAAACTCTGTGTTGTGAATATTGCCTTTTCCTGCTCCAGTACTTTTTCTACTACATCAGTCTTAAACCTGTACGGTGAATTACACCTGAATTAATGATTCTGGGTATTCTCTGAAAAAAAATATACAGAAGACACTATAGAGCTATCATTTCTACCAATTAATAAATAAATAAGCTTTTGTCTAAAGACAGGTTGCTTAAGATAATTAATTTTCTTTGTTTTTCTTCTTAGACGCCTCTTATAATATACCTCTTTCATTTCCTGATTGATTATGCTGAACTGGTATTTATGGTATGTGATGTTTTAATTTTCTTTTTTTTAAAAATTTTTTTTTTTATTTTTTACAACAAACACAAAACATACATAAACAAACAAGAACATAGAAAGGCATAAAAAAAACATCTTCCATTTTATACCGTGTGTCAACCAGTTACCAACTCGTTGGTGCCCCTTTCATAATCTTAAATTCTCATATCATCTATTCAAAATATACTTGTGTACTTATCAATTAACAATTATTAATCATTCATAGCTAGTCTATAGAATCATTTATTACAAGAAATTTTAACTTTCAATAGGATTAGTAGTACATTTTCATCTATCGATTATATGTGTATATACATAATAATTAATATCAAATTTCTATTGTAAAATTTCCTAATCCATTACATTACTATATTTTCTCATCCAATCATTAATAAAACAAATCCCGTGTCATATAAAATTACTTATCTTCTTACTCTAATTTCAAATCTCAATTTAACTCATCTCTGCACATTCCATAATTTTCAATAACTTCCTCCTGCATAGGTACTTTTTCATTCTTCCAATTCTTAAAAGTTACAGTTCTAACCACTATCAAAACATACTTAATTCTTCACTACATGTTTCAACAAAAATGTCTCTAGTTTAAAATCTATATGTTACTATATCCAACCATGTATGAATTTTAGTCTAATCTCTTAAAACATTTACAATCAAATACAATTTTTAACTATATATCTCAGTTTTATACTTTATTCCAGCGCTTGCATAATTTTAAGTTCACCCTTTTCATTCAATATCCCAAAACATCTAGCTGTTTATTCCTTTTTCTATATTATTGGATAAGAGAAAGCAATAATAAATGTCCTTTCAAACATTCTGTTTTTTGAAGCTTCTGTCAGTTCCATCATTGTTGTATTCCCCTCGTTTTTTCTTTAGGCATCTGGAGTAGTTTCTTTCAATATTGTTTTACTTCTTCTTTTTATGCATTCTCTTAGTACGATTTTCCATTATAATCTTGTATAATCTTTTTCTCACCCTCAGTACCAAGAACAAGTCTGTCCCTCTTCATTTATCAGTTGATTAACCCTTTTAATTCTCAGTTTATAAGCCTCAAAATAATTCTGTTTAATGTTTCTGATTTCTTGTGCTATTTCTTCCTTTTCCATTGATCCTGTTTTATGTTTAATTAAGTCCATTTTAGCTTTAATATCTTTTTTTTCTTTTTTTTGCGGGAATTTCTGCAGCTCTTCTTCTAGTTTTTTATAGTCATCCTCGATAGTTTAAAAATCTTTTTCTGCATTGTGTTTCTCGTATAGTCTATTATCTTGTATAAACCTTCATTGAGTCAAAGGATTCTTTATCTTTGTTCTTGCCAAAAGAAAGAAAAAAAAGCAAAAGAAAAAAAAAGAAGAGGAGGGAAAAGGCTAGGTCTCTTTAAAAATCCAACTGGGAGGGGAATAGAGAGCAAAGCAGAGCTTCTAGCAGAAAGAAGAGCTACTGCCACTAATCAAGGCTCTTGTGACTAACTCAAACTTTCCATCTTGATATTTTCAAAGTCGCTTTCAACTCCACTTTCTTGTTTATAGTTATTCGGATGGCACCTGTATAAACATGCACATCCCACTATCTTTTTAGAAAGCGCAGGGTCCTTGAGCATACGTCACAATGGAAGAAAAAAGGCACTATGTCGAGCCTCTAGATGGCAGTGCAACTTTCTTTCATTTACTTTCTCTTAACTCCACTTTCCCCATTTCAAAATCAAAAAATATAAATTTCTTATAACAATAGAGAAATCTTAGTAAAAAAAAAAGCTTAAGATAAAGAATTATTGAGTATTGAAAAGAAAAAGCCAATCCAGTTAAGAATATATATTTTTTTAAAAGAAAAACATCTTGCCAATTCCACTAAAAAGGGAAAGTTAAAAAGAAAAGATTTCCCCCCCCTTTTTTTTTTATAAGGCTCAATCTTGCCGCTTAATCCACTTTTCTTCACTTTTAAAGATCTCTTTAAGTTACTTAAGGTGTTCTCTAAAAATAGTTGAATAATAAAGGTCCATCTCACCCGGTTGACACCCCTCTCTTTCTTCTTCCTTTGGAGCTGTCCCGGCTTTCGCAGCCATTTTTGGCTGCCTCTCCTCCGCCGGCTTCAAGAGCTTCTCCCGGGATCAATCTGGGACTTGCGGCATCCCTGAGATCCGCAGGACGCGCCCTTTGCGATCGCCATCTCTACGGGACGGCTTAGGTCCATCGGGACCGTCCGGGGGGGGAGATATCGACTGCAATCCTGGGAGCCCAGGATCGCCCGCCGTATCGCCGCGACACCAGCTCTGCCCTCCTCAATGTTTTAATTTTCAACCATTGAATAATTGGCTCTCTTTTCAGAGCTTATTCCTTGATTTCTTGAGTATATGGAACACATTTTTCTAAACAACAGTGCAGCAGGGGAGATTGTGCAATATATTTTTTCAGGCATATAGCAGTACTGTGAAGGGTTATAGTGATTATAATGATTGTCTCTTTCAAACAAAACAGCTGCTGTTTAATTGGCAAATATTGCATGTGAGCTATTTCAGCAACATATTGTGCTCATTTAGTATGAAAATTATTCTCCTGTGACTTAAGATAAATATTTTTTAAAGACCTGAGTCTGGCTGCAAGTCTAAGCACAGTAAGTAAATATAATTCACTAAACTCATTAGGATCTCATTGAACTCACTAGGATTCTTGAATAAACATGTTTAGGATAACATTGATACTTTATGTGTAATTTTTTAACAAAATATTTAAAAATTGGTTGGCATTACATGTACAGCAACATCGTTCACCTTCATGCGCTCTGTGAGTACCTTTCCATACCGATGGAAGTTTTTGATAGGGCAGCCACATCTGGGCTGCAAAAATCTGGATGACAGCTAGTTGGCAACAGAGAGATACAGCCAGAGTTTTCTGTGTCTCTTTGCTGCCTTCTAGTGGTTGTCCAGATCTGTAGCTTTATACCTTTGCTCTCATCTAGGGCTTGACCAGATGTTTGCAGCCCAGATGTTTCACTCAGGACAAGCAGTTGTACTGCTGAATAATTATCCAAGGGATTGGAAATTGTTTAAGAAACTGTAGTATAATTTCTTGATAATTACTGCAGTTCTTCTTCCAAAAGTATTTTGGGTTAATACTTAATATCCTGGAGCACATTAGCTAAAGAAATGTCTTTGTCGATTCAAGTATGTAAGAAAAGTTCCACAGGTGTTTATATTGGAGCCAGGACATCTCACCTTTTATAGACATACAGTATTCACCCATTCATAACTAACTGAAATAGCAACCACTTAGCCACAGGGATATAAAAAATCCATTGCTCGTCAGTTGAAAATAAATCTACTACCAGCAATATATTCTGTGGCAAAGGTATTTTGAGGCCTAATAAAAATGAGTTAATTCCTTGCTGCCTTCTTGTGGAGCCCCTTACTATGAAGAGGTTGCTTCTACCCATGGCTGCTGTGCCCTAACCCACATAGCCGGGGGATTGTTTAACTATAGTATTTGTACACTGAACTGTTCAGATGGCCCTGATGTTAATTTAGAACATCACTTTTTTATCAATAAAAGTACGAGTGTGCCTTGTCACATTAAAAAAAAAAAATCACCTGTGTTTTGATATTCTTTTGATTTTTTTTTCCTTCAAGCTTACAGATATTTTGACGGCTATAGCCCTTTATTTAGCTGTTCAGGATTACAACAAAGTTTTGGTGAGTAGATAAATGCCAGTTTTTATTTATATTACTTTCATTGCATTTTCTGCATACTGTTACCTCCTTCCCAGCTTCTTTTCTAAATAATGTTTTCTTTTTCTGACATTTTACATATTGGTTATTTGGGCTGAGAATTCTGGGAGTTGTCAGAGCACATTTGGAGAGTATCCAGCTGGGGAAGGCTGGTCTAGTCAGACAGCTTAACTTGACTTGGAGCTGCTTTGCAGTGAACAGTATTCCATTCAAAATACTGTTTTGAATAATTTCCTGTGTCAGTTGTTGGCAGAGCTGCTTTTAATCCATAATGAACATCTAGCACTTCCAGTTTTAGACTGAACAGTAACTTTGAAGGGTATGTCCTTAATTCAAGAACAAGGGATAGACTAGGTTTTTTTTGCAGAGGAAAGCTAATTAAGTTGTCTTTAAGACTAATGAATTCTTACCAAAGCCTTTAAAATATAATTGCATATATTCTGCCAATCCCATAAGATCTGGCAGGGTTGGCATGCTCTGTGTCCCATCAATGCCATCTTGTGGAACCCTGGAGGCATGTCTCTTATATCGCTACTTCTGCCCTCTGGAAGAGCATTCCCCTCTTCACCTTCAGGAAAATGTTAAAATTTGGCTTTTTTGGCAAATTCTGGGCCTCGGCAATTTGTGAACCCATTTGAATGTCAGTCTTAATTTTTTCTATTGTTATTTAGGCATTGATCCTCTATTATTTTTATGACATTTTAAGATTTTATTGTACACTGCCCTGAGTCATTGCCAATTAAATAGTATTACAAATTAAATTACATAAATAATAACTAATGAATGAAAGATGAGCATAACCCATGGATGGTCATGAATATGCTTCTTAATAACAGCAGGCTCCTCCCCTTCCCTCTGCTGTATTGTTTGTCTATGACTTCCATTCTTAGCAACTGGAGAAACCAGCTTGTTTTAGGATAATTTTTTATGTTTAGCTGCAGACAGAAGTTTTAGACAGATGGTAGGAACACATTTTGCATAGTCACAAGCAGAGGACACAATAATACAGGTCAGTGACTATTTGAAATACATGTTAGGCAACATGTTGAAGACAGCTGGCATGATTAAGTTGTCCAGTTGTGGGTTGGATATGCTGCACCTTACTATACATTGCAACTTATCTTCATCTATAAACTCATTATATCTGCAAGGAAATCAGGGCATATGTAATGGTAATAGGTCAAGCTGAAAAAGTTTGGTGTAAATGTTGAATTTATAAACCTGGGTAACAATCCACAGAGATAAGTATTTCCTGTAGGCACCACCATAAATATGGGTAGAGTTGCTAAACAAATACATTATTTTGTACTTACATATTTTTTTTCTCTCTATTCAGTTTAAAAAGCAAAAACTGCTAATAGAACTGGATAAATATGCACCTGATGCAACTGAGCTTATCCAGACTCCTATGGAAATGTACTATATTCCTCTCAAAGTAGCACTGTTGTAAGTATTGCTTTTCAGTAGATGTAAAGCTTCTAATACTTGGATTGTTAATTATTGCTTCAGGCTACAGTCAGGTTAACACTGTAGTGCTTGTCTGTGTCCTCCTTCCATAGAAAACAGTTTGAGGACTAGTGGAACAGCATGAAGTTATGGCTTGGGGGCCTTAGTGTGCAAATGGAAATGCCTTTGCAAGAAATTGTTTGGCTCCTGCTCATTGCTTCCTATCATATTCTAGATGCTTTACAATTATAAACAAAACATCCATACCACATTATAATCTAGAAAGATATGAGAAGAAAAATGAAACTCTTTGAAACATTTTTTTTTTTACTGATTATGTACCATCAAGTCATTTTTGACTCCTAGCAATGACATACATAGATTTTCTCCATGATGATCTATCCCTAACCTATCCCTGGTCTTTCAGTTCTTCTAACCCATTGCCACTGTAACTGAGTCCATCCACCTTGCTGCTGGTCGTCATCTTCTTCTCTTTCTTTTTTAGAAATAGGTTGAGGTAATATATCATCACAATTAATGTACAGAGAAGATATATTAATGTATGTCCAGATGTGTTGATGGTAATTGACATTTTAAATAAAACAGTAATTCCAAAATAAAATAAGAAATACTTGTTACCTCTATATTTCAATTCAGTCAGTGGTGAAAGGTCAGTTTTATTTCTATCCTCTAACTGGACTGAATTGATACTAAGCTGGCAATGCAGCAGGGAGTGAAGGAATCTTGATGCTTGAAACAAGATATCTCACTTTACACACCTAACCAGCAAGAGCTTGAAATTTCATTTTGGAATTATGCCAGTTTGATTTATTTTATGAGCTCTTAATCAGAATTCAGCTTAGTTTAACCAGGTGAGCTAAATTCAGAGAACTTTCTTGTTTCTACCCTAACTAATGAGCAAAATGCTCATTAATGCTAATTGGAACATTCTTTTAAAGGAAATACTATGTAATGCCTGCACACAGACAATCTTCCAAGATCTTAAGTATTTTTTTCTTACATTATAGTTTGCTGCTATGTTCAAGTTGTCAAGCTATCTATGATTTGGTTAAGAAGATAAAGTGCAGGAGAGATTGGAAACTAGTTGATTTATCTTCCTTATAAAGAAAGCTTAGGAGCATTTACTTTATTTTTGAAGATAATGTGCCTCTTATTTTGCATTTTGAGAAGTCTATGACTTTGAGTGATTGAGGGGTACTAGTCAGCTCCGGATTTGAGATTTGTTTAAATTGGATCTGTACCCCAAATAAGACAGCTAGTTTGGTGTAATGGTTAAGGCATCAGGCTTGAAACTGGGAGACCATGAGTTCTAGTCCCACCTTAGGCACAAAGCCAGCTGGGTGCCCTTGGGCCATTCAACCACCCTCAGCCCTAGGAAGCAGGCAATGGCAAACCACTTCTGAAATCTTGCCAAGGAAACTGCAAGGACTTGTCCAGACAATCAGCAGGAGTCAAGGCTGACTTAAAGGGACCAAAACCAACCAACTAAACAAACAAACTTAAAAACCCCAAATGGAGCTGTGCAGACAAACAAATGTCTAGGCATACAGTTGCCTGTTGAAAGATCCAGAACATTCACTTTTATTCCTGAAAACGTTATTATAAAGATAATGATTATTCTTACATTTTATCTGCCAAAATGGCAGGTCACCTATTGATCAGAGTGTGTCTGCTCTTTTGCTTATATACATATCTACCCACACACTATTGCCTTCTGGGAAAACAAGTATTATGCAGAGCACCGAAAAAGAGTAAGAAGTACCAAGCAGATGAAATTACAGGCAGGAAATAAGAGAAAAAGAAATCTAGTTTACACCAACACCATTTACTGTACCTTTCCATATCTTTCTGTCCTTGAAAACTATCCTTGTTTCTACTAACAGGTAGCCCTTGACTTACAACCACAATTGAGACCAGAACTTCTGTCACTAAGCTCACTTAACTGTTAAGTGAGTCATGCCCAATTTTACGACCATTTTTTGCTGTGGTTGTTAAGCGAATCTGGCACCATTGACTTTGCTTTTCAGAAGCCCCCTGGGAAGGTCACAGATGGCAATCACATGACCCCAGGACGCTGCAACCATCATAAATACATGCTCATTGCCAAGTGCCCAAATTTTGATCATGTGACTATGGGGACGCTGTGATGGTCGTAAGTGTGTGGACTTTTTTCAGTGCCGTCTTAACTTCAAACAGTTGTTAAACGAATGGTCATAAGTCAAGAACTACCTGTATGTCTGTATACTTCTTCATACATTGCATCGCCTCACCTTCTTTTTGAGGGTCATCACCTCCATCCAACCATAGCTTGCTTGTCTTTTCCTTTCATTTCAACCCTTTCACTCGCCCTTCATATATGGATTTTGTGATTGGATGCATTTCTGTATGACTAAACCATCCCAATATACTTCTTTTGTACTGATTTACTCTTTTTAGTGCTTTCTAAGTAGAAAAGCTTTATTTATTTTAATTTATACCCCACTCTTCAGCCTAGAATGCATATTATCAGAAGATTCCTACAGTAAGATTTTATACACTCCTCATTTCCCATAAGAGGAAATGCTGTCTACTAAAGATGCTCAATATTCATTTTTTCCCTTAGTGGATGGGATTGACATTTTTAGCTTTTTTTTTTTCATTTTTTCTGAAAGCCTCAGAGTTTTTCCCATTCAAAATTAATAGCTCCTTCATTTTCAGTGGCTCATTTTGGCTACAACCCTTTTAGCCTTCACTGTTTGGTGGTCTCTCTAGCTCTGAAAAGTTCAGAGTATAACAGATTTTGTGTGTTATACCGCGCTACAAGTAAGTCCTATGGCATTCAAAAAGACAACCTCAGTATATAAGGGTACAGCCTTAGTCAGGTAAGAGGTGACTAGACAAGACATCAGAAAAGGAGAAAAACACTTGTATTATGTCAGCCTAAAAGCTTGTAACACATTAATATGAAAAAGATACCAGTCCAGTCCTTCAAAGGCAGAGTATTTATTTCATATTCATTTTTCCCAATGATTTATTTTGTTTTTCTTCTCTGAAGCACACCTTACATTTTCTATTGGCTAAGTATGTATTCCTGTGTAATATCATTGTCTTTCTGAATGGACTGTATTACAAATGTACTTTTTCTTCTCTGATGCTTCCCTTTCCTCCATCTTGGGCAGTGCTGGGAAATATAGGAGTTTGATTTAGGAGAACAATACTTTTTTTGACAGAATTCCAGCGCTTACATGATAAAACCTCTACATCCCAGAGGTCAAAATGAGATGCCAGAATTGAATTGCCTGGTAGTTTTCACACTTTCACACTTAGAGCAACTTAAACAAAAAAGACAAATTTCTCCCCCAAGTAGCTCTTAATCTAATGTTGATAGTTTTGAATAATTGCAGTTGCACATGCCTTGGTTATCAGCTAGTGATGAAAAGGGGCAAAGTGTTCAAAGAAGAAATGGGCTGGAAGAGAACCCTCACTGTTCAGTGGGATCCAGCATCTTCTCTATAAGAAAAGATTAGGATGTTTGGGATGCTTTAGCTTGGAGAAAAGACAACTGCAGGGGTACATGACTGAAGTGTATAAAACCATGGAGGACGTGGACAAAGTCAAGTTTTTCCTCCTGTCTCAAAACACTAGAACTGGGGTTCATCCAGTGAAGTTGATTGGGAGGAGATTTTGGACAGACAGAAGAGAACACATCTTCACAAGCACACAACTAATTTGTGGAATTCATTGTCACAGGATTGGATAAATTCATGGAAGACAGATCCATCAAGATTAATAAGGGTTATTAATCTTGAGACTCAATCTTACCCATGGATTGAGACAGCATGCCTCCAAATACCAGCTGCAGAGTAACAAAAATGAAAGAAGAGTATGTCTCTACCTCCCAATTGTAAACACCTCAAGAGGCATCTGCTTGGCCATTTTGAGAAAGAAGATGCTGGACTAAGATTTTAGAGTAAGCTAAGATTGGCTTAATCTAGTAAGGCTATTATGTTTTTTTCATGAAAAGGAAAAAGAAGTAATTGACATATATATATGAACTTTGGATGTCTTTTCTTTTTCAGTTACCTGTTGAATCCGTACACTGTGTTGTCTTGTGTAGCAAAATCCACCTGTGCCATCAACAATGCTATAATTGCATTCTTCATTTTGGCAACAATAAAAGGTAATGCATTTTGCTTTTCATGTAGTAATAGATCCCCTTGTGCTACTGTACACATCGGTCAGCAAGTTCTTTCCAACGTTTTTGATCAGCTGCAGTTGTTTCTGGTTGTTCCAATGGGACATCAGCAACTTACAAGTTTTCATGGAATGTTCTGCACGAAGTTGTACGGGGTCTGCATCTCTTCCATTTTCTTCCGGGTAGTGTCCAGCTGATTGTGGTTTTGGCATGATGCTGATTTGGAGGACGTAAAACTTATCCTCTGTTCTATCACAATGTCCTGTATCCAATGTGAGTTACTTCTTTATAGGATCTCACCATTGGTAACACAATTGTGATAGGTAATGCTAAGGATCTTTCATAGGCAGCGCTGGTGGAAAGTCTTTGTGCCGCTCACCACATTGTCTTCCATGTTTCACTGGCATGTTGCAGTTGGCAAAACAATGCTTTTTATAAACATATTTAATTGTTTTGAGTTTCTGCCTAACATTTTTGGTCAAATGGATTATATGGGCTTTTAATTCTGAAACAGCAATCTGCATCTACTTTCAGGATATTCTTTCACATCTTAAATAGTGGAATATTGAGAGCCATTTTCATTACAATTGTGTGGCAGTTCTGCTAAAACATAAAAAAATATAGTTCTGGGTAAACAAGCAAATAGAAAAATAATGCAAAGTTCAGTAGAATCACCTGGGATGCATAGACTTCTAAAACAATTTCCTCTCAATGAGAATATGTGATACACGTTAATATAGTTATACTTGCTGCAGGCCTATGTTTGCATGTGGGACATATAAATTTCTTAGATTTCCTTAGAAGTGACGCAATTGTATTAATGTTCATAAGGACCACAAGAGAATCTTAATTATACTGTTCTTCTTGTTTGCCTGAATGGGAAGGGGAAGAACTGTTATTAATACAGATATCATCATTACAAAAATCCTGGTTTCTGTCATGTCTTCACTTGTTCCTAATGGCTAAGCCTAATGCAGTTAAGGCTTAGGTCACATCCAGGCACCAAGACCACTTGCTCTCAGTTTAGAGTTACTGTGCTGAACTGGTGAGGGAAACCAGTGCAGCAGGTGCCTTTTTGTGATATTAAAACATTACAGCCTTATGACTGAGGCACCAACATGTGTGGATTTTACAGGTTAGTACAGAATGCACAATGTCTCTCCTCAGAATCTCTGCGAGCCCACATTTTATATGGACCTACCGTAAATATTAAGTACTGCAAATGCTAAGAGATTATGTTTTCACATTGGCCCAGAAGCTTTTTGTTATTAGCTATTTACACTTTTTTCCCTGTATTTTGCAGGTAGTACCTTTCTGAGCGCTATATTTCTGGCATTAGCAACATATCAATCTCTGTACCCTCTTACCTTGTTTGCACCAGCACTTCTCTATTTATTACAGGTATCTATTCTATAGGAGCAAATGCTTCTTTTTAATGTTTTCAGTAAATAAAAAGATTAGCCACCATGAATTGCTAATACTGCACAGCTGTTAGCATTTGCAAGATTGCTAGTAGGCTGGTGGCTAGAATGAGAAGGCAAACTGCAAATTGCTTGTAGGTCATCTTCATGGGATCAGAGATCTTACCTCTTGTGACTAAAATTATTGTGGAAATGGTGAAATATGTAAGGCATTATCTATGCTGATCTCACTGATGCAAGGGAACTACTGTTGACAGCTATTTTTCTGGAATCAGGTCCAGAAGAACATTGCAATTGGCAGTGATTCTGTTTCACTTACCTCTTTCCCATTCCTCTGAATACAGCCTTGCAGAGGATCTGCTCTAACGCTGTTCTCTCAACTCCTAATCCAGAGTCAATCCAGAAGGTTACCATGGTTGATAGTTTCAAAAGTCCTTAAGAGATCAAGGAAATCCAAAGGGTTGATGTACCTTTTTCTCTTCCCATGAAGCTCAGTCAATTAAGGCAACCAAGGCTGATTCAGGCCCGAACCCAGATTGGATTGGGGTGCATAATTTGCATCTCTAGATGTACAGGCAGCAATCTCTTGAGCATTTTTCCTAGAATGGGGACACTACTGTGGGTATAAAATAGTTAAGAACTGAAGAATCTAGAGTGGATCCACTATCAACTCCTTCAAGATATCCTGCACCAGCCCTTCCTGCAAAGATGGATTTTCATTTTCTAGACCTATCCAGACAGTTTCCTTCACCTAGATCAAGCTGGCTATGAAGGAAAGGAGATGCAATCATATGCACAATAGTTTATTGATTTTTATATGTGCTTGAAAGTGAATCTTCCTGTAGCATTTTTTCTTCTAATGTCTTCATTTCTATCAGAAGTAGAAGTGTTAAATAATTTAAAGAAATCTTTCTCATGCTTTTTGCTTGCAAGAAATTACATATAGCCTTTTTAAAAATATATTTTGTGCTAATTTTTTTCCCTCCTTAGCGTCAGTTCATATCAATCAAAATGAAAAGCAAAGAGTTCTGGTTGTATACCGTACAATATGCGGGACTATATTTGGGAAGTCTTATAGTGATAATTTGCCTCTCATTCTTCCTCCTGAATTCATGGGATTTCATTCCATCTGTTTATGGTTTCATGTAAGTAGATATTGTTTGTCTGCATTGTAACCACCTACATATATGACAAAGGTCTTTTTGCCAAGTCGTGGGTCCATAGTATAAAACCAAAAACAACAACAACAAATGATTGAATAAAACCTTCTATTTTTAAAATACTTGGTTTTGTTCAATGCCTTATTAATTAGGAAATTTCTTGCTTCAGAATTCTGGTTAAATAGTAAAACTTTGTTTATCTGAATGGTTTGGGAAGTGTTTAATGTATTCAGATAAGCAGAAGTGTGATTAAGCTGTATTGACATTTAGGTGTGAATTGGATGATTAAAACATTCAAGGCTTAAATTCTGTGGAATGAGAAAAGGTGTGTTCACTACTGCAACAGTGCAAGTAATAAGCTGCATATAAAAGATGAAGAATCATCTTTAGTGGCTTTTGGAAAGTAGGTTAGATTAGCACTTGTTAGAAATAGTTTGTAGGAAGGTCTGTGTAGTGCTGTGCTTTGGACTACATTGTCCATTTAGTGTCTTTGAATTTTCAGGATGTTTCCGAGCATTGATTTCCCCAGACATGTCAGTGTAAAAATGGGTAGTTAAAAAACAACAACATAATGTTATGATTTTCAAATTGCTGTCACTAGTTTTGGATGATAGTTTTTATTTTTTTAAAAAATTTATTTATCAAATTTGTTACCTCCCATCTTGTTGAAACGACTCAAATGTAGTTGCTGACATTTGTCTTGCAACTTGTTTTAGTCCATGGAAAAAAATCAGCATGATCTTAGATTATTTCTGAGCTACTAATGACCAAACGTATTAAATGATAGTTCTAATATATTATGTATATTATTGTCTTTTGTGGTAGAATACTGAATATGGATGTTTATTTTCTGCTCCTTTATTTATGATTGAGAGTTTTTAATATCTTTTTTTTACTAATAAGTACCCTCCAAACGCCAAAATAAAATTGTTAAAGGAAAAGAAACTTGCTGTGAAAAAAAAAGCAAGCAATAGTGACTTATGTTTTTTATATAAGCATCAAAGACATTCTCAGATGAATGCTAGTTCCTTCCTTCTGTTAGATATGATAGAAGGATTGACAAAATATATTTTGCAGTTGAGAAGAGCAATAACTGGCTAGGCTGCTTATCCTTCATCTTTCCTGCAGCAAACTAGTTCAGAATTCAATAAGTTCTCTTTTCAGATCCTTGGAGTCACTGTGAGCTGTCATGCTTAGGCTGAGTATGTTTCTGAACAACTTGTAGTCTGTATCAGAGTTAAAAAGAAACAAGTATATGACCCTTCCAGCTTTAGGGAAGTTTCTTCAGTAAATCACTCTTTCTCAAGCTAACCTACCTCATAGAGATGATCTGGGGAAAGATGGAAGGAGGGAACCTTCTGCCCACTACCTTTTGCTCCTGAAGAAAAGGCTGAATATAAATCTAACAAACAAGGGTATCTTAAAGGTACCTTTAAAATCCCTATGTTTAATTTCATATGCAAGTCTTTGTAGTGAGCAGAAACATTTTTCCTGTTTATGGTGTGTTTTCTGAATATACTAACAGTCATCTTTTGGAAGTTAATTGTGAATCTGGTTATAATTTTATAAATAAAGTTATAGATAATTCAGTAATGAAGATATTCTGTCAATTTCAGCCTTTCTGTTCCAGACCTGACACCCAACGTTGGCCTTTTCTGGTACTTCTTTGCTGAAATGTTTGAACACTTCAGTCTCTTTTTTGTCTGTGTTTTTCAAATCAACGTCTTCTTCTACACTATTCCCTTGGCGCTAAAATTAAAGTAAGCAGCTTTTTGACATTATTTATTTGCATAATTGTAGCATGTTAGTTTAGTTCAGATTAATTGCTGGTAATATTTGATAGTCACCATACAATATAGGGGAAATAGACATCACATAACAAGTACTATATAATTTGAATCATTTAAATCCAGGCAATCAATCCATTATAATTATTTAAATCAGTTATTATTAGTACCAGTCCTGAATAAAATACTTTATTATCCTAATTTCCAGTTTAAATTATTATACATAATGATTAGCCTTAGTTTAAAAATTAAACTTTCAAGAATTGATTCAAAATAATTTAAACAATATAGTTTTTCTTACTAAGAATTTGCACTTTTATAGGCTAATGGCCTTATATAGAGATAGCTATCTTTTCTACTACCTTTGTCTTCATTCTGTCCACAATTTCTTTAAAAAGAAGAGCTATAAAGAGCCAGGGTTAATAGTTGTATCAGTAATAACTGCAGTCCTGAAAGTCTGTTTGGAAGATGCCAGAAATATTATAAACACTAATAGCTATCTCTTTTGTCATGAGAGAGTAGATTAAGTGTTATGGCAGGAGGCTAGGGGACCTTCCCCTTATTGGAAAAACAGCTTCTCCATGGCAGAAGCCACCTAGGAAAGCAATGGAATCTTCATTGACTGTTCTCAGAACAAGTCAGGATAATGTCAGTCATCATGATTTGCCTGGGTAGTGCCTGTCTTAATGATAGCAATCAAATCATACTTTCTTCTAATAATAATTTTATTAAAAATTACAATTGCAAAGATAAAAACTAGTACAAACTAAAAAAAAAGAAATGAATAAAAAGAAAAAATAGAAGGTGCAGAAAAGAAAAAAAATAGAAAAGGAAAAAATAATATTGTAAAGGAAGAGAAAAGAAATATATAAAGAAATGACTTCCCCCTTCATCACAAGTATAAACAATTTTAGTAACTGATCACCTTCTCTTAAAATACAACAAATGATCTCTTCTTCCCATATCCCATCTCTTATCTATAAACAAATCCTTAAAGCCTCGTTGTTTCATTCCTGATGTCAGCAAACGTTCAAAGGTTACCAGGGATCAGAGTTAAAGATAATCCAGCAAAAGGGTTACCAGAGATAACAACATATCCATTTTAACCTTGATCAGATAAACCAACTTTATATTCTTTCACTAAGGATTGAAGGAAACTCACCTGGTATTTCAGAGTTGTCGATCCAAAGTTTCCTAATAGCTAAAAAGCAGTTAACAAGCAATTTCCAGAAGTGATTAGAAAAGGAAATATACGAACCCAGTGTCCTTAAAGGCGCCACCCGTGGTTTGAGCAAGATAGCTATTCTCTTGTCTCCCAGAGCTCTAAACCCACTGACAATTGCTTTCTTGCAGTTTCTTTGTGAGGAGCAACTGTCTGCAGCTCTTGTGGGCAACCTCTTCTCCTTGTCCGGAGAGGAATTACGAAGAGCCGGTCTACTCACCGGCTCTTTATTCCACCAATCATTGGCTCCGCTTTTTGCGGAGCCATCTTCAGTCTGCCATTTCTTCCCCAGAAGTCAGCAATTAAATCATATTTTCAACAACTTTTGTTGTCTCAATTTCAACCCTCCCAGTGAGGGGTCTGCATTCAGCCTTATGCAGCAAAGCCTAGCAGATTTTTCTTCATTACATAACACCTTAAAGCTTCCATCTCGTTTTCTCCCTTGTTAGGTGATATCTTTAAAACTTAATTGTGTCCCCTTAGCTGCAACTATGCCATGCTTTTTCCCT
Source organism: Python bivittatus (assembly GCF_059951505.1). Classification (NCBI taxonomy): domain Eukaryota; kingdom Metazoa; phylum Chordata; class Lepidosauria; order Squamata; family Pythonidae; genus Python; species Python bivittatus. The sequence continues at coordinate 76,548,781 of NW_028277098.1, read as the reverse complement.
TCGTGTGTGCTTGTGAAGCAAAGGCTAATGTGGCAGGGACTCATGTGATCCTGTGCTGTGGTTGCAGTGTAAAATTGTATCGTTGTAGTATCAATCTAGGTCTTTTTCAAGCCATGTTTTTCAGACCATAGCTTCTCATCAGCTATGATTAATAGGGCATTGCCAGACTATTCCATGAATTTGTGTTCACCTCTCACCTAATCAGTTATGCTCATCATAGTTATAATTGACCCAGTCTCTTCTGAATCTGTGGTGAAAGAGGATATGGCAGCACTTTAATTTTTAAGGCAATAATGACTGTTAGAAGAAAAGTTATACAGATTGAAGGCTTGATCTCCTCCAAGCACGAGCTAATACCAAAGAGCTTGTTTTAATTGACTTTCACTGAAATAATCCAAAACTACTTTCCAGCTTTGTAATGTTTTCAAATTTCAGTTCTCTCTCAGACTAAGATATCTGCATACATCATCCATACATGAAATAGATCAGACTCTGATGGCTTCTGTATTTTTAATACTGGGAGAGGAACCTTTACAGTGACACCAATGACATCTCACCCTAATAAATATATTTAGTTTACTTAATCCATTTTAGAATGACTTTGAACTGCAGACCACCTGGGTGAAAGAACTGGCCGTACTATTTTATTTTACTTTTTGCTTTTTCTAGCCCTGCCTTCCCCCACCTAGCATATTCCAGATCTGTTGTGAATGCAACTTCCAGAATTCTTAGGAGAATTCCCAAGCTGCAATTCCACAAATCTTCAGAATGTCAAATTAGGGAGGGCTGTTGTATGCCTAGACTAAAGATTTTATAGCTCAAATGTGTGATAGAGATAACAGAGTCTAGTATATTAGGGTTGTTTAGTAGAGTGTTACAGGTCTCGATTACCTTTTATTTCCATATTCTGCATGCTATACATTAAAGGTAATTGATGGTAATAACAAAGAAATATAGTATTTCTAATGCTGATAAAATATACAGATGGGAAGAACAGCATCCACTCTGTCACCCAGTTACTTAAAATCTTTTTTGTTTCTTTTCTAGGGAACATCCCATCTTCTTCATGTTTGTTCAACTGGCCATCATTTCCATCTTTAAGTCTTACCCAACTGTAGGTGATATTGCTCTCTACATGGCCTTCCTCCCTCTCTGGAGCCACCTATATCAGTGTAAGTTCTGTATTATTAATAATGTGGGAATTGTGCATAATGGTTCTCATCTTGACAATGAGCCAGAAAAAATATGGAATATCTAGTAGGATATCATGATCTTTCATAACTGGGACCTATGGTTTAAAAGTATTTGGGCCTCAGCCATTTTCTCCATACTTGAGAGCTCTAAAATCTGCTTCCGGTAGCTGGTTTCTCCAGATTTCTTGATACATTTCTGAATAAAGCAAATATAGCAGCCAGCTGTTAATTTCATGAAATAGTGACTCTCATTTCCAACTAATTGGGCAAATTAAAAATGTGAATAGTTTGTTCATGAAAACTGAGCAATGTTTTCTACTCATTTTTCCTTCTTTATCTGAAACTCCTCCATCACATAAGATTTTTCAGAGAATAGTGTGGGGTTTTATGAGTTTATTATATTGACGAATCACCTTGGGAATCTTTTTGTTGCTGTTATAAAATATAAAACTGAAAATAAATAAGTAAATTAAAGTACTTTATCAATGTTAAATATGTATTTTTAATGATCAAGTATTGGCTTAAGTAGCGCATCTTAAAAGGATGGTGGGAAACAGTATTCTATAAAATATTCGACTGTATTTTAGAACAGGAAGAATTCAGTCCAGAATTAGCTTTCCACCCAGCACCCACCCTTATTGTACTCTGATATCCTTTTATTTTGTAGTTTGCACCTGCTTCAGTCCAGGAATTGGAAGCAGGATCTGTGTAGTTGGGAAGTCAGCACAAATAAACCTGTCAAAGTTTTCCTCCCCCGCAGGAATTGTGGTTAATTACTGATTCTAAGAAAGGGATGTCTGTAGCAGCTGCTTCTGGATCCACCCTCTAAATTAGTATCTGCCACCCATTCTAACTAAGATGGGACAAGCCAACAATGCCTTAGTGTATCAGTTAACCAGCTTTTATGATGTCTCTGCTTTTTGTTGCAGTCTTACGGAATGTCTTCATCCTTTCCTGTGTACTCATTGTCTGCTCCCTGCTGTTCCCAGTTTTATGGCATCTCTGGATTTACGCAGGAAGTGCAAACTCCAATTTTTATTATGCAATCACATTGACATTCAATGTAGGACAGGTTAGTGAAACAAAATGTTGGGTTTGGGTTAAGTAGCCCTCATGAATTCCTTGAGTCTTAACCATTGTTTTATATTCTGTTATGTTTCATGAATACTTAAAAGTACTATGGTACTAGACATAAAAATGTACATCCTTGGAGTCTTGGCTTTTTTTTATATCCACAAGAAAAGATACTGTAAATCTTTCCAGGGTTAGAGGAGGAGATAAAGAGGATTTCATTTGGTAAAGGGCCCATGTAGATCCTTGCATTTCCCAATGATTAGACCAAATTTAGTAAGTTTATATGTGTTATATTACAATTTTTCTACAGCATGTTTTTTAATATAATTTGTCTAGTTAATGTCCATCTTTCACAATATTTGTCAGTGTTGTTGGATTATATTTTTTGTTTTTGCTTTGTTTCCAAATTATGGGCATCAGCAGAGATGGCCAAGGGGTGTGTGTCCAAATGATGATGTATGTGATGTTATGATCACACAAAGGCCATGACTTACATAGTCTTATGAGTTGCTCTGACTTAAATACATAATCACAGCAATTGCATGATTATGTCATCGCATACATGGTGTAATTTTGGTAACATACGGTTTGCTGCAAATCTTGTTGCCTTAAATCCCTATAACAAATACATTTTATTAGAATTGTGGGAAAAATGGAAAAGCAAAACACAGCATTCTCTTATATGAATATTACTTGCCTGAGAACTTGGTTTTCAGCTTGGCAGATTGGAATGACAGCTGCTTTCTCTGTCATGGCTGGAATTTCCTGACCGCCTTGCCAATTTCCTAGACCCATCTGCTCTTGCACTGCTTAGTAATCATCAGTGTGCAGCTACAGTAGTCCTCTTCATAGTGCTCCCCTATTCTTTAATGGTTGATGATTAGAAAAGGGAGGTGGCACTGCTGCAGGTTATGCGGTTAACACTAACGTTTATTGTAATGAAGTGTGTTGCTACATAAAATCTATATTTTCTACTACAACCGGTCAGTTTTGCTGAGGATCATTTGCAGTGATAGATATGGAACTGAAAATTACAGATGTGGCTATAGTGGATCTGACCTAAGTTGTGCAATTTTGCAGCACATAATTCTGTTGACTGTGATGGAGTTACCCATCTTGTTTTGTTCCTCTTATGCTGAACATTTCAAAGCCTTAATCTACAGTTTTAGTGGAAATGTCAGCTTGTAGATTAAACCATCTGTTCATAGCTCCATCTGTTCACTTTAAGGATCTATTTTGTTACTCCAAATTTCTCTTCATGTCTTGTTTTAGTCCTATAAACTCAGCAGTTGAACCTCTATTTTTTGTTGATCTCCCACTAATTTCAAAAAAATTCTTACAATATTGACTGTGGATTTTCTGTCCCCTATAACTGATTGGCACATTTCAACATATATCATAAAGGGAGCATTGCTCTGAGGCTCAGGTTGTTATTGGCAATGAGCTTTCTTGGGCTTGCAAAGGGAAAAAAATCCCTGATATCTTACAGAAATAGTCCATTGCAGCGGTTCTCAAACTTTTCATTATGTGGATCACTACATTGTCATCAGATACTTTGTCTGAACCACTATATTAGCATATGCAGAACTTGTTTTCACTAGCTCCTATTAATAAAATTAATTTAAAAATATAAATTGAAAATGTCCCAAACCCTGGGAGGATCAAAATTTTGAAGATTTTGAGTGACAATACCAAATTATCACATGATTTTACACAAGAATGTTAAGATCTCAGAACATTTGACAATCTTGCAAGATGTTGGTCATTTAAAAAAAATTTTTTTTTTATTTTGGCATCTATACTATAGAGTATCTGCAGCACCCATATGGGTCATCAGTGGTCCATAGGTTGCTCTGTAGAATACAAACTGACATGATTGATCTATACAAAGTCATATTGTTATATGCAGAACTGGACAAGATCTTTAAGACACCAATATATAGCTGCTTTACTCCTTCCTTTGCACAAGTGAGTAAAGAAGGCAGGAATCACAGTTAACCATGTATTCTTGTTAACATTCATATCCAAAACTGCAATTCATAGCTTCCCAACAAATGATGATTCAGAAATCAACTGTAAATCAAGGCTTCATATTCTGACTAATTTAGAAGCCATGAATTACAGTTTCTTAGTTTAGATCTAATGTTTTATCAGGATCCTCAAAGCCAGAAATCTAATTCTCTTTCAGATTTCCTTGCCAAACATAAGGGAGTCAGAGAGCAAAAGGAGGAGGGAAAGTGTATTGGGAGGACATGAATGGGGCATTGTGCATAGTCGCTGTCCCCAGTTCCCCTGTGCTCAAAAAAATGTATCTGTTGAACAAAACAAAACTGTTGCACTTTTTCTGATTCACCAAGGGTTAAAAGTAAGCCAGCCATTAAACATAAAGAATTAATAAGAAGACTGAAAGGAAAATATGGATCACTGGAGTAATTAGCAACCAAAAGTGAGAGAACTTGCTAAACCACAGGATGCAATGGTAATGGGCTGGGTGAGGGGACAATGAAATATTTACAATTCACTCTGGTCCATGTCTAGATAGAAATACATTCTGCTGAGTTGAAAAGGTCTTATTCTCGAGTTAAGTGAGATTATGTGCTATTTAGGTTAGGTTATAATGCTGAAAATCAAGACTAAATAAAATTAGTTGTAAAGAACCCACAAATGAACAGAAATTACCATGGAACATTACATGCAGAATATGCCCATTAATTTCTTGGAAAGCAAAATATTTCAGTATTTCCTATTTTGCAGAATAGTGGAATTACCGCTTTTATCATAATAATTTCACTCAGTTTCGGTTTGTGAAAGTATTTTCAGGCCTTTGTAAACATCTTTAAGGGCAAACATATTAGTCTGTTGCAGCAAAATCATTAAGACTCTTGTGGCATCTTAAAAGGTAACAAATGTATTATTGGCATAAAGATTTATTAGTCCACTTTTATTATGAAATTAACTGTGGTCTTCAAAAGCTTTCTGTTGTTTTTATATATAGAATGCAACATAGATCTTAAATTTTTGTTGAATATTTAGTTGAATATCACTCATTGAGATGTATTTATATACATTGGTACTTAAAAGTTTGTGAACCCTTTTGAATTTTCAATAATTCTGCATAAATATGACCTAAAACATGAGCTATTCTCCACACAAGTGCTGAAACTAGATACTGTAAAGAGAACCCAATTAAACAATGAATCAAAAACATTGTACTTGTTCATTTTTTTACTGAGGAAAATGATCTAAAGCTACATAATTGTGTGTGGCAAAAGTATGTGAAGTTTTGCTTTCAGTAACTGGTGCTTCCCTTGGGCAGCAATAACTGTAACTAAACATTTCTGATAACTGTTGATCAGTCCTGCACATTGGCTTGGAGGAATTTGAGTCCATTCCTCCTTAACAGAACAGCTTCAATTCAGGGATGTTGATAGGCTTCCTCGCATGAACTGCCTGCTTCAGATCCTTCCACAACATTTTTATAGGATTAAGGTCAGGACTTTGACTTGGTCATTCCAAAACATTAACTTTCTTCTGCTTAACCATTCTTTGGTTGTATGACTTGTGTGTTTTGGGTCATTGTCTTGCTGCGTGACCCATTTTCTCTTGAGCTTCAGTTCATGGACAGATTCCCTGACATTTTGCTTTAGAATTTGCTGGTAGAACTCATAGTTCCATCAATTTGTCAGAACCTGCAGCAATCAAAATATTAATCAACTAGAGGCCTGTTTTATTAGAGTAGTCAATGTCTGTTTTGCTTGCTTTGTTTCTGCCATTCTTAACGGGGCGGGGGGAGTGAAAGAAGACAGAGCCGGTGCAGTGTCGAAGGCCAGGAAGACGAAGTGTTATCGGGGTTAAGAATATACAAGGTCGCACTGCTGTGAGAACCAAAGTTGGTGCCTAGAATGAGGGGGGAGTACAAGGGGTAAAAGTAGAGGGAAAAAGATGTGGGCTTTAGTTTTAGCAATGCTTTGCTTAGAGTTGCATGTATGTTCCAATAAATGAATTTCTTTTTGAACTTAACACGAGTTTCAAGAGATTTTTCTTTGTTGGGATTTGAACATTGTAGACCTGACACAATTATGGCAAGCCATCCTGGTGCAGAGGTAGCAAACCAGGCCCAAACCAGTTCTATTGTGGCCTCATCTGTCCACAGAGCATTCTTCCAATAGCCTTCTGGCTTACCCACGTGGTCTTTCACAAACTGTAGACAGGCAGCAGTGTTCTTCTTGGAGAGTAGTGGCTCTCTCCTTGCAACCCTGCTATGCACACCATTGTTGTTCAGGATTCTCCTGATGGTGGTCTCATGACCACTGACATTTGCCAATGCAAGAGAGGCCTTTAGTTCCTTAGATGTTACCTGGGATTTTTTGAGACCTCCCAGAGTGTTACATGCCTTGCTTTTGGTGTGAATTTGGTTGGTCAACCCCTCCTAGGGAGGGTAACAATGGATAATCCTAGAGGTTCACATATTTGCCACACAGAAATATGTAGGTTTGGAACATTTTCCTCAATAAATGAAAAAACAGGCACAATGTTTTTGACTCATTTGTTTAATTTGGTTCTCTTTATCTTGTTTTAGGACTTGTGTGGAGAACAGATCACGTTTTAGGTCATATTTATGCAGAAATACTGAAAATCAAAAGGGTTCACAAACTTTAAAGCACCACTGTAAATTGGTACTACTTTTGGTGACCTTCAGGTAGAGTGGTCTGTGTGGGCCAGGTTTTGGGGTATTAATTGGAAGAGGAAGAATTAGATAAAGCACAGAGCCCTAGGGCTTCATTCAAGCCCTAGGACTTGATTCAAATTTATTTTTGAGAAATATGTTGTTCTACCGTGTGTGCAAAGAAATATAGGATCCAAGAGACTGATATCTATTTTCCTTTATACCCTTTGGTAATGGCAGGTAGCTATGAATTGGCTGCATTTTCCTCTGGAAGGAGAAAACTGCAGATGTCAGAGGGATTCCAAAAGGGAGAGTTTTAATGAGAACGAATTTGGTGCCAGTCCTGCCTATAATATAGATCAGTGTTTCTCAACCTTGGCAACTTTAAGATGTGTGGACTTCAACACCCAGAATTCCCCAGCTGGGGAATTCTGGGTGTTGAAGTCCACACATCTTAAAGTTGCCAAGGTTGAGAAACACTGATATAGATTGTGCTACACATTTAGGGAGAGGGCTGGAGGAGACTTTGTGAGTTAATGGCAGAGATATGGTACAAGTATGATTTGAACTTGGGAACTTGGGGTTTCCTGACTGGTAATATGATCCATAATCCAATCAGCTGGCTTTAGACAAAGTAGGTAATTACTTGGGGAAGTAAATCCGCATCTCCATAAATCATTCTGATATTGTTTATACTGCTACCTGTATACACCTACCTAGGAGTAAGGCTTATTGTCTACAATATCTTTTGAATGTAATCATTTTGTTTTGAAGGAAGTGGTGTCACCTTTTTTTCCCTCTCTCTCTCTTTTGCAGATTTTTCTCATCTCAGATTATTTTTATGCCTTCCTGCAGAGGGAATACTACCTTACTCATGGAATCCACTTAATAAGAAAAGATAGGACAGACCCTGTATTGGTTCTCAAATAATCCTGGCATTTGACATGACTTGAGGAATAGACATTTATGAAAAACAGATGATACTTGGGTGGGGGCCTGATTTTTGGAAGATATTATTTTGCATATGGAGAATGGTCTGACATTTGGGAATACTCTAATCCTGGTACTAAGAGCTTGTGATCAAGATGGAAGAGTCTACATTTGTATCCTGTATCCCTATTTAAGGCTGTTTCCTCCAGCCATAATGTTGCTGTGAACCCCAGTCAACAGTCCCTGGGATTCATCAGGTAAAATGCATTGGGATTGACAACCAAGGTGAGCTTTTGCACCTAGAAGCAAGGCAGTAGCTGTTGATGATGATTATAATTTCTGGGAACACTGTTGAGAGCTTACTTTTTCCAGGAAACAAATAATATGCATTTGTTTGGTTCTTGCAGCTTTGCTTCCTTTGTTCTAATTGTTCATTTACCTGCCTAAATTTACAGCGGTCTTTCGGGAATGGCCAGATACATGGATCTTCTTGTGCTAATACTAGAAGCTGGAAGGCCTGATACAAGGCAACATGATGCTTTAGAAAAATGGTTGATTTAGTACTAGTCTGAATCAGTCAGTCAGACATGGAGAGTTAAATTCCAGATTTTAAAAGACAGTGGTCATGAAGGTCAGGATTAGGGTTGGGTCATGAGGTGGATAGAATTTGCTCACCTTCCTTTAAGAGAAAATAGTGCCTCTCCCTGTGGAGATGCCACTGTGTCATTTGGATATGGTTTTAAGGAGGAGAGGTTAACATCGTGTGATATAGGAAACCTTCCCCCCTCCCTTCTCCCGTGGAATGCACATGGGCCTACATGGTCATGGGTGGGCTGTGTAGTCCATTTTTTAAGAGGTGCATGAAATAATTCCTCTGTCTTTCCTACCATCATTCAATTTTGGGAGCATAATATGTATTTTCATTTTTCTGATTTTGTGGCAAAAATCAGAAAGCACAAACGTTTTAACTTCTCTCCAAATCAGAGCAATGTATTTCCATATGATGCTAAGCCTTTACAGTACTCATACCATTATAAATTGCATCCAAAGTGTTATTCCTTGATAAGAGAAGCAATCAAATGTGATGGTGTTAGAAAAAGGCTGTGCAAAGATGCTGGTCCCTTCCATCTATCTTCAGTGTTGTCTGGGCAGATTTCTTCTCTGCGATATATATATATGTGTGTGTATATATGGTACTTGCTGCTATTTTAAACTTTTCTAACTTAACATAGCCATACCTGATTTCTTTCTCTGTTATTTTACCAACAATATGTTTTTCTGACAGGAAAGCTAAGCAAGATTTAACCAAGTTCCCAGTTCCCAGAAAAAGCCTACACACTCCACTTTTTTTACCTATGAGCAGAAGAGATAAGATTGGGAGGCACTGAATTTAGATTTAAATATGCCATCTGTTATTTTTTGCAAAGCCACTCAGCAGGTCATACATACTCTTTTCTTTTACAATGTATTTCTTACTAAGTGCTCTTTCAAACGGAATTAAAAATAAAGAAAAATCTTGCCTTATTGAACTATAGAGTGTATTACATGTAGAAGGCTGCTGTTGTATCTAGGAGGCTAGGCCGCTTTTACATTGCAGGGACTCTACCAACATACAATTCTGTCATAGTATGAAGACATTTGTTACTGAAACTGAATCCAGAGACTTATAAGAGGTAGAGTTGCTTTCATGAGAAAGTATTGCAGAGTTTATTTCTAGCACTATTCTGTGTATGACATGCAAAAAAGGCAGAGTAGGGTCACAGCAGGAAATCGCATATTCAGCGTGCAAGCATTTGTTGTATTATCAGTTATGTTTGGATTTGTTTTATTTTATTTTATATAATTATTATATTACCAAAATTGCCCAATCCCAAGACTGTGAGCAGTGTCCATGTATATAAAACAAAGACATCCCAGCTGCCTCAATTAATTGATACAATCAATTAATACAATTAAAACCCAATTATAATAATACATTCATTGTATGTACATTCATATACTGGAACAGCTTCTGTTTGAGCATTATAAAGTCTGAAGTTCTGTTCATCATCATCAAATCAGAATTGTTTCTCATTTCATCCAAATTGATATCTTCTTGTTGAGAGATACAATCTGATGAAAGTTCCAACAAATCCTGATACGATAATAACTTAGTAATAAGAAATGAAATGGATACATTGCTAGAGAGTTTGCTGTTGCTTTCTCTCCCATTGAGGTGTCTTCCTTTGGCAGCTTATGTCAAATTCAAGGCTATTGCAAGGGGGTGACTTGTGTTGATAAGGAGAAAAGCTTTTTAGTGTGTGACCTTACATAGGTATGAGAAAGACAGGAGCTCTGTGCTGTTTCCAACTGACACAATCTCTTATCTTGGCTAACTTACTTTAGAACTCTGCCTTTGTCATATTTAGTCTTTAAGAACCAAGAACCATTTGGTTTCCTACTTTGGAGACAATATGGAAATAATATCAATGGACTATATTATATAAATAAAACTCACATTGGTATTGGTTAGGCCAATTTAAGATTTACAAAATAGTATGAAAGCTTTTGAATTTTTATTAAGCAAGATAATTAAAATGGCCAGGGAGCAAATTAGCCTTGCACATTTATTTTTTTAAATCTGTGTTGACCTAATAAACAATTGCCTGGATATGGATTTTTGTTGGTTGGTTAGTTTTTCTCATGACCAGTGCAACTACTTTTCATGTTAGTATGTATCTAATCCACTCTTTAAATCAGTGGACATTAACTATAAGATAGTGGAGAGAATAGGAGATAATTACTGGTATATATGCAGGGTCTGCTCTAGACATTTTGGTGCCCTAGGCAAAGTCATATTTTGGCACCCCCTATGTTTTGGCTCAACTTTTGATTTTGTTAGGAATTTCAAAAATGCGCCCTCTTGTTTCTTTTTCTCTTTGAATTTTGAGCTTTATGTTTATGATTTTCAGCCCTGGACAGTTTTTTCCCCCCTTTTCTGGGACATTTTCACCCTATTTACACTGCAAAATTATATTTAACCCTGGCTCGTGGAGTATGCCATTACTACTTTGTGCTTTTTTATTGTGTTTTTTGGAAGTCTTTTAAATTTTGGCGCCCCCTAAAATTTGGGGCCCCTAGGCCGGTGCCTACTTGGCCTTAGCCTAGAGCCAGCCCGGTACATATGTAGCTTTCAAAAATTTTAAAGTGCCAGGTATATGCTAACTATTACATAGTTACGGTGTCTGCTTATTTAAATCTACTCATGCACATTATGAATGTGACATCCCTGAAAATTAAATCTCAAAAAGCAAACTTGCCATAAGGAGACAGATATACGCCAACCAAACATACTGTGGGGCTTTTCCTAGCAAAAGGTATGGCAGTGGGGGAGATTTCAGGCTGATGACAACTTGAAGGAGGAAAAAACAAAAGGCTTGAGACTGACAGAACATTGTAAAAGGATTATAGAAGAAAAAAAACCTAAGATTTTCAAAGCCAAGGATTGCCCAAGCTTTAATGCATGTAATGAAGAGTGGAAGATGAAGAATAACCTGAGAATAGAACTGGAGAAAAGCAAGTGTCCGGCCTGAGAAGCCAAGCAGGGTCAGGGGCCTCATTACTGCTTTGGGGGCGATGTCTAGGAATACCAAATCTTACATTAGATTGGAAAATAGGAAAAAACATTCTGGAAGAAGGCAATACAAACTACTCCCCTGTGGTTGCCAAGAAAACTGCATGAATGTATCTGAAGCCACCGGGAGTTATGCTTGATCTGAAGGAGACTTGACTTTTCCTTTTTAGGTTAAGGAGGGAGCAGAGGAAAATTACTAGGGATAAAGGAAACAATCAAGACAGGTTTGTATATATAGTTGTGGAAATGAAAAACAAACTGAATTGGCCTGTGGGTTAAACAGAAGAAATAGATGCTAAAAAGCAAAGAAATGCTACTCTTTGATTGGTTGAGTGGTGAACATGATATTTTCTTGGATGAAAGAACCTTCCACATTTCTAGAACTTGTGAATTTCTTTAATTAAAACCAAGGTTTTACTTCAGGATGGTTCCTCAGAATTGGAAAATGATTTTAAAGTGGCATGCAGGAGGATATTTCCTCCCTTTGTGTTGAGGAATAGGGGAGGAAGAAGATAATTCTTTTGCACCACATGGGTATGCATTAGATGGAAGTATCTGAGATGACCAGTATCAGTAGGATCTAATTTGAAAATGCTTCTCCACATGCTGGGAACACAAAATCTCAAGACACTTGGGGTGTGCCTCCTTCAAAGAATATCACAATTCTCTGTTTTCCTTACATACTTTCACTGAGCTAAAGAAAAGTAGAGACAGACTGTATTGGAGTAGGATGGGAGAACATTGTGACAAGACTGGGATGAATTGGCAGCCAGTGGAAGTAGTGTCTAAGGAGAATGGTAATAAAGCAACCCTGTGGTTTCCTGGCCCCATGATCACATTTCTCATGACACTGACACCAGGGCAGGGGATCATTTGGCCCTCCAGATATTTTTGGTCTACAAAATTTTGGTCAGCAGCACCAGTCAGCATAGTTAATAGTGAAGATGGAAAATGTGGATTAGCAACATCTGGAGGGACACGTTTTTTTCATCCTGGAACTATACAGTGACCATTAAATTAGATGGAATTAAAGGGAAATTACACATTCGTGGGAATATGGGTCTTTCAGTAGCAATTTACCATGATAGTTTCAGAGAATCTTTATAACCATGGGCAGTAGCCATCCTAATGTGTTACTGAAGTTAATCAGTGTGTTGTGCAAGGGAAGCTGCTTGTGGTCCTTCTGAAGACCAGACCTCATTACTTTCTTGAAGGGTAGGATTGACGTTTTTTCTATGCATGAAGGTTTTCTGTGTAATGTAGAATACTTCTTTTCCTGGTTTCTTTCTGGTGCAGAGACCCTCTAGGCTGGGCTATGCAGAGCTTAATGTGCTCATTCTCACTGTCTCCATAGCACCATAGGATCTATACTGTTTGTAACAGCTGAAGTATATTATGGCTCAGCTGCAGGAAGTTGTATCCAGAGAATGTGTTTTCTCTTTATGGGATTCCTGGAGGCAACTACTTGACCCTTGTAAGAAGTGGGAAGCTGGACTCGGTGGATATTTGTAATGAACCAACAAAGCTAGGGATTTATTTTTTTTTTTAACAATTTAAGGCCAGAGACTAGTCAGACCTCTTGTTGCCACAATGCATACCAATGGCATTAATAAGAGTACACTGTGGCTGGGTACAGACAATAGGGTTAATAATTAAAAACTTAGAAACTCTATACGTACCACATGCCTATAGCCAAGTTAACTTTGGTTTTAATCATGAGCTCCCTCCCTACCATGGCTGTTATATATTTGTATTGTGAGCTCAAGTTGTAAGAAGGAGGAGAAGATAATGGTGTTATAAGAGTTTCCTATTGCTACTAGTAGTAGCTACTAAAGCAAAGCAGTGATAGGTAAACCTAGGTGTGTTCTGGAGCAGGTTGTGAGAGGTGATCAAGAGAAGAGACAGACCCACTGTATCTAGTTCTGATCAAATGTAACCTTGAGCTATCCCTTTTCGTAAGGGAATGTCCAGGACATTGTAGCCCAACCAAACATAATGGATGTCTTCCATAGTTCTAAGGCATCTTTTATTTATGGAAATAATTAATTTCTGCAGTAGGTATGAAATAAACTTAAAGCTTTAGTGTTATCAAATGCATTTTGCTTGACAAAATAGTTGCCTTGTCTGAAGTCTAAGCTTTTGGTGGCACAGAAAGTAATATGCTGGCAAGATTCTCTTGGACTACCAAACAAAACTCACTTGACTCTCTGTGGAATGGCTTTTCCACTCAACGACATTTTCTCTGCTTTGTGTCCTCTTTGTGAACTGGAAAAGAAATGCTGATTTTATATGCTGTGAGCAACTCCAACCCAATTCCATCTTGAGTTAGTCATCGCCTTAGATGAATTAGATTGTTTATGAGAAAGATGAATTGAGTGAGAAGGGGGAAAATATGCACAGAGGGCTGCATATTTTTGTACATTTATTGAACAAAGGACACAAAGTATGGGTTGTGTGCATATGTAGTGGTTAGTTGCATATTCCTAGATCATTTTTACTTAAGACTTACAAAATCTATTCAGCTAAATGTAATCATTTTTTATCTAGCTGTGTCCTAACCATAATATTTTCCCATCCCCACTGTTGTAAATCCTTATCTGGGCTGGCATGCAGAATCCCTGTAACTTCAGTATTCTGACACTGTGTAGTTGCTGTGGCATCACTGATTTTGTTTTTCATGTGACTGAAAGACATCCAGAGGTTCCATTTGCAGACTGCCTTGCATGTAAGCTGATCACTGGCTAGGCATGACTGGGAAAATGAAAATAGAAGGGCACCACTTAACTCACAAATAAGGAACAGAATTATTGAGCAGCATTCTTTCTTGACTGTAGAGAACGGAATTCACATGCAGGGCAGTGTCTGGTATATAGCCCCACTGTCTAGAATCAGATTGAGATATATGTTCTAGGTCAAGCTTCTGCCTGGTGCTCTCAAAATGGCTCTCAAAATCACCATCTCACACAAGGGCACCAGATTGGGGAAAGCTGGAGTACACAACACTAACTGACTCAAAGGTTGGCCAATCATTGAACAGTCTACTATTTGGTCACCAATTGACTCTCATCTCAGTAACCAAGTCATCCCCACCTAACTTTCTGAAGCATTTGTTGTTGTTGTTGTTCCTGGAAGTACAGGTAGTCCTCGATTACAACGATTTCTGAATCCCACAGTTGTTAGGCGAGGCAACTTCCTGCTGGCTTCCCACAATCAAAGTCAGCGGGGAAGCTGGCAGGAAATTTAAAGTCCTAGGCCTGCAGACAGGTAAGTGGCTGCTGCCGGGTGGGGGAGGGAATGACGAGGGGAGGGTACGTGAGGGTACAAGAGGCGTGGTGCGGGTGTGAGGGGGGTGCAAGGCACCATGCAGGTCAGAGAGGATGCAAGGGTGTGTGTGAGAGGCTGGCACAGGTGAGTGCAGAGGGGCTGGGGGAGGGTCCACAGGTGGGGGAGACTTACCCAAGTGACTTGCGACCTTCCCTCCCAGCTTCCCTATTGACTTTCTGGGAGAGCCAGCAGGGAAGGTTGCAAATTGGGATCACATGATTGTGGGGTGCTTGGCAACTGGTCGTAAGTACAAATGGGTTGCCAAACAATCAGATCACTATCACATGACCGCAAGGGTGCTGGGACAGCTGGAACTCTGAGGACCGATTGTAACCACCATTCATTCAGTGCCGTCATAACTTGGAACAGTCACTGACTGAATGGTCGTACGTTGAGGATTACCTGTATGTTGAACCAAGCCGTGTACTCAAGTGCATGAAAAAACATCAGTAGAATATGGACAGTCTATCTGCATCACAGCAGTAAAATCAAAGTGGTAAGAAAACCTGATAAAGGGACCTCATTTTTTTCAAGGCCAGCCCCTTAACTTCAGATATATGCTAAGGTGATGAGTTCAGGGCGGGAAAACTAGTTTACATCAGAAGAGAATTTTAATTTATCTTTATTTATATAGATAATTATATAGATTTGACTGGGCAGATCTTTTTCTTCTGTCATACACACTTTTTGGTATCATAGTTTTTTTTTATAAAATAACCAGGTAAAGTAGCAATATAAATCAGTACATTCCTTGAGCCAAATGGCCTGTTTGCCACAATGGGATTAAAAATAGAAAAAAATATCCATGCATGCATTAGAGCAAAAAAGGAAGAGAGACTGGTTTTTTAAAAAAAAACCCTTGTAAAAGGCAAATAGAAACAGTGACAGAAACAGCACATAATACGACAAATTTGTGAAAAGTAAGCTAATTTCATCCTCACTTTTACAACATTTTAAAGTGCAAAGAAGCGTAAGATTTTTTTAAAGGCTACATCATACAAGCAAATTATATTCCCTCGTGCTTCAAAAATAATAAACCTAGAAGTTATATTTTATGGACAGTACTGGAAAAGATGCCTACATCTATTGTGTAGCACCAAGAATTGATATGCACATAACTTAAAATCCCAATAAAACCCCAATAAAAGTTCTTTATTTTTGCTTGTTTTTGTCTTAAGAGTTTCTGCCCTTTAACAGCAGACAAGCTCATCCCTTGCCTTAGTAAGTGAGGAAACAGTTTATTTTATTCGCCTGACTGCCATAGGCTCCATCAATTTGGCATTGGAGTAAGAAAGAAGACATAATATTAAAGAGAGAGTGCATACATCTGCAAACACACATGAACAAGATGGGAGACAATGAATAGCAATCATAAAGGACAGAGGCAATGCAAACATAGAGATTTATGGGTCTCTCACACACCTACACACTGGATTATCTTGGTCTGATGCGCTACAAAATTGGAGGAACATGGTTGCTTCTGGGCTGTTCCTGGACCAAAAGCTTCTCTCTGCACAGGGTTTGCCAAGGTGGGGAGCACTGGGGAGGCAGAGATGTCACTGCAACAGTTTGGAATTAGTCCTCTGGTGGTGACAGACACTCAATACCCAAAGGTTTCCTGTGAAGCATAGACCATGTAGAGGAAGCCATCTTCATCCTTCTCTTGCTCATAGATCTCAGAGATTGGGGTGGAAACGCTCACCATGCTGTGCTGGTTCACCAATAGGAAGAAAGCCTGGGTTGGATTCAGCTGTAGCCGGCGCCTGAGGAGGTACAGAAGGCAATTATTGACCTGGAGTTAAAACAGGAGCATAACAGAGCATGCACAGCTAATGCTAGTTAAATAAATGAACAAGAGATGGGGCACCAATACCACAAATGACTAAAAACTAATGGATTTTGATGCTATGTTATTACCTGTCCTATCCTCAGATTAATAACTTCCCTTTTCTATTTTTTTTTATTTTTTTTTAAAATCCCCATAATGCAGGCTATGCAGCAGGACAATAGTAATGGTGACGTGAGCATCTTAACAAGACATTTCCATGGGAACGGCAGTCCCGACACATCCTGAAGACAGCATGCTCATTTGCATCAGACCTCCCAATCATGCTGCCTTCAGAATGTGTCGGGACTGCCATTCCCAGAGAGGTTGGAAAAAAAGCTGCATTGGTGAGGGTCAGGTTGGGCAAAGTTGCTTTACACTTTTCATTCAACAGTTTACTCCTAGTTTGGATACTGATAGTTTCAAGGACTCATATTTCTATCATACACGATGATAAAGGCATTGCTTTACCTCTATGTGTGTCTCTTCTGCATGCATTAATTATCTTGGAAGGCCTCAAAGTGTCCTTCTGCATGGTTTGCAATTGCAGCAAGAGCTAATCCAAATAAGGACTAAGAGGCTACGAAGCTGTTTAATTCTCAAGAATGTGCAGCTTCAGGGAAGAGACAGAAATTTATTACACTTCTGATGACCTTGGTAACTGCATCTTGATAAGTGCAGTCCAGTAAATTAGTCCAAAATGCAGGTAAGAGCTGGTGCAATTCTGCATCCTCATCTTCCTGAAGAGGCAGAATTGTCACTACAGTCCTTGTAATAGTTCAGCTTTGGGAACCAACTGGGGCTGGCTTGGGAGGGTGATGTCTTCCAAACAATTGCCTATATACCTGTACAGTAGCAGGCAATGGATTATGGAGGTTTCCCATCTGTAAATGGGAATGTGCATTACTTTGCTTACTTCAAACTGTGGCAAGCCAGCCTGTTGCATTTGGGAACACTCTTACTCATTCTAATGCTTGACACTCTAAACTTCTGCCCCCAAATCTTTCCCTGATTTGAGCCAGCTTCCTTTCTTCTGGGTCCATTAGGAGATGGTTAAAAGGCAAGGCACTCTACTTTCATGCCATAGCAACCAAATTCTGAGCACTATTCTACTCAACAAGAAGGATGCTCCATGCTCCTTTGATACCTGCAGCAAATCACAACTGCTTTGAAATATTTCACTTACCGGATTATTTTTACCAATTCACTCATATTAACATGATCAGGAACTAGAAATTTGGTCTTATCCAGTACAGGTAGCTGCTTCTCCCCTTTGTATCTCTCAATAATGACCTAGTGAGGAAGAAATTGGCACTGTCAGGTCCTTTCTTGCCCAGGAAAATTAAGAAGACAATCCTTATTAAGGCAGCAAACATTATTTGCGAGTAAGTAACACTTTTTAGGATCCAGACGACTGGGTCCTTCTTTACTGATTTGTTCTGAATTATTTTCTTCTTCTAAATAATTGGTTTGTAACCTGTGGTCTGAAATGCAGGAAACAAAGGAAAAATGGTTCAAATGGTTCAAATTTGCGAGATCACAAAATCTTGTGGGATTTTGGTATCCCATTCAAAATCTAATTAAATTTCAAGCAAGAGCACAAAAATATTTTTTAAATCTAATTTAAGGGCCCCAAGAAAGCCCTTGGAAGAGATGCAGGTACTGTATTGCTGAGCTGATTTATGTAGCAAGTCTGTAAAAGCTTTCTTTAATAATAATGTAGAGTCTGTAAAAAGAAAAGATAGGGAACCACTGTTCTACATCAGTAGAATATGAGCAATTACAATGGTGTTCAATCATACACTAGAGAAAGATGGTACTACTATGAAAAATTATACAAAAAGAATAATAAATTTAACACATATCATTATACTTTTGCTTTATTATTATTACTATCACTACTTCCTTATTGTGTGGTCACAGAAAGAAAAAACTTCCATTGGTGGCCTAAATAAAACTAAACCCTAGAAATCTGTGTCTAGCAAAAGACATTTAAGGCCAAATTAAAATTATGTAATAAGCAACTGCATCTGTTCTCTTTTCTTACTCAAAAGTATAAGTTCTAGCCACACCCTGATGACATATGATCATCAAACTCACTGTACCTTTGAACACTGATGGCGGAAGAATCGCTACATGTAAGCAGATGCTCACCCAGAGGAGTTCTATATAATCTTAATGGCTATTCAGAGGTCCTAGTTATGTGAACTGCTTGCATGTAGGGGCTCCTCTCCAAACATCTGCACTCCAGTTGTGGATGTCAATCAGCTACATGATATTGGGGGGCAGTGACTGTATTTCATGACAGTAACACATGGAATATGACGCCGAAATAGAAAGGGCTTTCTCACTTTAGAATGACAGATGCAACATGTTCAAGTAACACGGTGGGGAATTAACTTCCCATGGAAAGCCAGCGTATCAGAAGAGCTCGAGCTCACTTTCCCCCTGACATCCTAGTTCTTCATTTCAATTTTGTTTTCCCTTCACTATAGAAAAGCATTCAAATATACGATTGCCTCTTTTTGTTTTGCTATGTCTGTTTATATTCCCGTGCTATACCTTACCAACTAAATTGTTTGCTGATCTTGTTCTTTTCACAACTCTTTCTGTATACTGTTGCAATCCATATACATTCACTGTACTTAACTACCTATAAAAGGAGTATATAGGAGTATATTAGCTCTTGCTGAAGGGGAGTATTGATGTGCCAATTCCTCATCAGGTCACATTCCCTCCAAGGATATACAATGCTTGCAGCTGCAGCCTTTACTTCAAAGGAAAAAGAAACTAAGATCATTTCTTTTGACACTCCCCAGAATCATGCAGAGGAGACAGCTGAGTTGATCATTCATCTGTATTGGGGCTTTTGGTGTGTAGATTACTCTTAATTGCTTGAGTTCTTGTAAGCCTATGCTTGAGCTGTCAGTGATAGCATCTAGCCATCTGTCCTCTGTCAGCTTCTTTTTCAGTTGGCCCTCATTTTTCCAAGCACCAGTGTCTTCTCCAGTGACACTTACCTTCATATTATGTATCCAAAATAACTAAGCTTTAGCTTCGTTATTAATGCTTCCACTGAGAATATGGTTTTACTTCATCTAATATTGAATTATTTATTCTTCATGTCATCCAGGGTATTCACAACAGTTGCCTCAATAGCACATATCAGAGGCATCCATTTGTCTTTATCTTTTCTGATCATCCAGCTTTCACAGCTATATATCAAAACTGGGAAAACCATAGCCTTGACAATATGTGCTGTTGTTAGTGTGATGTCTCTGCATGTTAATGTTTTGTCTAGACATCTTAATGTCCTTCTAAGAAGCAGACCTCTCTTTGGTCCATTAGCTACTGTACAATCACCATTCCTGTGAATTTTTGAGCTTGGGAAAATAGGGCTGCTACTACTTCAACTTCATCTGTCTGCACTGAGCTGGCAGCTTATTAACATAATCTTAGAATTTTGTTTTTGTTTTTATATTGGCAAGCAGACTGGCTTTTGTACATTCCTCTTTCAACTTCAAAAAGAGATTCCTTAAATCTTCCTAATTTCTATCTCTCAGCTGAGGTCATCAGCATATTTGAAGTTGCTGATGTTTCTTCTAGCAACTTTAATTCCAATTTCTATTTCTTCTAAAACAATGCTTTTCATAATATACTCTGCATATAAGTTAAAGGAACAGGGAGACAATATATGACCTTAGCATGTTCCCTGATGAAGCCTGGATTTCAAAACTTTGACCATTATTTTACTAGCATGTGGGATAAAAACAATTGTTTGGTAGTTTGAATATTCTTTAGCCCTGCCCATTTTTCATATTGGAATATAAATTCATCTTTTCTGCTCCCTTGGCCAGTTTTTGTCCACCACAGAAATATGCAAAACTGAGAACAGTTGATTTTTATTGTTTTTTATACTTAAAATGAACTTATTTCCTTCAAGCAAACATTTACAAAACTAAAGAAAATGTGGATGACTTTAAGTTGAAAGTTAAGCATACAAAAAGCAAAACAAAACCCCTTCTATGTCTGCCCCCCAACCATCAAGGCTGGCCGCAGCTCAGCTAGCAGTCACACGGGGTAATTAGGTAATTTTAGTTAATCCTTCACTGAGATTTGCAGGGTGCTTTAGAAGAGGGGTCACGTGCAACCCTGACTGATCTCAAAAAGGCTAAGCATGGCCAGGCCTAGTTCATACTTGGATGAAAGGCCACTAGGAAATCCTAGAGCTATAGGATAGACTGGAGGCTGAAAAACTTCTGGAAAGGAAGCAACAGTAAACCACTCCCTTACTGTCTCCAGGTAAACTACATGAATTTGTGCATTGACTTGAATGTCTCTCCACCTTTAGAGGGGTTAGAAGAATAACAAACTGAACATAGCTAGTTACGTCTAAAGTTGCTGGTGGCTAATTACTACATTGTGGGAAACACCAACATTTCTTTACAGCTGGGTTCAGAGATCAAGCCAATTTAAGCGACTATTACAAAAACACTTTATGGTTTATGGCAGAAATCAGCAGGATTTTCAGACAGTGGATGCCAGCCTCACAGGGGCAAAAATACCCTCTTATTTTAAATTCTTCTTCAGATCTCTTGTGAAAAAACAGATGTGGTTATCTTGGAAGAGTTGGGTCATTCTCCCAACTCTTCTGTCCTGTCCTCCTAGGCCTTGGGCCTTGGGTTAGGGTGGATGGAGACCTCTGTTGGATGTTTCCATATGTTTTGCACTGAGTGGCTGGATCCCATCTTGTCTATCTACTTTGCACTGTGTTTTTATCTCGTTTTTTTTTTCCTGGCTATTTTGTGAGCTGCCCAGAGTCTGTCTGGAGTTGGGCAGCACCTGAATCGAAATGAAATGAATAAATGAATTATCTACGGGTGCATAAACCTTTAAGTTGGCTCTACATGACTAGCAAAAGGGGAATTATCTACAATTATCAAATGTAATCTAATTTTGCTTTATTTCTACAGATAGCAATTTCTAAGCAAAAAGTATACACAGCCCGGCTGTTAATTGAAACATTAATCTACTAAAGCCTTGCAGAATGTCACAGTAGTGACAAAGCTGTTTCAAAAAGACAAAGTTTAGATTACAATGTTTTAAAATCTCTTTCTCCCCTGTGGTCTCCTTGGCTCATTTTAGGCAGCAGAAGCTGTCTGTGATTCACCTAAAATCAACCAGCTACCAACATATAATATATTTAGGCAAAGGTTATGTGGTCATGAGACCTGGCAGGGACACAGGAATTGGCAGGTGGGGAAAAGAAAGTTAATATAGAGTAGGAGAAGATAGCTTTGGAGAGAAAAATGATAGCGCTGAATCGTTCTAGGCATTAAATAAGATTATTTTGAAGCACAGCAGAAGCTTGGATATCACCTCCTTTGGGGCTGCATATTAGCATCCAGAAAATCTTTAAAATGAATTCCTAGTCTTTAGTCTATCTGTCCCTTTATCATCCGCTAGATGCTAGTAAGAAAGCTGGACCAGAATTATACAAAACAGAATTCACCTCTTTTCCCTTCTCCAGGATGGAAGTTTATTTAAATGTCGAAGCTGGCTTTCATTCCTTCATTTCTATTCCTTCTACTGTTACAATAAAAATGGCACAATTTGTTTGAACAATATTTTAAACAGAATAGGAAAAACTTTCCCCTATTTTTCCCCAAGCCATTCACATCTTATTCAGATGTAAACTGGCAGGTTTCTTGGACTCAGTATCAGATGGATGACATCTGACACTTGAAGCAGAACTTAAGACAGCAAACTTGTGATAGAACAGCTGCTGAAAAGAGTCTCACCCTGAATTCTCCCATAAAGTTTTAAGGTCAGTGTAGGTGGCCCTGAACCTTTTCCCTAGAATCCTGCAAACAGTACTAGAGATCCCAACATAATTTGTTATCTTTGGATGGAAGTCAGCTTCTTAGTATCAGATGACACCTAAACAAGGCTAGAGCTAAAGTGTTCAATTTAGATATAATTCCACAGCACATATATCCACAGAGATCAAAATAATGAAATATGCATTGTCTCATCATGACACATACTTTGCTCTTTTGTATCAGTGTTGCAATGTCAAACACAAGAATGGAAAGGGAGGAGTTTGCATCACAAAGTCATCAAACAAGGTTGTCATTTCCCCCTACTTGCCATCTTGCTTGTCTGTCCCCGCCCACGCCTATGCTTGTCACTTACTCCTTATCTAAACTGGAACAAAAGGAATTGGATGAAACTAGTTCTGTCAGCTGACTGTAAGGTAGTGAAGTAGATACTCCAAGGATGCGTTAAAAGAGAGCAATTCTGGTTTTAAGAAAGGCATAAATGTAGCTTTTCCTGTTCATCTTGCACTGGAGAGGTTGATGGGAATGCTAAGGGTGGCAGTGAGAGAGACATATTTAAAAATCCCATGATTCCTTAATGTGTTTTAAGCCACTTAAAGAGGTAAAGCATTAAAACCATTGTAAAACACTGTTAAACTACATGCCAAATGTCATCAGTAAAGGGCCAGGATGTGGACTGTGATCTGTCAACCCAGCCGTAACATAAATCATGTTGTTTGGGGATCTTATTAATTTATTTTTCCTAACTTGTATTCTGCCATTCTGTCCACACAACACTCAAGGCAGCTTACAATAAAAATACAAACTATAAAACATATAAACAATACCATGAAAATGAGAGGCAAAAAGAAAATCATTATACTTTCTGAACCAGTCACCCCTTATCCAGAAATCTTTTAGAAAAGGGTTCAGAATGCACAGCATCGCTTTTGAAATCGTTAAAGCAGCTGCATCTCTTTCTAAGCTAGCATGGCTGTTTCAGAAATTGTTCCCAGCTATCTCTACATGCATGAACATGTGCAGCCCTGTAGCTCTGCACTTCAAAGACAGCCAGGAACAGCTTCTGAAGCAGTGTGAGAGCTGGAGGAAAAAAGATTGCTTCAACAATTTGAGGGAGGTGCTACTGTATATTCCCAAGCACTTTTTTTGAAGGATTCATACTACTAACAAAGGCCCATCTATCTAATATATGGGCTGGAGCACAACTGCTGCATTCAATATGTAATCTACAAAGAGAATTTCATCATAAAATGTATTTATTTCATCATCAATTTTAACTGATACATGGCATTAAAATTAAATATCTAGACGACAATTTCTTTAAATTAATTTCTTCTTCCCTTTTTGCCCAGAAATGAGTTTTGGCTGTCACAATCTGCATGCTATCTCTGTGCAATATTCATATAAGAGAGTTGCTGATTAATATTCACTTAACTCAGTTGTTGATTAATAAAAGTTCGCAGAACCTGCCTGTGCAAACTTTCTGCCGTTGGGCAAAACCTTTTTGGATATGAGATTTCATCACAAGTGGCAGGGAAAAAAACCAAGAGCTTAAATTATTTTATCACCTAAGAACAATAAAGGGAAGAAAAAAAAGGAAAAAAAGTTTAGAGGATTATTGGTAGCAAGCCTCTGCTACGCAGTGCTCTCCAGTATGTTTTTGTAGTAAAACAAATTACCAGATTCCATTTTGCTCTAGAACAGAAATGATATAAATAAGAATGTTTATATATTAACATCACCATGTAATAAGTAAAACACCATACTTCCATTCAGATAACCAGTTACTACTATAGCAAAGGATATTCACTGATACACATAGGTAATATTGCAATAAAAATTCCAGTTGCAAAGAAATCTTTTGAAAGGAAAAACTCAAAGAAAAATTAAATATGATGCCAGAGAACATGGTTACAAGCCTTATGGAAGCCAAACGTTTCTGTTCACTTCATGTAATAAACAGAGAGCAGTTTTGCTTTTTGTTCCCTATCATCACAAGAGATGATTTACTACAGGAGTTAGTAAAGTTGGCCCCAACTTCTTACTCCCATTAGGAGACTGGCCAAAAGCAACAACTTCTTCGTTCTTAACTTGGCATGAGATATGCCTTAGTAAGAGGAGACATATGTCATAACTTGACCAGTTCTCCATCACCATCCCAATCACCACTTTTCAGGGGAAAGAGTCCCCTGTCCCTCCTCTCTTGCAAATTATTTCAGGGACTTCCAGGAATAATACTCCCCCATTCCCAAAACCTGAATTCAATTGTGCTATGACCCTGATCAAATAGGTTTGCAGAAGAGGAAATACAATTTGTAGAACTAATTCCTAAAATTAGCAACATACATAAACAAACTTTCAGCATAAGAAAAAAAAAAGGGAAATACTTTACGATCCTGGTGTATGACCTACAACAGGGATCCTCAACCTTGGCTGGCTGGGGAATTCTGGGAGTTGAAGTCCACACATCTTCCAGTCGCCAAGGTTGAGGAACCCTGACCTACAAGACACCTATCACGTTCCAGGGATTTATACAGAAAGATTTAAAAGCATAGATAATCTCTGTACTTACTGGAATTTTGTTTGGATGTTGTTCTCGGATCTGCTGTACCTCTTTGCAACGATCCGCTGTGAAAGTGAAGCATAATTGATTTAGGAATCTGAAATATTTTTCCAGCCTATATATATTCTACACTTCTACAAGCCTAAGAAAAATTATGGAAGAGGGAGTGAGGGTGAGTCTGAGGTTTTTTCCTAAAAAAGAATCACATGAATCATACCAATCCAAATACAGAGGCATGCTGTCAACAGTAATATTTATCAAGAAGAACATTTGGTATTCCCACAACAGCATCGTCCAAATGTTCAAGCCATTTGAATACAAGCTCTCGAGATGTTCACCAAGGATGTGAGCCTCACTACTCCCTCTCCATTTGCACCTCACATACAATGTACCTAATTCCCTTTAATCTACCAAGGGAGGTAGAGACAAAATTCTAGAATAACACCCACCTGTTCTTGAAGCATCTGACACTGTGCAATGTAAACGAATTAGTGCCTGCCTATTCTTCTATTTACTTGAGTAGCAAAAGTATTTTAGTATTAGTTCATGTATTTTAAGAATTACATACAGTAGCCTGTTTCCTGCCCAAAAGGAAGCTGTCAACTCAGTTTCTATCAGCTATCTTGCTCATGCACAGAAAACAGGCCTGGTCCATTTTTTTTTTTTTTTTTTGCCTTGTTTAAAAGGATGCTATGGGTTGCTATACGGTTCTGCAAGTCTTTAAAAAAGTCAGTTTTTCCCTTTTGATCAAGCACACAATTAAATCCATCATTTTCAGCCCTGTCCCCTCTGGAGGGTTTTTGGATCATAATGCCCACCGGCAGTAAGGGTTCCCTTGTCCTTGATTTTCCCATCTTTCAGAGGTAAGCAGAAGGTAAGATGAGATCTATTAACTCAGATCTATTGCATTATTTGCAGCAGATCTCCAAGGATTTCTAACTGTTGAACATTTCTACTGCAAAGTAAAAAAATCTTCTGCGTGGCTGTTTTTATGTTCTTCTTCAGAGACTTCATCTGCAAAATAGGAATGCTAATTGGTTGATTTTGACCATAGCCCTTTTCAGCTTTTCAAGCCTATTTGTTACATTAGAATTCCTAGATCCCATATACATTTGTACGTATTTCACACGTGATCATTTGATTCAGTCCCCTGAACCAGGATGAGGAATGTCAGTGAAACAAATAGTAAAAATGACTTCTATTTTCTATTCTGCTGCAAAACATGTTTCTGGTTAAGCTAGTATTTATTGGTAATAAATTAGATTCTACTACTAGCATAACACCTAACTGGCAAGGTCTAGAAATACAATACTGTAGACTAGACAGAGGCCTGGGAAGTACATAAAGGTCAATGCAAACAAAACAAAAACAAACCATCGCCTGTAATAAAGGGTCTCTAGTTACCTCTTTCCCTGGGAGAGCCGATAGGAAGCAGAGAACTCAAAGCTATGTTTACATGAGATTTCATTGTCAACAGCAAGGAAGATAACTTATTAACTTTGCTCAGTGTCAGATACTGTTCCACTTGTTCACAAGCAAGAACAGCAAGTTTCCAGGAAGCAAGACACAACACCATCACCTTAACTCATGATCAACAAGCCAATGTTAAGGACAGGGACTTGCAGGTGGCTTGCTTATTCCCAAAGGATCACATGAATTGAATATTTTTGCAAGAAACTGTCTTAAAAAAAAAGAGGGCTGGGTGGGAGCAATTAGCATTAGCCAGAACAATATCTGTAGTCAAAGTACTGAGGATTAAAATAAATTTGAAATCTTAAATGCAGCCGAGCACTTAACTGAAGGCTAGCCAAGTTATTCTGTTATTGCAAGTATTACATACATCCTGGATCTACCTTTTTCCACAATTGGAGTGGTGCAAATTATTGAAGAACAAAATCAGAACTGGCGTCTGAGTTTCTCGTGAGCCTTATATTTTGATACCAGCAGAGAATGCTGATCTAAAGAAAGATGTCAACATGGGGAAGGAATAACTAGCACATAATTATCACACATGCAATACGAATATTAATGTGACATCTAGATTGCATATACATTAATCATTGAAATAAGCATTCTAAGGAACCATGTAGGTTGGTCTTTTCATATACAACAGAGAAAGAAGTACAATTAGAAAAACAGAACTAGGAATTCCTAGAAACACACATTTCTAGTATCTAATATAGTATGACTTAAAAGTTGATATCCTGTCTGTAAATATTAATAATAAATTAACCATTTACCACCTTAACACAAAACTGATTGCCTTAGACACTAACATCTGAGAGCTGTTGCAATTTATGAGCCATTGTTTGAAAGCTGTCTAGAAACAAGAGATGTGCCAAATCTGATTCTGGGAGTGTTTTTCACCTAGAACAGCCCATTCTACACATTCTAGGAATGGCTTCTGCCTTTTCTCAACTATATCACCCAGAACAGGAAGTGGTTGGTCATGTTCCAGAGTTAAATCACTCAATTTTTAACTTTTCTACTAGAAATCTTTAGCTGTGACCTTCATCTGGGTTCTCCAATGTTTTATTATAAAACCTAAGAATAATGGCGGCTATGTTGGCCATGGGAAAATCCATCCATCCATCCATCCATCCATCCATCCATCCATCCATCCATCCATCCATCCAATGCTTTTATTAGTGAACTGAAGTTGTACAAAACAATTGCAGATTTGAGTTTCAGAAACTTTTCCTTAGGCAAGCTGTTTTGTTTTTAATTGGAAATCAGGAAAAAAGAGCTGATTGTGGAGGCCTCTCTATACAAGCTTATAATGTTAGATACTATGATGGGAAGCTTTCAAACCTGCAAAATGACTCTTACCATTACTGAGTAGGATTAGATAGCAGTAAGGGCTCTCCCAAAGCAGTAGTAGTAATAAAATATTTATAAATCCTTCATTTTGGAAAGATCAATTTAAATGATAGAAACAGTTTTCATCCTATCAAGGTACACAGACCCTTGACCAACAGAAAACAGAAGAGACTATTTATTAGTTAATGTATCAGTATCAGTATACTGATATATAATTATCCCTCAACCATATTCACTGGCTGGTTCACACAACACACTAAGCCATAGTATGATTTATTTGGTTTTGGATCCTGTGTAAATATAACCTATAAGACCCAGTGTGGTATAGTGCTTAGTATAGTGTGGAGATCATTAGGTGACTTTGAGCCTATTACTTTTTTCTCAGCCTAGCCTACCTTACAACATTGATGTTGATAAAATGGAAGTATAATCCCATATCAGTTGTTTTTGTTCCTTAAACAAAGGGTGTGATGAATAAATAAAACAAACTCTGGTTTAGGGTGGTTATGAATCCAACAATTATCAATTAATTTCTAAAATAGGTCCCAGTGCATTATGCCGAATTGGTTGTAGGTTTTGAGGTCATTAAATTGCCTACTTGAATCTCCCACTAACATCACTCCCCCTCTGCTTACACTTTACACAGATCATCCTGCAATCAAGCCAACATTTCACAAGGGGTTGAAATTTTTTCAAACTGATTATATAGCCTCAAGACTGGAGTTTACTGCTGGCTAATGGGGAGAGCTTTATTTCTGTTATGGTTTAAAATAGGAAATAAATCAAAATCTGAGAAAAGCTTATTTTATTCCCCAGCTTACTTAGGTTGTTTTTAAGTAGCTTTTGGTTACTACCATGTAGAATTATAGAAAAGTATAGTTAAAAACAATGAGATCTAGCTGATGAAGTTCTTTTTGTCATAACATTTGTGCTTTCCAAGAAGCACCCTAATAAAAGGCATTTGGAAAGCTCAGGTTTCATGACGACTTATCATGAGACAAGCAACTTCAGCCTCCAATTTGCTCACATGTTCAAGGGGAGAACAGAAATTGAAATGTCAACAACTACTGGCAAGCTCAAAGCTGTCTTAGGTTTTCAGCCCACAACCAGCCATCAGGAAAATAGCAAGAGTAGATTATTTTATCTGATGCTCACAGCTTCATAAGGAACACAGTGACCTGTAACTAACCCAAGATAACACTGAATTGGAGCTAGGATACTTGTGCTCTTTCTCTCTCTCTCTCTCTGTCTCTGAAAAATGATAGCATAAAAGCAAGAGGTCTGGCAAAGAGAGAATTGGTGTGCAGATATAAATATAATGCATAGGGAAATCCTGTGCAGATATCGAGCTACGCCCACAACTGAACATCTGGAAAGGGGATCAGGTACAAACATTGTTTTGTCCCTAACATCTACACGTTCAATATTGCATTTGCACATATAACCAAGCAGTTGACATAACTGAGTCATTTGCTTGTTTGGGCAAATGTTTACCCTTGTGCACCAGCAGCATATGAACGAGGATCTGTCAGTCAGTTGAAAGTAGCCATTTTGGATCCTCCCAGCTGCCACAAAAGAAGCTGAATGGGCTTCACTTCCTAGCTCACTCCAATAAATAAAATACAATAAAATATAATGCATAGGGAAATCCTGTGCAGATATTGAGCTACACCCACAACTGAACATCTGGAAAGGGGATCAGGTACAACCATTGTTTTGTCCCTAACATCTACACATTCAATATTGCATTTGCTGACTTAGGGAGTGTACTACCTATGTTGATAGTCATTGCTAAAGATGGCTTTAAGAAGAAAATTGGCACATTCTTGAAAGTCAGGTGTATTAGCTGGGAAAGGACTTACAAATGCTAAACTTTTATAAAGCAAGTCGAAGGGAGGAAAAGGATATGGGAATTTAGTACTTTCTGGAAGTATCAGGATGAATGTATTAGGATGCTAACATACATCAAGGTTGACTGCACTTGTGAAGGAATAATTTAACAAAAAAATCAGAAGGTCTGATGTCTACTCAAGTATTTTACAAATGGATAGTACTACGATGCCCAAAAGCATATTACTTAGTGACTGTATTCACTTCACAAGCTAAACCTGAATTAACAAGACATGGCTACTGTGATCATGTAACAAGCTAAGGCAACATCTGGGTCCCCACAACATGCTGAATTATTGATTTTAGCTCAGTTCAGTATGTTGTGCTAATCCAGCCAGAAAGACTGCTAAACTTTGAGTTTTGAAAGTACTTCAAGCTTCCCACTTTATACCTGTAACAATATTTACTTGATCTATAATCCTGGATACAGCAATGCACATACAGGTCCTGTTGCATCCAGACTTCTGTAAATCATTATGTGACTGACCACAACCTTGTATTTGGAAGCCAGAAAAAGGAAAATGAGAATACTGAGAAGGCATTGAGGGCACTATTTAATTATGGCCTTTTAAAATGATTTGTTATTTCCATTCTCTTCTCCCATCAAAAGTCTCAGAAATACCTTAACTGAAGAGAAAGGAATAATGGTGACTCTACCACAGTACTCATGGAAATAAATAAGGATTTCTGGTTCATAGTTTAAATTTCACCCCAATTATGAACTTGCCAGGTGGCCTCAGGCAAGCCATTATCTACTGGTTTTTCTTATAGGAAGAAGAGAGTAAGAAAAACTCTGCTCAGTAAGACCAAAGGACTAATCTACCCCTGCATTCTGTGCAGAATTGCACCCAACCAGATTCTTCCAGGGAGCTCACAACAGTGCTTCTTAATCCCCAAGTATCCTTGATTTAGCTTTAGTGGATGATCCACTATTAGAGGAATGAAGATGATCGTGATGGTACTGGACAAAGGTATAGGGCTATTACAAAAATTATTGCAGTACAATAACTGATATGAAATGCATTGAGCACAAAGGAGACTGCCATGTTAATAACAAAAACATGTATCGCTATCTTAAGCTCCATTTATACTGTATTTGATGATCACGTTACATAATTTAGATATGGAATGTCATCAAGAATATATGTATGCCTCTATATAGAATGAGATTCAGCAGAATAAGAATCAGCAAGGAAAACTATTACAACATGGACATTTTAACAAGCCACTTTTGGGCTGAAAAACATCAATTATAGTTTCAATTATTAGATTATACCTCCCACAATTATTATTTATATACTATGTAGCCTATTCTTTATTAGTTGGCTATTTAACACCATGTATTCACAGACCAAAGCAGCTTTGAAGACCCTGACCCAAGGACTCACAAACACATAAGAAAAAATGAGAGCGAAATAGACATGAAGTATATCGGACAGAACATAAGATTATTTTTATTCTCCTAACCATCTTCTTGGGACATAAAACTGTCTTCCAATAGACACTTGTTGACCTTTTGGTCTCATATAATCAACTTTCAGGTCTGTGTGAAGCCTCAACAAAGGCTCTATTCAATGTAGCTCTTCAGAATGACATGCCAACAGCTTCTAAATGCACCTTAAGGGCACAGTGCCATGCTGCAGACCTCCTATGAGTTTATGTACATGTGCCATAAAGCACAGAGGCCATTCAGAGCACAACAGCCTTCCTCCACACTTCCAAACTGATGCAAGACAAAGCATTTCTTTTTCAGCATCTAGGCGCTACCTCAAGAAAGACTGATTTGGCCATCAGAATTCAGGTGGCTCCAGAAAGCCAAGCCACTTTACAAGGCCTGTTTTTTAAATTTTCTATTACTACAATAAAAGTAAAACTGCTTAAGAGTTTGGGATTGAAACCAGGAGCCCTGGTTCAAGGCCCCATTACGTGACTTTAGAACTGTAACTTTTTCTTGGCCCAATCTATCTTATGCACTGTTGTTTTGACAATAAAAAAGAACCTTATTTATGCCACCTTGTGCTCCCTAGAGGAAGGGTGAGATACTCCAGGAATATAAGAACGTAAGAGACCAGATGTAGTGTAGTGGTTAAGGTACTGGACTAAGAGTGGGGAGACCCACTTTCTGGTCAATGCACAGTTACAGAAGCTCACTGGGTGATTTGAGGCCAATCATTCTCTCTCGGTCCAACCCACTGCGCAGAACTGTTGTTGTGGGGAAAAACAAGAGAACGGAGAACTAGGTATGCTGCCTTGAGCTCCCAAATGAAAGATGGGATATAAATCTAATAAATAAGTCACTGTGGCTTAATTCACACATAATGAAAAATCTTAAATGACAACGGCTAGATTCATATATACTAAACCTAACCAAGCAAACATCATGGCTTAGCAAATTATCTGAAGCAACTCACTGCATGCATTAAATTGAAGATTAAAACTTTCTTGAGGTTGAGGCTGTGGATTTAATATGAGGGAGAGAGCAAACACTTAGAGGGATTCCGAGAAATTTAATAATTGAAAAGAGAAACCATTGGTAAAAGAAGCTGTGGGATAAGCACCTCCATTTGATTATGAAAATGTATGTGCTTTTGGCAGTCCCTCTCACATTATTTTCCTTTTTATTGTTGGCCCAAGTGTACACTGTCGAGTTTCCATCAAGGAAGCGCCTTCATTCAGCTTTGAGGTTTTCTACTTCTATGGCTAAAGCATTTCACAGACTTGCACAATAAAACAACAGTGGCTGCCATGTGACATTACTACAAGGAAAGATGACACTCTGGGGGCTCTTTCTAGAAGCCAAAAGCAAATGTCAGCAATATTTCTGAAGTACAAGAACAATGAAAATCTCACTAATGCCCCACCCTCAAACCAAGTCAGACTACATTTAAAATCCTGGCATAAATCACAAAGAAGATGAAAAAAAATGCATTTGGTTATTTCCCAGTTTAACTGAGAGTTTAAAAAGAAAATAAATTGTGAAAGCGATGGTACAAAGTATTAAAAGGAACTTGAAAAAATCATAATTCTTTCTAGAAACCCGTTGTCAACAAGTTTCAGGTGCAGTGCATCTAAGGGCAGATAAGAGTGTTTTACAAGTGTTTTGTAAACATTCAATCATGTAACTGCCAGGTTTATACTGCTCAGGCTGCCCCACTGCTGTAAACTTTGCAGCCTGAAAAGGCTACTTGACCCAGAGGGATTTTCTTTAATGCATATCACTCTGCTTCTTAAAGACCTCCCTTTTTTTCCCTTTCCCCAGAATTGTGGTCCTGTGCAGCTAGCTGGCCGACCCTCTTCCCCTCTGCCTTTCTTCCCAGAAAATGCAGAGAAAGCCAGCCAGCCGAGGAAGCAAAAAAGGATATATGGAAAATCAGCTGAAAGGCACTCCACCGGCACAGCTGCCTGAGCTCACCATCCCACCCCCCTGCTGCTCTTGAGCTATTTTCATCCTGTTTGCTTTTGAGCTGGGACAGTTGGGAGAGCAACTGGAGGCAGACCAAGCGCCACCTGCCTCCTCCACCCAGTGGCATCCCAAGCAGTTGTTGCTGGCAGGGAGGGAGGAAGCCATCCTCACCCTCGGCCTGTTGTTTTTCTGAAGGCGGTCCACTGCTTTGACAGACGGCGGTAGATGCTGAAGTGGTGAGAAGGTCAGCACAGGGCATGGCACGTACTTTCCCTGGGTTGGTTATTTACTCTTGATTCAGAGTATTTGTCAACGGTTGGGGTGAGTCAGGGTGTAACAACAACAAGCTGCTTGAGCTGCATTCACAGTTGTGGCATGTGGAAGGGTCAGAGTTATGAAAAAGAGAGCCCACAACATGAGGGCAAAACAGATTTCCTTGAGTGTATCTTTTCTCTACAGCAAAGCTGCCTCCCCCAAACCAGGCACCTCCAGATGTGAGAATGTCAATAATCAACATTTCCCAGCCTGCACTGACATTGCTGGGAATTCTGCAGGTTGAAGTTCACACATCTGGATTCTGGAGGATGTCAAGATTCAGAAGGCTGAGGCAGTTTTGAAGCTTCTTAAAAACCAACACATTCATTGCTATGTAAACTTATGCAATAATAGATGTTATTCTTTTAAAAGCCACAGGACTCTTTATTGCTTTTGCTGAAACGCTAATAAAGATAACTGTTTTCTATACAGGTTTTAAAGCATTTTTATAATAATGCTTGCTCTTCCCCACAAACATCTTTAGAATAGTTTTAACTCTGACACATTTCCTTTATCTTTAATAAATTCAAGTGAAGTAGAAATTTAAGTGAGGAAACTTCGCTCAACAGAGTAATATTGCATTATGGAAAGCTACACCAGCACCTTTGGCACAGATGTTTGTAACTACCGAAACCACCTGGTGGGGGTGAGTAGGTGAAAAAAAAAGGCATCACCAATCCAACTTCCAGAACTCCAATAATTTAAGGTGGCCTTTATCAACCTGATGCCCTCCAGATGGGTTGGAACTACAACTTCCACTCTTCTTCAGATGATGGCCATGCTGATTAGGTATTCTGGGATTGTAATTCCAATCTATTCGGTAGTACTAGAGTGGGGAAGGCAGGCTTGAATCCTCTTGAATCTACTTTTGTGAAGATTTTCATCCACGCCATTTACAGTTTAAAAACAACTGGATTAATATTATGCACAAATGCAGTCATTGACTGGATCCTACTGCTTAAGAATTTGGGGTTGGGACTAGGGCCCCAGATTCCATTCCCCACTGTGTGACTTTGGACCAGTAATCTTCTTTTGGCCCAATCTACCTACAAGCATTGTTGTTCTGACAATAAAATATGGGGCGAGGGGGAGAACCCCTATTTGTGCCACTTTATTTCTTAGAGGAAAGGTGAGACACTAATGTAAGAATGTAAGAGAGAAAATGTAGCGTAATGGTTAAAATGTGGAACTGGGAGTAGCAAGACTCAGGTTTTAGTCCACCTACAGACACAGAAGCTCACTGGGTGACTTTGGGCAAGTCATACTCTGACTCCAACCTATTGCACAGGTTGTGATTGTGGGGGAAAGCAAGAGGAGAAAGTGCTGTGTAGGCCGCCTTCAGCTTCTGAATGGAAGGCAGGATATAAATCTAATAAATAAGCACGCAGCTTTTAGCAGACTACAAAGTAACAGTGTTATCAGAGGCCAAAACAGTATACAGAATGTTTAAAACTTTATCAAGAATGAGATATAATTACTTATGAGGAATAATGCAACATAGGAGAACTGATCAAATTTTTAACTGGCCAAAGTAAGTACAAAGTAACTATACTCTGTAGTGTTATGCTTAATGCAACCTATTCCTCTTTCCCACTATGAATTTTCCAGCTGTGGCTTGTGTTTAGCTATGCAGAACTTAAATTCCAAGAGTAGCTGCTCGCACAACATTGAAGCACTACATAAAGTTGCCTGAAAGTTGAACACCACCCCCACCCCAAGCACATCATGGAACCTGGTCAGAGATTGGCAGTATCACATCTGCTCCTGACTTCAGATAAAAAAAAACAAACAAAACCCAAGAGGCAACTTTTCCCTAAGAAGTTTCTAGTTGCATTTCATGATGTGATTAGGAAATAAATTCAATTCCATTCATTCCTCCCTGCCCCAAATTCTCCATCTACAAAATGGGAATGATAACAATATCTTTCACTTAACTGATATGAGGCTGAACTTGCTAAATAGGCTTATCTGTCTATTTGCAATGGATAAAAGTTACCCCAGGGAAACTTGGAAGGAAAGCTTCTGAATATCAGGGGGGAAAAAAGTTTTTCTTACAGGCTGGTGGCTGTCTTGAGTATTTGCCAGGGTAGAAAGCAAGGTATAAATGAAATAAATGAAGCTCCTTCCCCACAGATTATAATTCACTCAAGGACACTTGGAGTACTAGAGATTCAGGACCCAAAAATGAATAATTTTTATTTATATAATGAACAATTAACAGAGCCTTCAATGCCAAAAGATGAAGCAATACAATCATGGAAGATATTCAGTGGCACAGAATTCTAATTCAGCCATGAGAGCTCTCTGGTACCCTCTGGACGTTGGATTTCATCTTCTACCCCCAGGATATGGAGGAAGGAATTACAAAGACCACACAATAGCTGAATAGAATTCATTGTAAAACTTTAAACTATTTTGCATTGAATTAAACTGTGACCAAAATATTTATCATAATGCAGATGACGAAGTGCTATATCATGTCCAGTAACTGGATTGTGAATGGCCACTATCTAAAGGTAATTTTCAGGCTATACATTTCATTTTCCTTTGACCTCTTTTATTATTCCTTCCTCTCTTCCAACAATAGATGTGTATATGAAATACACTCCCCTCAGGATATTTAATTTATTTGATAAAGTGGACAATGATCCACAAAAACTAGTGGGATTATAAATTGGTTAAGACTTTACCATGGAACTTTTTATTATTTTAAATATAATCCCAATAGGAATGTTAGGAGTCAAAACATTTAGAAGGCACAGTATTATCTATTGTTACAGAACATAAAACCTCCTTGTTTAAAAGTGTACCGCTGATATCATACAATGCCTCTAAATTTGGTGTTTTAAATAAGATAACATACAGCTTTGTTTTGAGAGTTATCATTTAAACTTTTTTTCAAGTTTCAGGTAGTTTTCCACTTCCATCCTAAACTCTACTTGGATGAATAACAAGTTGATTTTAATCAAATAGATTTTCAAAAGAGGAGGGTTTGGCGGAGTAGAAAAGAAGAAAGCTAGACAATAGACCTGTGCCTTTCAACCAGCTGTGAAAACTCTTATTGAGCTGGGTTGGAAGTCTCACAAAGGAGAGTTAGAACAAGAACCAGAAACAATAATACTGTATAGCAGTAGAGGACACAGATGGCTGCTTTGACCTATACAAACACAATGGTAACCTAGCATTCAAAATACAAGAAAACTCTTTATTATTACTCATTGGCATTTTTGATGAAATGCAAACCTGACCAGTAACTATTTTTCCAAACTCTCACAAAACTATTCCTCTCCCAAAGATGAAATGTTCAATCAGCAATCTCTTGCACTACTCCAATTCATCTCAGTAGGGCCCTTAAGAGGTAATTTCTAAAAAAAACCCCTCCCCACTACATAAAACCTATGCTCAGGAAAAAAAATCAAGTGTTCATTCTTGTTTCATATAGTTTGTTTTCCTTTTGGTCAGCTTTCATAACACCTGGTGGCCAAAATAGAACATTTTGACAAAAATCAAGAGAATTAGAAGCAATCAAAATGAGGCAATCTGGAGAGAGGAGGATCCAACTAGAGCTGGCTGGGGAATTCTGGGAGTTGAAGTCCACCCATCTTAAAGTTGCTAAGGTTGAGGAACCCTGAACTGGAGCAAAGCTGATAACGTGTGTTACATGCACATCCAGACAATTACAAGGCCTGCTCTTGAACCCTTCACC
This sequence comes from Python bivittatus, assembly GCF_059951505.1. Taxonomy (NCBI): domain Eukaryota; kingdom Metazoa; phylum Chordata; class Lepidosauria; order Squamata; family Pythonidae; genus Python; species Python bivittatus. The sequence continues at coordinate 76,511,619 of NW_028277098.1, read as the reverse complement.
TTCTTAATTACTCAGACTCCCTGTATCCAGGTTTATTTTACAATCTTCATAAGGACTAGAAACAGTCTTTGTTTACAAATCAGAAATTATGGGCAGCTATGACCAAGAGAATGAGAGCCAGCTGGGTGTAGTGATTAAGGCACCAAGCTAGAAACCTTGGGGATAAAAGCCAGTTGGGTGACTTTAGACCAGTCATTGTCTCTTAACTCTTGGATGGCAAACCACTTTAGAAATCTTGCCAAGAAAACTGCAAGGACTTGTCCGGGCAGTCACCAGGAGTCAATACTGCTCAAAGGAAGGAAGGAAGGAAATGACCAAGAGGAGATTGTCAGCAGCACATTTAAAATACTTCCACTCCAAAAGTCAGTGGCAGCACACAAAAATTAAATAATTCAGTGAACAGTTAGCAAAGAATAAACATAAAAAACATACACTTCTAAGTTAAATTACTAATTAAAAATGACCAATACTCAGCAGGCATAGCAAGAGTGGTGTAAAGTGTGTTTTCAATGCCTGAAACAAGCTTTAGGGCAGTGTAGGTGGGTGCACATTAAAGACTCTTTGATAGCATTCAGGATGCTGGCTTTGTATAGAGGGCAAAGCTCTCCCATGTAAATTGCACTCATCCCATCCCATCCCATCATTTCCTCTAACTGCTTATTCTAATCCTTGGGGGGAAGGAAGACATGGATTTATCCCTCCCTTTGGGTTCTGCATTATTTTAAGTGAAAAAAGGAACAACATAGAGAAGATCGCCTCTAAGTTATCCTTACACTCGGCCCTACAGCAGTTTACAACCGACTCACAGGATGTGGGAATACTAAGAGCACAAACATAGCCAGCCTTTCGATAAAGCGGGCGAGGCCACGCCTGCCGTCTTGGACCCAAGAGAGATTTCCCGCAGAAGGGGAGCAAAGCGTCTCTTCTCCAGCACAAGTTTCTTCCTAAAGGCCTACCCCGCCCCCCCCCCCCCCCCCACCGACAGCTTGGCTTCCTCCAAGCCGGGGCCCGTTTTCCAGCCCTGCTCTCCAAGCCTATCAGCGCAGCGCCCGAGACGCAGGAACGTTCCCCAATCCCGTTTGCAGGCATTACATCACCAGCAGGCGGCGGCTAATTACCTTTGCCTTCTTTCCTGCCTCCCTGGCTGGCCAGCAGGAAACTTGAGGCTGAGGCTAAACAAAGAGTCAGCGGGCTCTGGGCGCTTTGAGTCTCCCAAGTGAATCGGTCTTCGGGCCTGGGAAACCACCATCCAGAAGCAGTATTTTGGGTGCTCCCCTCCCCATCTCCAAGGGCTTGAACCCGCAGCGGCTTGGATACAGAGGCTCTGTTTGCACGACCCAGCCCGAAGTAGCCTGGCACATTTTATTCTAGCGTGTTGTGTGAATCCAGAGACTTGCGCTGAGGAAATCAGGGTTAAATTAACCACGAATAGTCGTGGGAACACAGACGAAGAGTTCCAAGACACTGTTCGGGTCTGGCGGGCGTCAGAAGGTGCTCAGTTTTCCCACCTCCACCTCGAAGGGCAGTGCCTTTCTTTCCCACGGGGTATGCCCGAGAGATAAGCAGTACTGTGAATTCTTGTAACGAAGACAAAGGGCCGAACCCAGGAGATTATTACTACTAAAGGCACGGCCGAATCTATTTCGATCTGACAAAAAAAGGAAGCGTTTCTTGGCTAGTAGCGAAGTCTAAAGGTACAAATGGCGGCAGATCTTCTTCCACCTGTCTTCTCCAAGGAGGTGCCTTCTGAATGTGTAGAACTACAAGGCCCCTCATCCCCACCTGACGCGGCCCGCTGGTCGGTTTCCCATTTAGGTGAAAGGCTGAAGGTCTATTTGGGGAGGGGGCACCTTGAAGGCGAACACGTCCCCCCCCTTTCAATGCCACCGCGTCCCCTTCCAACCAGGCTCGCCAACCCCTCCAGGGTGGGGGTGGAAATGGAGCATCTCCGGAGGAAACGGAGAAGCAAACAAGAGCTCGCTGTGCCCACCGACTGAGTTGGAGGCCAGCGCCTTTGGCGGCCGCGGCACCGCCGGGCGTCTGCCCAGAAACTGTTCCAGCCTCCCGGGGCTCGGTCCCGCCGGTTGCTCTTTCCAAGGGGGCCGGGCCGGGCCGGGATGGGCGAGACGACGACCCTGGACACGCGCCAGCTTCCCAATTTCACCTCTTTCCCAGCCGCCGCGCTTCTCCGGGCGCTCCGACCCCCACCCCCGCCCCCGCGCAAAATCCAGTAAGGACTTACAAAAGCTCCGCCGCTGCTTGAAAGGCCGGTCCGAAGGCATCTCGGCCGGGAACGGGGGATACCGAGACCACCGCGCCTCAGCACGGAGAAGGTCCTCGCTAGACCGCAAAAAAGGCTGCCGCCGCCGGGACGGGAGCTCTCCGAGGCCCCTGGAGCTTGGGAAGCGGGGTCCGAAAGCAACCGCAGCTAAGCCGCAGCGCGCGCCTCCTCCTGCTCGGTCCGCCACCGCCGCCTGCTCCCAATCAGATGCATGAGCCACCCCGATCCCCGAAGGTGGCAGCGCGGCGGTGACTTCATCCCACAACCTCCTCAAAGGGGAGGTGCGCGATCCCGCCCCTTCTGCAGTGCGGCCTCGTTGCCGGGCGCACCGGCCTCAGCCCCGGGCCGCCCTTAGCGCTCTCGCTGGCGGTGGCGGGCAGGAGATTCGCTCCCCCCGGAGGGGGAGATGTCCGCAGATAAGGGGTAGCACACAAACCTATAAAAAGCACTGCCAGGAGTTCATCTAGAAATGATCCCAGAAAGGACACTGTTTATTCGTTTCATTCATAGTCATTTATTATAATTAATAATTCTCTTTGAACAAATCCCTTTGTTCAAACAGCTTTCAGTTTGGTGTTATTGAATTGCAGCAAAACTGGAAAAGCTGGTCAATGGCAGCAGAACCATCACCTTAAAAATTAACATATTTATTGCACTATAAGCTTTGGTGGACCACATGCATTTGATGTATAGACTGTTTGTCTTATGATTAACTGAAAATGCTGCAGATTTGCCGAGTTAAGTCCAAGATGACCTTCCAAGTCCTGCTTGGAGGAATCCAAAAGCTTTCATCTGTTTCTGGACTGATAGGTAAACATCTTGATACCTGTGCATATACTCCCCCCTCCCATGTCATTGAGCATGGGCAGAATATTCTCTTCACAGAATCCTGGGGAAGAGTTCTTTATATTTGTGATTAGAAAACAAAGTGGAACCCCGGATTCTGGCTTTGAAGGGAAGCTTCTCACATGTACTGAGTATATTTATGGCCCCTAGCTACTGAGAATGCTACTCCCCCCTTTATTCTGAGAACAACCTGAGGTAGATTAGGCAAAGTAATTATGCCAAGAACACTTAATAGCTTAGAAATTAAACATTAATCTTTGCTGAATTCTTCTAAACACCATCTACCATTGTAAGAGCTTGAAAAGTGCAGGCCTTTCAACTGCCTTATATAATTAGCTTTCTGCTTTCTAATAAAGGCTGAGATCCCTTCTGCCTTTTCAGTGGTCAATCCAACAGCTCATTGGTGCTACACATCAGTTTAGCTGAATTTCCAACCCCTTTCTTTTATCCTTTGTTCACTTCTTTCTTCCTTTAAGGTATTCCAGAGAGGTTGGGAATTGCCTATGTAGGGTTGGTTGGTTGTTCTTGTAACTCTCAAAACGTTCTTACAAAAATGAATCCTGATGACCTACAGTCCTCGCTTACCGACTGCCTTGTGCAGCAACTGTTCAAAGATATGACGGTGCCAAAAAATAACTTTGCAAGCAATCCTCGCATTTATGACCATTGCAGCATCCCAGTCACATGATTGCCATTCATGTACTTCGCAACCAATGCACATTTTCACTTGTGACAAGCAGAGTTAACACCATACAGTATGGGAGGTGGAAGTAAAAAAATCCTAAGTCATGATCATGTGATTTTCCCCTTCCCGACTGAGTCGCTGGTCCCAATTGTGATTGCTAAGCAAGGACTACCTGTAGTAACTTGAAATGTGACAACTATGACCTTGCCAGATGGACATTTCAAACTGATCAAATCAGTGCCATTTACCATTTTGGCTTCAGTTTTTCAGCAGCTGTATTATATATTCCAGGAAAATAATTGGGTTGGTTAAAAACACAGTTCTTGATTTGGCAAAGTTTTGAGCAGCTAAAATGATCAAGGCTGCCTTTTCTTAGTAAGCCTCAGCAGGTCTGAAGCTAAGCAAGGCTGGGCCTGATGAGTATTTGGATGGGAGTTCTCCAGGAAACACCCAGGCTGTAGATGAGATCGGACATTTGAAAAACATTTTAAAAGGCATCAGTGACAAATCATTTAAGAACTTTTGCCAAGAAAACGATGCCCATGAAGTCACCAGGAGTTAAGCTTGACTTGAAGGAGACTTGACTTTCTGTCCCTGTTTTTTCCTACTGCTGGCAAAATTAGAGGATGGGGTTTGCTAGTTTCTCTGAAATTAGAAAGCTGGCAGGCCTCTTGTTTGAGGAGGGAGCCACCTAGTGATTGCACAGCAGCATCACTAATTGCAGGATAAATCTGGAAAGACAGGCACCTGCTTTTAGGGCTAACAGCCACACCACTGTTTGGTAGATCGCTAGGGCTGCACTTAACTGTAATTTCACTTCCATTTCCATTTAGTTCACACATCATTAATACGGCTAGTCTTGAATAATGGATTTCAGTTTTGCCTTCTGTCGCATTGAAAATTACAACTTTTGGAGAAGATAGGCAGCTCTAGACCTTCATTAAACATGAGTGAAAATAAAATCGCCTTAAGTCTATTCTTAAACTGCCCCCTTTTATTACTGAATATTGTTTGGTTTGATTGGGATTGTAGGTACAATATTCATGCCTTATTGAGAGTTAGAAAATATGCAGTTGAAGCTACTTTATATTAAAAATGCATGCATCATGCATCTACTGTAGAAAAACCTTCCTTTGAACTTTGTATTTTTACTAACAGTATTAGACTGAATTGGCTTGCTATAGCCATGTATTAAGAAATCAAAAGTTTGCTAATTTTAATAGGGGACATATTAAGTAGCGTTCTCCTGAGCTCGTACCTCACATATGATCTGGAGACTTGGTTGCTCTCTGGCATATACTGGGGAATATAGAATAGAAAATAAAGCAAGAGGAAGACCGCCTACGTATGTTGAATGTAGCTCATATTTTAATTTTTGGCTGGGCTATTCATCTTTGGAGGTTAAAGATGTCTGTCCAACTGTACGGGGACTAACAGATTGGAGTTCCCTTTCCTACTGGAATGCACTATTATAGTTTCATGGCACTTCCATTTTGTGTGTGTGTACCTTGTACAGAAAGGATTTCTTCACTTTACAGTAGTTGACTTAATGACCAACAAATTGTCTTCCATATCCACTGACAACAGGAAACAATAATGGAAGGGTGTGATTGAAAGGCTGCACCAAATACTGTAAATAGATTGCTTGTCAGAGGAATACTGCAATTAGCATGAAATTCAAGGAGAAAAAGCATGAGAAATCTTTATTGAAATCAACACACAAAGGTTTCCTTGATTATTTTAATTTGTTTCAAAAGAAACAAGTAAGTGCAAAATAAAATGAAGACAAAAGGGAAGACTGATTTAGTTGTTACAAGTACTTTGGACAAACTTATTTAGTTATATACCTGCTAAAGAAACCTATCCATCTTTGACCCTTTAATCTTTTTAATTTCATTTTTTGTCTTCTCCATGGAGTAACACTTGAGTCATTTGAACAGACTTCTTGAATCTTCAATATTTCAAGAAAGGAATCTCTCTCAGACATTATTATCATGGACAAAAATGAACTACCATCAGCTTTTGAAAGGCATTAAATAAAAATATATACTTAAGTAGAAGGAATGTAGGTCAGTTGGAGAAGTTTTCATTCTGTTGGATTCTGAATGACAATCAGGAAATAGTCCTTATCTGCAAAAATATAAAGCAATTATTTTTCAATATTTGGTTGTTAATGTTAACTCATAAATAACTCTTCTGTGTCATAGCATGGTACATTATATCACATGCTTTATAGGCAGAAAATATTAGGTGCCTTCCTGGCATTATCAGTTAAAAAGAAACTTGGTTAGTGGCACATGCTGAAAAGGACTCTTCATGAGGTTTTGCGAATACACTACTAGCTGGAAAAAACAATACTGGACAAAACAGATCATACATGCTATTTCCTTTTTGGAAGCACAGTTATATAGAGTATAGAAAGGGAGCAAGATATAGTAGGCCAAAGAAATAAAGGCACAAGAAAAGGCTGAACATGAAGAAACGTGAAATCAATAAACTACATAGGATATTTGCTCAAATATTACTAACATTAGAGTTGTCAAAATAGATCAGGCCAAAAGCCATCTACTGCATCATTGTTTTCTGAAATGAAGCATGGTTAGGCTTGGCCTATATCTGGAAAGATCATTTAGAACCCATTCTGACCTGCATCTTTTGAAGAAAAACTGTGGTACAGAGATAGATTGCCTATTGCTGCTATATTTGGAGACAACTCTACCAGAGGCTCAGAAAGAGCTTTTTTTTCCTTTTAATTTTACCTGGTGCAACCATGATCTCATTTTTCTTGGAGCGAATCCGCAGGAATGTGAGATCATTCTGGGGATCGATGTCTCGCACAGTGCCCCTGGCCTTCATTATTAAGTTGTGCATTAAACCTGCATACTGTACTGTAGAAGAGTTGTCCATGGTGCTTTTGATGGGAATACCTGCAGAATGCAAAAGGAGTCTTTGGATAATTATATAATACATAACTTGATCAAAATATCTTGAGATCTTCATTCCTTACTGAACAGTTTTGATATAAAATCCTGTTACTTCACATGACAGCTTTTATCTCAACAAACTGGAATTTGCAGAGCAATCCTGTTCAGTATTTTTCTTATACAGATCCTCTGCTGCTACTCTGAGGTTCTTTATGACCTCTTAAAGTACCATAAGCCTTATGGTGGGGTGATTTTCAATGGATGAGCATTCTGGGGAAGAGGAACAATGAGTTGCATTTTCTCCATTTGCCCACTAACTGCACTGTGGCAACAGTTTTATAGCTCCTTCCAGCCTAATGAGCATCAACAACCTTTTATCTGAGGATCACAAAGATCTTTTTTAATTGAGGAATGATTCACTTCCATCATCCTGTGTCATGAAGAGCAGACACCAAAGTTAGCCCCCCAGATGTGCTTTTTTAAATTTGTTTGATTAGATCTGGAGGCCACTGTGAGACTAGGCTGAAGCAGCCATAACCTAAAGATGAAGCAGGCATGTAAGCAGAGAGGACAAAAGCCAGGAAACTTATCTATGAGATCCCTTCAGGGAGGTAGATAAGAAGGAAGCAAGTCATTAAGAAAAAAAACAAAGGACCTGAACCAGAAAAAGGAAGTTGGGCCTGAGCACATGGAAACCCTTACCCCAATCCCATCAACTTGTAAATCAACCCAGCGAGGACTTTTGGGGATAAAAGGGGTCCCAAAACCTGCCCACTCTGAGTCGTCTGAGTCACCTTTGGATCCAGACTTGGCAGCTGCTGTCCCTCTAGCTAGTGCCTGGCAGCCTAGTTGGATAAGTGTGGATGAGCGTGTGTGTGTATGTGTGTGTATGAGAAAGAGCAAATGTACCTTGCAACCAGTAAAGTTTGCTGTTACTTTAAATTCACTGGGTCTCCGTGTATTACAAAGAACCTCTTGTGCCTCAGTGTTCGGTTGGAAGTGATTTGTGTGTATCCCTAATTATTTCCTGGCTGTTGACCAGGCCTGTGTGTCTGTCTGCTCCAGCTGCACCTATCTGGAAAACCCAGGTAGAAAGTAAGGGGGGCTGACAAGATCCACATGCCTCAACAGGCTGTGAGCGTGTGAGTGAGTGACCATAAACCGAACCTGGGAGCAGCATGTGTAACACCACCCAACTCCCAGATGACTCTGGGCAGCTTACATCCAAGGATGTAAGACATGACACAGTGCTTTGTTTTAGTACTGTTTGTTTAACCAGAGTCTCTTCATATATTAGTAAAATTTAAATCACTCAGATCACCTTGTAAGTCACAGTACTGCAGAATTACATATAACTCTAAAGGATTCATAAACTTTCTCTCACCACTATATGCATATTTAGTGCACATGCTCTCTACATACACAAATATATATGCTGGGATCTTATTATTTGCATCTTTGTAAAAATGCATTGCTATTTATTACAATATTTTAGTGGAATTATCATCATAAACATTTGAATAAGTGCATGGATCATCTGATATATAAAGTGTACTAGGAGAAGGGATAGAACGTGTGAATTCTATATTGAGCAATGCCATTTAGCATTGTGCTTTTATTTTATTTTTTGCCAAAAAGAAGCTAATATTCTTATTTTGGGCCTATCCAGAGCCTTGGGATAGAGGATTCTTGTGGTTAAAAGCTGTACCCCATTAATTGTCCCAGAAGTGCAATCAATGTCTATTATTTTCCAAGTAAGGCTATATCATGTTTAAGATCATAGCAGTATGATCTGGCCTAAAAAACAGAATAAAAGATCTGCAGCAATTGAATGAATGTATGCAATTAGCTGAATATAAGTAACAGACAGCAGGGGGGTGGGAGGTTCAAAAAATGTTACAGAACCAATGGGATGGTTGTGATGGTTTTTACTTTGGCTGCTGATTTGTATTTATTGTGATATTATTGTTATGTTAAGTTCTTAACTGTTCACCACCCAGAGTCCTGAGTTTGAAATCAGTAGACATAAAAATTGAAATACAGGTAGTATGTAATTACCATTCATTTAGCGACTATCCAAAGTTACGACGGTGCTAAAAAGTGACTTACAACTGGTCCTTGCACTTATGACTGTCTCAGCATCACTGTGGTCACGTGATCATGATTCAAGCACTTGGCAACTGTCACACAGTTATGATTGTTGCAATGTCCTGTGGTTACATGATCGCCATTTGCAACCTTCCCAGCTGGCTTCTGACAAGCAAAGTCAATGGGGAAGTTGGCAGGGAAGGTCGTAAGTCACAGTTACATGATGTCTCACTTAATGACCACACCACTTAACGATGAATTTTCCAGTCCTTATTGTGGTTGCAAGTCAAGGACTACTTGTAAACGAACAAGCATACATGCCAGTTTCACAAATATGATAGCATTCTAAAACTAGCAGACAATGGTGCTTTTGCAACACATTGGCTAACATGCTCAGCTTAGACTAAGTGAGTGCCTAGAGATGTTTTCTCTCTTAGCCTCAACTTTCCAGCCATAAAATAAATCCTTAAAAAAAATGAAAGGCAGAAAAAATTTATACAGTATGTTATACAAGTAAGAAATAATACCTTAAATTTCTAAAATAAGTTTTTAAGTTAGGACATTTAAAATCCCAATCAACTGTGGCTGTTACTGTTATAAAAGAACTGGCACATAGCAAGCATATATGCAGACTAATCATTTCAGATTTAGTATGCATCTCTTCATTAAAGATGGATAGATACATCTGCCTCATTATATTAAGGCCAATGAAGGCCAAACAGTACATCGCGATTCATTGTAGACTTATCACACAGAGAGAAGGGATGCTTAATTCTCTTCCTAAACTGGAAATGCTTCTGCAAGTTCCATGAGAACAGCATACAGCCATATATGAGTTTATAGCTGGGGTGGGGGAGGGATGGAGCAAGAGATTATAGCAGTGTTTCTCAACCTCAACTTTAAAAAGGATGGACTTCAACTCCCAGAATTCCTCAGCCAGCACACTGTTGAGAAATGCTAGATTATACAATGAAGGAAATCTACTATTGTGCACCCTGTCTTTGTATTTTTTGTTCCTTGGAATTGAAGTTACAGTAATGTAATTTAAGGAGCTATTTAGGGATCCATGATTTTGCTACCAGTCACACTATAAATCCAAGACTGCAAAATCCTAGTAGAACCTTATAGGCCATAGAATAGAATGCTTTCAGGGAAAGGGCTACAGAATTAAGAATCCACCTTGCAAATGTTTTACATACACATAGATCAATTCTTAGCTATTTTGAATGGTTCTTGAAGAGCTAGATGTTCTAGATTGCTTGCTTGCTATCTATTGCTTGCTTAACAAATAAATATCAATACATTGCTTAATTAATAAATATAAACAAATACTGTTATTTATTAAGCAGAACTATTTGGCCACCCATCTTAACCAAATACAGTACCAATTTATTTGGCTTGTATGCTTTTGAATCAACAGACACCCATCTTATTTTACAGTTTATTATAGTTATTGTATGTTGTGCTGCTTTCATAACTTGGATCTTTACACTTCACTGATTTTAAAATGCTACTTTGGCCACTGTATTGAGGAGGCTTTGTTTCAAAAGGCTGCAATAAAACAATTTTAATAAATTAAAATCAGAAAGTTTATCACAATTTCTAGAAGAAGATACTAAATTAATGCACACTGTTCCATTAATAATCAGAGATAGCACAATCTCAAAATATTGTCAAGGCTTTTGATTTAATGGGACTTGCTTCCATCTTAATAGCCATGTAATTTCAGTCTTAGCATCTTAATACATACCTGAATGCCCAAGTGTCTTCCAACCCTAAACAACATTGCTTATGTGCTACCAAAGGGCAGATTTCATTCACGTCAACTTTACTGGCACCATACCTTCTGAATTCACAATAATAATTCCTTGGACTCCCTTTTGACTCTGGATTCGCTTCAGTGTTTCCTCTACCTCAGCCTGGAAGAAAAGAAAATCAACACATCTTGAAATATGCAATTTTGTTTCTGAATAGCACTCTGTGCTAAGGCATCTAGACCCAGAAAAAGGCTACAAGGATTCGAATAGACATTTCTTACACACTAAGCAAAATGCACAGCTATTTTGGGCACTGTCATATCAATGTTTGCTTTTCTTAAACCCATAATTTTCCTCCCATCATTTGGAAATAAGCTGTTGGAAGCCAGACATTTGTTTCCTGTATGTTTCTGGTAGCTTTTCATATTCCATTCACACCGCATAGCCTATGGATAGTGGTAAAATCCTGCCTGCCTACAATTTCCCTCTCTCTCACATTATAAGGATCTTTTCACACACAATCTTCTATATGGGGATAATTTCTATCTGAGAAAGCATTTGCAGGATGCAACTTTGGAAATGGAGTGCAAATATTTAAATACTGATTTGAACACACAATGGCAAAGCCAACATGTGGAGCATCAGGGCGTTAGTGGCAATGACATGCTGACACAGATGAAATCTAAAAACCTTTATTGGGATGATGCTATGCTTAGGAGACAATAGTAGAGCATATATGTAGCTCAGGGTTGAACGGTTGGGTTCTTGATGCTCTCTGAGCTTGGTTGTTTTCCTGCAGATGTTTCATTACTAGGCTAGGTAACATCATCAGTGCCTGAGATCCCAAATATTGATGATGCTAGCCTGGTATTGAAACACCTGCAGAAAAACAACCAAGTTCAGAGAACACCAAGAACCCAGCTTAGAAGTAGCAAGAACACTGGGGGAAGTAAAATGTAATGCTTTTAATTCTTTATATTTAGAGAAGTTAAAGCTAAATATAATCGAACACATACCTTGAACTTCAAGAAAGCAGATTTAATAAACTCAGAGCAATGGTAAGTATAATTCCACAATAAGATAATGGGACAAGGTGAACAAGAATTTCTTTTTAAAAAAGGAAATACTAACAATATGATTGCCAATAATTCCAATGAAGAAAAAATGAAGAACAGGAATGTGACTACAAAAAAAGCTTAGGGAAGATTTGAAAACCAAAAGGGACATACACAGGAAGTAGAAAGAAGGACAGGTCACTAAGGAAAAGGTAGCCCCAAACTCTAAAGAGTATCAGGAAAGTGAAAACTCAAAATGAGCTGAGGTTGGGGATGGATGCTAAGAACATTTAAAAAATGGCATGTTCAGAAATGTTCAGAGAATGACATACCAGCTGCTTAGTAAAAATGACAAAAGGTAACAAAGAAAAGGCAAAACTATGCCATCCCTAGATTGCAGTGTTTCTCAACCTCAGCAACTTTAAGATATGTGGACTTCAGTGCCCAGAATTCCCCAGGCACCCATGCTGGCTGGGGAATTCTGGGAGTTGAAGTCCACATATCTTAAAGTTGCTGAGGTTGAGAAACACTGCTATATTGGCTCAGAGGATATATATTCCACCCGGCACTTGGAAAGGGCTGGTTGAAGGAACAGGATTCCAGCTCAAGCTTGGGAGAAACATAGCCAGGGAAACCTACTGATGTTGAAGAAATCCAGATCTCTAGGGCCAAAAGGATTATATTCTAGATTCTAAGGGAACCTGTCAACAGCCTGGCTGAACTCTAACCCTGTTATTATCCTGTCTTGGGCTCAGTACTCATCAATGTTTTTATTAATGGCCTTGATGGAGAGATGGAGGGACTGCTTGTCAAATTGTAAAGCTAACACTTTAGAAAAATAAAAATAAGTTCAAAATTATCTTAGGTTAGTGTAGTAAGCTGAAAATAAACAATACAGTTCAACTAAAACAAAGTTCTTCACTTAAAAAAAAAAAAAGACACCCAGGTACAGGTAAAGGATCAGGATACCTGGCTTGATAACAGTGCATGAGAAGAAATTCTTGGAACTGTAGTTGATCACAAGCTTAATGAGAATCAGTATAATGATGTGGCTGCTAAAAAGGCTAGATCAATAATCATTTTTAAAATCACAGGAAGTAATTGTTCCATTATATTCTGCATTGGTCAGACCCCATTTTGAATTCTGTATCTGGTATTGGGCAACTTATTTTAAGAAATATTCTGAGATACAGAACAGATGCAAGAAGAGGGCTACACCAATGCTCCGGGGACTGAAAACTGAATCTTACAAAAGGAGGGTGTGTTTAGTCTCATGAAAAGATGAATTATAGCACTTTTCAAGTATATGAAGGACAAAAGACTAGTTGGCCATTGTTCCAGAGCGCAGGATAGAGAATAATAAATTTAATTTAGAGAAAGGCCAGTTCAGAATGAATGTATTAGAAAAACTTCCCAACACCCAAAGACAGATGTTCGACTGGGGAACCAACTACCTAGCAAGGAGATACTTTCCACTTTACTGGATATATTCAATCAGTGGATGAACAGCCATATCTTAGGAATATTTTAATTTGGATTCCTTCACTGAGCAGTGGATGGCCTAAATTGCGCTTTTTAGCAGACAATTTTGTTTTGATAAAAACACCTCTGTTAAGCAATCTGCTTAACTATAGGAGCCTCTTAGTTACTTATTAAATGTACAAATAAAGGGGAGCAACTACAACTAATTCCAAAGACCAGGCAGATCCTGGGAGAGTTAAGTAAATCCATTATCAACGAAGAGAGAGTTCGGTAGACAATCCAAACATATAGAGACACAGCCAAAGCCTCCTTTCCCCTATAAAGGGATAATGGCAGGCTACCTCTGAGGAATACAACTTCTTTTGCAAATTAAGTGCTACAGTATAATTCAAGAGGTGAAGCAACTGTGTTTGTTGATAGAAATATAAAAAGCACATCACACTTCATCCTAGTTTCGAATTATACTTTCTGTTCTCTCATTAAAAAGATAAGTACAGTGCAAACTATAATACACCAAATTAGTGAGACAAACTTCTCTAGTCATTAACCAAAGGTGGAAAACAAGGTTCAACTGAATGAAATATTGTGCTCATTTATTCTGCTACTTTAAAAAAAGTCAGCATGGTAAACCAACTCTTTTCCATAATTACACCCATGTTTTGGAACTTCTTGTGAAGGGAGATTAAGTTAGTTCACTTGTGCTTCCACCAATAAGCAAAGAAGTTCTTATTTGGGCAAGTATTTGACTTCTGAGGCTGTTGCATGGGCTGGCTGGCCTGCCTTCTGAAGTGCTTTAAGTGCCAGTCCTACCACATCTGGTGAGATATTCACATGGTCACAAGATGGCAGCACCCAGGAAACACCAGCTTTGCTGCCTCCTAGTGGTCATGAGGACTTTTGAAGCCTCCATGCAATAGCTCTATTAAATACATTTTACTTGGTTTATTTTCTTACAATCTTTACAATGATTTATTGATGCCACTTAAAAACATGACAGAAATTCACTTGAAAAAGCAGGATATACATTTAGCAAATAAACTCTTTTTTTTAAATAAGAATTCACGCAGCTAAAGACAATGCTGGTTAATGCATTGTAAGATTACTGCTTCTGTTCTCTACTTTAGGCTATAATGTAGTGGTGAATCAAGGGTGAAACTGAGTTCACCTTGCACCAGGACACAGAGATAAAGAGAAGCAAATTTGCTAGACTGGGACTCTGCAAGCACAGAGGCTTAGATCATTTTGAACATATAAAAGGGCAATTGAAATCTGTGGCAAAATGTCATAGGAAGCATATCCTTCTTCTAAAAAGAGTGCTTCATTCAACCAGACAAGCAAAACATTACATTAATACTACCGGAAGCTGTTTTTTTAATTGTGCCATTACCCGCCTAATTCATGGAATTTTACAGCCTGTAGCAGACACTGTTTTCCATTAGAACCTGTGTTGTCCAACGACTCCTATCTTTTTTCCTTTCCAAAAATAAACCATTAAGGAAAGGAAGCCAGAATAGTGCCACAATGTCTTTCTGATTAGTAGTAGTGTGAGGACTTGTTTCTCTGGAAACACCCATTCTATAAGATATTGTGGACAATTTATTCTCACTGAAATATCTTTGAGTTTTGGTTCTCTCAAAGAAATCTTTGAGGAGAGCTATTTCTGCAAACTAGAAACCTCAAGCATGCCAGTGACTCCCTATTCTTTTTGCTCTGGGTTCAATATTAGCAAGGGTCAACATCATACTGGTTCTAAGACACACTGGCAGTACGGCCACTCTTGGAAAACTGAATATAGATCTGGCTGCTTTTCAGCAAAAGGGTTCTGCAGTGTGGAAAAGTTGCTTGAAAAGGTCACAGAACTGACCAAAGGGTGGGTTTGATGAGTAAGTCACGCAAATTATATTTACATAAATGACTATGCTAGTAAATACCATGCTTTATAAACTACATTACAGCCGAGCACTAATGCCTAGCTCCTCTGTTAGCAAGCAAATTTCTTTGCAATGTTATGACAACTAGACTAGCAGTTTGATCTCCCCCCCAAAAAGGAAAGATACCAAATGGCTGAGTTCACATTGTATCCTTAACCCTAAAATTGGGGGGGGGGTGTGACAAATTAGAGTTGCTGAGTTAACAGAACATGTAAGGCGCAAACGAACAATGCCTATTATGATTCAGCATAATGGCCTGGTTCACACAGCACAATAACACAACAGCTGGACTTGTCCAACACGCAAAACCACAAAGTACCCTCAACCACATTTTATATCGGGGCAATCACGTGACCGCCGCACGTGAAACAGGGTACCAGTTCCTACATGACAGCTGGGCGTCTACATCGGACCCATCACGGCTGTTCCTTCAGGACACGACGCGTCATGAGCCAACCAGCCACATTTCGATCTCCTGGTGCGCTGTGCACAACCAGCCCTAGTGCTTAATTCACAGCGTAAACCGGAAAACTGGGCTGAGAAAACCTTAGTTAACTTAACCGTAGTTAAACGTGTTGTGCAAGCAAGCCAGACGTGAAGAGGCCAGCCAAAAGGCGTATTTCAAAAGATACGGAAAAGATCCCACCCTCTTTTTTAAGAAGATGCAAACGCGCCTTGCCTCATCCCTGGAAGCCAAAGGCTGAGCGAGGCGAAAGGGGACAGCCCAAGGCAACAGCTGCGTCCCACCCGGGGAGGCCTCCTCAGCCTTTCTTAGTCACCCCACCGCATTCCGGAAAGCCCCCGTTCCCGGCTCCTCCCGGGTCTCGAACCCACAACCAATCCGTCACTCCGTCCCTTCTCCAAATGTTAAAAAGGAAAGCAAAGGCGGCGAGCCACCCCGAGCCGTCGATCGCCCCGCCCCTCCTCACCATGTTGTAAGAAAGAAAGGAACTTGACGCTTTCTCTTAAGCCAAGTACCGCCAGCTGATTTCGCAGCCGAGTCCCCCAACTCTGCGCGCCTGCGCGCCATTCTCAGACTCTCTTAGGGGCGAGACCTAATTCAGCCAATCGTCGTAGGTGGAAGGCGGGTTCTCAAGGGTAGGTATCAAGAATAGTTTCCTAGCCCACCCTTGTATCGAAACGTTCAAAAGGGGAGGGGCTAGGGGCCGTCGTTTGAAACGCTCGACGCAAAGACGGAACTGAGAGCCAGCTAGGAACAGGGGAAAGGCTCATGTAGAAGGAGACAGCAGAACGATAAACTCAGAATAATTAGAAGATGCAATGGCGTTTTGATATCATAGCAAGCAGAGCCAGGAAGACCCAGGTTCAAAGTCCCGGGTGTGAAGCTGAATGGCTTTGGGACAGCTGCTTTCTCTTAGTAGCGTTGAGAAAATAAAATGGGGACACCTCTCTGTCAGTCAAGGGAAAGATATACTGTACCTTCGTATGGTATTTTCTAATTTATATTTCTATAAATTGCATAAAAGACAAATTAGAAACAAAGGAAAAAAAGTCACATGGTGTATCATAAATCACATGGTGGCCACCCATATTTAAAAACAAAAACAAAAATAAGCTCAACAAGCAATGAAAGAACCCCTTAAAAATAGCTGTTTCAAGCTGTTGAAGCATGCTTCAAATGGTCAAGTATGGAGGCTTCACAGATTTTTCAACACTCTTGGTGTTATTGCAGAGAAGACTGTCACTCACAGAATTGGTGTGGTTTAAAGAGAGACATAACAGAATTTGAGACTAGTATTAAAACCCACGTGCTGCTTAACATGGCCAGCAGTGATGATCTAAAGAGAGTGAGATCTATTATATATGTGATCAGGCAGATGATTTTCTGGTTTTGGAGGTTTTACTTATGCTGCTGTTTTCAAGTATTCCCAGTCTTGAAAAGGTGGGAAACATTGTTTATCCCTTTTCTAATGAAACACATTGACAATGCACTATAACTATGTTACCAGATTTGAATGTTTTGTTTCCCTTTCCTCCTACCTTTTTAGTAGTGTTTTTCAACCTTGGCAACTTTAAGATGTGTGGATTTCAACTCCCAGAATTCCCCAGCTGGCAGAGTTGAAGCCCACATTCTTAAAGTTGCCAAGGTTAAAAAACACTGAAAAAGCTGTGTTGCTGCCAATTGTCCTATGGAAGTGTCCTACTGCCCTCTATGGATTCAAGCAGAGACAAATGCTCCAGTTTTCATGGCAGATGCTTTATAATGACTGAAGTCCCAATGAGTTTTCTAGAAATGCTTCAAAGTCCAGGTCTTCACACTATGACAGGAACAGAAGAACAGCCATGTTGAATCAAAGTAGAATTCTGTGAAATCCAATATTCTGTTTCTACAGTGGCCAACTAGTGCCCCTGAGAAGCACACAAGTAGCATAAAAGCACCTTCTGCTCCTGCTCCCCAACAACTGGGATTCAAGGTAACACTGGAGGTAATATGTAATCATGATGGCTGGTAGATGCTAACAATCTTTCTTGCACAAGTTTGTTCAATCTTCTTTTAAACATGTAGAAGCTAGCAGCCATCATATCCAGGAGCCCCTTAGTTCAACTATAGACTCTGTGAAGTACTTCTCTTTATCTGTCCAGAACTTCCCATCTATAGAATTACAGAGTTGGAAGGGATCTTAGAAGGGATCTAGACCAAGCCTCTGCTCAGTGCAGAATCCACTAGAGCATCTCTGATACATGACCATCCAGCTTTTGTTCGAAGATATCTGGTGAAGGAGAACTCACCACTTCATGCCTCCCTTCACTCATCTTTTATGTACACCAAACTTGCAGAGATCTTTTAACCACTCCTCTTAGGGTTTGGTTTCCAGACCCGTCACCATACTAGTAGCCCTCCTCTGAATCTACTCGTTTGTCACTTTTTAAACAGTGGTGTCCAGAACTATTTGGACACAGTATTCTAAATAGACTGAACAAGGGCAAAATAAAGTAGAACTACTACTTTCTGTGATCTGGACTCTTATGCTCCTGTTAATGCACCCCAAGATAGCATTTGCCTTTTTAAAGCTCCATCACATCACTGGCTCATGTTTTATTTGTGGCGAGCAGACAACCAGTTCCCTTTCACCTGTACTGTTGCCAAGCTGTCTCCCCATTTTTTACTTGTGCCTTATATTTCTCCTACTCAAATGCAGTCACATTTCTCCCAGTTAAATTCCATCCTATTCATTTCAGCACACTGCTGAAGCTTGTCCAGTTTTTTTGAATTCTAAGAATTAGCCACTCCTCCCAGCTTCCTGTCATCTGCAAATTTTAAGTGTCCCCTCAGCTCAGTCACCAAAATTACTGATAGAAATATTGAAGAGCACAGGGCCTTGGACAACCTTGTGGCACTCCAAGCTGAAGTGGAGCCATTAATCAGCATTTTTTGCGTGAGGCTGTTCGGCATCTGGGACTCCATCTAACAATGGCATCATCTGGCCTATATTTTACACTTTTATGAAGAAGACTCATGAAGCAGTCTGTAAAAGGCTTTTGATGAGGTCCAGGTACACCGTATGGCATTCCATTGTCAACATGAAGTGACCAGAAGTCACTCAGAGTTTGGAAGGTAGATTTCATCACAGTATCATGATTTTTGTCTGTCAGTATATTCCAAAGGAAAGTTACGCAGCTTAAAAAACTGATGCTTCATTTAGAAAAGACCATTCGTTAAGAGATTTATTTTTCTGGTTGTGATTACTCTCATCATCAATACAAAAAGGGAAAAAGGGGAAAAAAAGCTGAAAAAAAAAAAATATGTCATCAGCTGAGTTTTTAAACATAGCATTAAAACACTGTCCACATGCAATCGTCTTTTCAATTCATGGAAACAAAATATGAACACATTTCAATCAGGTTTGCAGATTTGGGGTCACACTGTCTTTTCAACATCAAACAGTAATTTTGTTTCTGCCCCCAAATTAGGTAAATCCATAGTTCTTCATCAAGAGCCAGTTTGGTGTAGTGGTTAAGGCACCAGGCTAAAAACTGGGAGACAGTGAATTTTAGTCCTGCCTTAGGCACAAAGCCAGCTGGGTGACCTTGGGCCAGTCACCCTCTCTCAGCTCTAGGAAGGAGGCAAAGGCAAACCACTTCTGAAACCTTTCCAAGAAAACTTCAGGGACTAGTCCAGGTAGCAGCCAGGAGTTAACAATGACTCAAAGGAACCAAAAAAACCCCAAACAAAACAAAACAAAACAAAACAAAAATAAATAAATCTTCATATAGTGATAAATTCCAGTGTTTGGTATATAGTTAAAAAGTACATTCATATTTTAAAACTATTGATTTTTGTAACCCCATATTAACCACCGTATGGATATTTTTCCTGGAATTTTCAAGTGGAGTAATTCACAATTCATATAAATCAGATTTCAGGTCTTTTTTTTCAAAAAAAATTATTTAAAGCATCAAATCTCTGATTTAAATCCTGAAAGTTAAATTATGTACTAAAGACTTTATCTGCGTAGTCATTCTAATGTTTGTAAATCAAGGGAAACCACATTTACTATTTCTGGCAGCTTGGGAGGGAAGTGTTTGTTCTCTCTGTCTTCTTGATTTCAGACTCAAGCAATAAAGCAGTTAATACATAAGATTACCATTTAACATGAGAAAGGGCAAAGCTCTTCCTTCTCCAGGAAAGATGTAACTGATTTGCTAACTGAACATCCAGCAATTTTATGGATCTAGCTGTGCTCTTGTGGTGGTCAGGAACACTTTTGTTCAGTTTCAGTTGGCAAATCAGTTAACAGTCCTTCCTGAAAAAGGCATATCTAACCTATGATTCATTTTACACCACTGCAGTGTAGTTCAGGGGCCATCCTTGAAGAGTGTTTGGAAATTACAGCTAGTGTGAAGCACAGTGCTCTTTCTGGTGCACACTTGGACAACTGTGTTAGGGACAACCTTGCAGAGTGGTTGCCAGTTTGTTTCCAAATACAAATCAATGTGTCTATTCTTTCCAAAACAACCTGAAGAGTTTGGGACTAGAAAGACCACCTTTTCTTCTCTGAAGCTTCCTATAGTTAAGACTTGCTTTAAAGGCTATCTTCCTATTTCTCTTAAACTTGAGAGAAGCTAAAACTGACAATATGAAGAGGTTAATATTACTCCTTCTTTGATTTGTTTAATAAGTCTCTTAATATGTTCTTCTATTCAAACTACATTTAATGCATTGTCTACCTCTGTTTAAAATTGAAGACAGAAGAAAATATTTTACTGTTTATTATTTTAACTTTTTAAAATGGAAGTAAATTTGGAAGCCTTTTCTATGACTCAGAGACACTGCTAAAAGCACCAATTCATCTTGGCCTTTTCTGTCATTCTCATGTAAAATTCTGTCCACTGCTCCTGCTTGCCATCTTTGATGACAGTTACATTTTACATCTGAAGAACTCTGCTGTACGATTACCATGCTTTGGAATGACTATCCAGGCCTCATACATTGGCTGCGTTTGTGTAACATGCCTTCTGGTTACTGCACTAACCCACTTTTGGGTTCATGCAATACACGGGCTTGATTTATACGACGCTTCAGCTAGAGAAAAATCATACTTAAATTTAATAAAGCTTAGAGTTTTGTGAGCCTGCAGCCATTATATCTTAACTATTCTGATTACAGAAGTTGTGTTGATCCAAACATTCAGTCAATGGTCTGCTTATCTACTTTGGAGATGTGACAGTCAGGACCTGTAGCCATCTTCATAATTCAAAGACTAACGTAGGCATAACACTCCATTCTAATGTCTTTCTAATCCTCCCCCAAAGGTCTTTCATCCATAACTTATTATACATGTACAAAAGTTACATAGGAATATACGTGTGTGTATTTACTATACAGCTGAATCCAATGAGTGTATGATAAAATCAAGTAGTTTGTAGTAGTTTTCCTGTTCTGCAAACATATTCCTTTTTGGATAATAAATCCTCATCAGAAGTCTAGTAATTGAGTAAAATAGGAGATCATTACTATTCTATAGAAAGCTGTACAATCAGTGTCAGGCACATGAGGCACATACTGGACTGTGTTGTGTAAACAGGTAATATGATATGCACTGAGTCTACTTAAAAACAACAATCCCCGTCTACTGAAGACTCTCTAGAACAGAGATTTGCAATACAGAATTTGATTTTCTATGGTCTGTCTCTCTAAACAAAAAACAAAAAAAGCTGGTACAGAACCTTGACAAGTTCAGAACCAATTACTGCCTTGTTCAGAACTCTATGGTTTTGGCTTGGTCACTCGGTCTATTGAAAAACAGCAGGCAAGAATCACTGTTGTTCTAGTGCAATGTTTTCAAACTTGGCAACTTTAAGGTGTGTGGACTTCAACTCCCAGAATTCCCCAGCCACAATGGGGTGGCTTTGCAAAATTGCAAAGTTTGAAAAAAAGAGTTTTAATTGAGAGTGAGTTTTAATGAAGGTGCCTGTTCTGCTATTTAAAGCTTTTTGGAGAGAAAAAAGTCACACCATGCAAGGAATGAGACTATCAACTTTTCAATACTTTTATAAATGTTTGTGAGAAATTTTTATTATTACAATTACCTGAGTATCTGAATTTATACTTTGAGGAAAATTTAACAGTGGACTTGCAGTATAGCATTTTACAATCCAGTGCTTCTGATCTCACTTGTGATTCTGGGAAAGAAATGTGCAACCATTTCTCACAGTAAGAGCTGAAGATACCACATGCATTCAATCTAATGCAGCTTCAGTTTGAATTCTGTTGGGCTATGTGTGAATGTAATCTGATGAACATCACAATGAAAATAATTGATAATGAAATCTCACCCAGTAAAAATCAGAAATACACATTTCATGTATCTTGTTATGAGCTTTCCAGAAATATAAGGCCTAGAGAATAGTCAAACTAAAATATGTATAATATAAGTTAATTTTAACAACTAGTGTCTCTGGGCATATTGCTATGTTTTAATATTCATGTGGAAGAACTGTTTGCTGCTGTCCACATACTTTTGAATTAGTTTACAGTACATAAATCCTAGGGGGACGCGGTGGCGCAGTGGCTTAATGACGGTGAAAGTTGCCGGCCAGAAATGGTCGACGCTTCAGCGGTTCGAGTCCAGCCTTCGCGTTAGCAGGGTGAGCTCCTGTTTCCTCCCCAGTTCCTGTCAACCCAACAGTTCGAAAACTCACGTGAGTAGATAAATGGGTACTCTCACTCCGGTGGGAGGAAAAATGCTGGCAGCGCCTTGCAAAAAAGGAGTCGGGAGCAGTTGCCGGTAAGCGCAAAAAACCGTGCGTGCCCGAAAAGGGCGTGAAGCAACGGAAACCTCGCCTCCTGCGCTCGCCAGCTGGGCTCTGGCAAACCACTTCTGAAACACCTTGCCTTGAAAACTGCAAAAGGACTCGTCCAAGCAGTCACTGCAGAGTCGGTAACGACTGAGCACAGATTTTTTTTTAAAAAAAAACATAAATCCTACTCTTTGCAGAAAAAAATCTTGTCACAGTTCAAGCCATTCCACCCAGCAACAGTACGATGCTTCCACAAGCCTTCAGGTTCCCACAATGAAAGGAGATGCAAATTGCTCAAATGACTTTTATTATTGCAACATAACAAGGCATAAGAACAGAATTTAAAAATTACAATGCAAAGGGACCTTAAAAGTGACTTTTCATTCTGATTTTAGAAATATTGCTAGCACAATGCTTACAATAAATGTTTTAACAAATATTCATGGTCAAGACTCCATTTGTTAAATATACCCAATTGTTAAATATTCCCCATTTGACTGTTTAAAATACTTTCTTGTGCTTGGGATATCCAGCCCCCACTTCCCCTGTAATACAGCAGTAAAGACAAACAAAAAAGCTATTTAAATTAAAAGATATTGAATAAGCTAGACTTTCCCAGACTGCAAAAATATAAACAGGCATTTACTTTTTCCTGAACTAAACATCTGAGCCATAAAAATATTAAACAGCCATGCCCTATAGAACTAGGGCCTCAGCTATTTTAATTAGAGCTATCCTTTATTTTAAAAATATAGGGCAGAAAGCCTTTTGTATATTTATACATTAACAATATTCCTAGGTCACTAGATGAATAATAAAACATTGTGTAGAGCATCAACTATATTCCATACTTGTTACCTCAATTTCACTTCTGTATTGTAAATGTTCAATAATTAAATGTTATTAAAACAAATAAACAAAGAATTCTAAGGCTTTTTCTCCTCCAAAATCTAGATTTTTAATATACACTTTAGGTATTCTGGTAAGTGCCAAAGATAGATTTATCTCCAGAATCAACATATGACCTTCTCCATCCAAGAAGTAGGTCATTTGTGTAAGAAAAAATTCTGTGTATATTCCTTTGAATGTACATTGAAGGGGAGGAAAACAAAATTGTTCATAATTCTTAGAAACAAAAACTGAAGAAAAGTGGGCTATTTATATTTTTTAAAGGAGAGTTAAAAAAAAGTCACTTATAAAAATGGTTAAGCCCATAAGCATTCAATAGCCCTGAATTAATTCATTCTTAGAGTCTGGATGGGTAGATATGTAATACTTATCTTACTGGCCAATTGGTTTGATCTTTGACTATGCTAGCTAATTCTCAAAGGACTCTGCTCTTCTCACGCAGTAGGACAATACAAGTATATAATTATCAACATGCATTATTGATTTTTGAAAATGTCACCACCTCTTCTACTGAGTTCCAGAGCAGCATGCATATCACAGAATTTTGACATCCTGGAGGAAAAGATGCAAGGTAGCAAAGCTGGGCAAAAGAACTAAGTGCTTTTGTTAAAAAATTGGGAGGGTAGTTTTAACTACTATTACCAGCTTCAATGGACATTATAAAAATGATAATAATTGAACTTCAAATTAGATTTAAAACCAAATGCTGCCTAAGTTGTTAGAGCTGCTCAACACTCCAAAATCATAACAATGTACAATTTCCACCCTCTAAAAAGAGTTAATGAATTATTTAATACAGTATCTGGAAATATGCAGGAATGTAACTTTAATGCCTCAGTTCCTTACAGCAGAATCCTATGCTTGTTTATTCAGAAGTAAGTTTCACTGTGTTCAATGAGGTTTACTCACAAATACACGTGCACAGATATATCCATGAGGCAGTTTTGTAGTGATGGTTAGACCACTACTGGGAAATAGTAAGCGATACTCCCTCATCTAGAGGAGAATTAGAGTTGACAGTTAAGTGAAACTTAATGGCCATTTGTATAGTTTTAAACTCAACCTACAAATAGGACTGGAAATAAATTCCAGTTCTTTCCTCCTGAAAGAATTATCTTTCAAATTTACTATTAGAATACCATCATAAACATTAAACTAAGTATGCACTAGTTGAAAATGGGTTAAAATTCCTGCAAATTTGAAGAGGTACCCTCAGATGGAGGAATAACCTGAGGAATGTGATCAGAGTGGTAAAAATAAATAAAAGTGCTATGCTATGGATGCGTTCATTAAGCTCTACGTATCCCTCCGCTCTGTTTGAACAGAGATGACTTTGGGATAAGCTTTGGGAGAGTGGAAACAGTCAAGCCTCATTGGGTAAGGAACACATAATGCAAGCAATGGAAATGCTTTTAGCACCCCCAGAGTCTGAACGCAAGCAAGTGCTGTTAGAAAAAGACTGCTGCAATGCTGCAGCTACCAGTGGACTTCCTGGTTCCTCAGTAGCAATACTTTGCTACTAAAACAGGAACAGAAAGGAGTCGTTTTAGAAAAAGAAAAGAGAAAACAACGCATTCCAGTTAATGAACATGATGCAAGACACAGCTCCAGAAGTGTAATAAGCCTCTGGTCAAGGAAGATTTCATTTATAGATTATCATTTTGGATTCCTGAAAAGGACTCAGAAGAAATTAAAAAAATAGTAGGAATAAAATGGCAGAGCAACATCCATTTACTTACATACTAACATTTGTTTAAATAAATCAAGATCAAGTCCTGTTTATAGTAAGAAGTGCAACTAGTAGAGGCAGTGAAGAACTCACACCCTATATGAATTTATGTTCTTCTGGTACAAATCCCATAAAAAGTTACTCTTGTCCAAATCCTTCAGTTTCTTCAATTGCAAACAATAACTTTTCCTTTAGCTGTTCATAACTCTTGTACGGTGGCAAATCCAAGCGATTGAAACTGAAAATAAGCAGCAAGCTTAATAACACAGAACCTTTGAACAAAAACGATGCAGAAGAAAAAGAAGAGCATCCAGCTCAGCAAGTGATTTTCTCTGGCTTTTTGGCGCCTTGATGTTGAGTCACAGCAACATGCTCAGAAGAATACTATGTGCTTTCCAATGTCTACCTTGTGCATTAATCTGCTTCAATCTATTTCCTGACTTAACTATGTACCATATAAATTACATATATATTATATATCAGCTCTCTTTTACATAAGCCAGCATGATTTTTCCCCCTCTCACCTCCAAAATCTAGGGATATGTCATTCACATAACATTTCATTCTGGAGGGAGAAAGCAAGAATATTTCAATTTAAAATGAAAAAAGTCCTGTTAAGGGTTGCAATATCGGTATAACAAAACACATAATGTTCTGAATAATATATTTAACTAAGAACTTTTAAGCAAAGCTTTAAAACTTATTTTTATACTTTATCTTTTCCTCTATACTAGCCATGTTTTAATTGCTACTAGATTTTAACTGCTGACACCGTCATATTTGTTTTAGTTTTTTGCTGTTGAAATGTAGTTTGAATTATTTATTATGATTTTGTTATCTTTTTCTATGCTTTTATTACTATCTGACGTTATTTCATATATGGTCATTTTATCTGTAATAATCACTTATTTATTGCTTTACTTTTAAGCATTACAGCCTGGACATGTAAACTGGGAGCATGTGGTATCCAAATGTACTCCATAAATAGACTGTAAAATCTACAATACTTTCAAAACTATATTATATGAAGGAACTCCATCTTCTTTAGGAAATATAGGTCCTATATTGCCAGTATTAAGAATATATTAACCTTGCCATATTAAATCAATTAAAATTAACTGAAGGAAAGGAAAGTACTCTTCTTACTCAACAATGTAATATAAAACAATATTGCATATTTGTGATTTTAATGACATCAAGATATGCTGAGTAAGACAGATCTGCTTCTAAGTAGACAAGGAGGAAATAGGAACAGTTTTGTTCTCATTATCCAACAATTTTTAAATGCCTATTTCTAAATGAAATCATTTACTTTGAGGGCCAATTCACATCTGAAGAACAAGCTGAGTTTGCCATGAATGTACACTTAGCAGGAAGCTGCAGTTAATTCTATGCCCTTGATTAATGTCAATATATATGATATAAACTCATTTTATCCCAACAATCACCTTATGAAGTTGGGCTGAGAATGAATGACTAAGCCAAGTCACCTAGTAAATTTACATATCTAAGGGTGCCTCCTCACGATAGTCCAACACCATAACTATTATGCAACTTTATGTGTGATTTAAAATATTTTAGATGTTTATTTACAAAAATATAAAAGTAGCCCTAAATCATTACAGAATGGACAGAGTAGCAGCCTGAATCACAACAGTCATCTAATTACTCACCATGTATGGCTTCTAGGCAACCAGTTTTCTTTACCAACTTTTTCAATACAGAATTTTTGGGGTCCATTACTCCCTAAAATAAAAAAAAAGAATTTAAGATATGAGAAAAAGTAAGTTGTATTAATACAGTGAAAATCAAAGCTGCTGAGGTTCAGATCTTTTTGTAAGAAGTGGGTAGTAAGATCTTTTGTGTTTGGGTCACTATTAAGTAGTAGTCATAACATTCATTTCTGATAAATAGCAAAGCCATCATGGTCAAATGTATTAAAATAATGTCATGTAAGTTCTTCCGTTTGTGCTGACTTACATAGCACCTGAAATTCATTTCCAGTTCCACAAAACCAGGAAGCCCTGGTGATGGTGACCCATGTTCACCTCAACATGCCGTTCAACTACTGTAACACACATTATACAGGGCTGCCTCTAAAGATGACTCAGAACTACACGTCAGAATCCTCACAATCTATTAACCACACTATTTGCCAGCTTGCTTTGGTTCTGCCATTAAGAGACATGGGGGCGAGGGGCGTGCTGGAAGGATCTGGAAAGATAGATGGATGAAATGACCGTTAGAGGCAGATGGGCTGTTATTGAGGACTGAGGAATGCTCAAGGTCGTACCAACAAGTGGGTGTGAGAAGACTGGGAGATTAGGGGGGTGCAGGGGGAAAGGAGAAAAAAGGTAAAAGCAACTTTTGGCACGCATGGGCTCAGTCTTAGCAATGCCTTGGAACTGTACATTTGTTCTCAATAAATGAACTTTCTTTTGAACCATTACTGGTTGCAAGAATTACTACTGAAGTTGGGAGTTGTGAGTGGCAGATCGCTACACTATAACTGGTATTGTGATGGAATGGTTTGATGAAGGCCGTGCTCGGGGAGATAAGCATTTCTTTAGCCCCCAACAGGAGCGTGGGAAGGTTAAGATGAGACTGGCACCACCCTAGGGAATTCACGGTGTTCTGGCTTGCTGGCTTGGGAAGTGTAGATTCAGTCTGGAGAGATTCTGTCTTTGAGGTGGAAGCTAATAAACGCAACAGAACTGTATCTGTACTATCTCGTGGAGTTCTTTGGGCTGAACCTGACAGGTATAGAATACAACAGCCAAAATGTTGTAGCCAAGCCTGCTACTGAAGTATAACACTTACTCTTTGGTCACTGTATTGATTGCTGGTAATCTCCTGGGCCCAACTGAAAGTTCTGTTTGTCACTTATAAAGTCTTTTACAGTGCAGCTTCAAATTGTATTAGGGACTGCCTTCCCCAAAATGTTTCTGCCCCTCTTTGTCAGGTCATCTAGAGAAGGCCTGTTCAAAGTCTTGCTCCCTCAGGAGGTAAAAAGGTTGTGGATCAAAGACAGACCTTTTCTGTGATACTGCCAATGGTTTGGAACATCTGGCCCCCAAAGGTGCACGTGGCCACTTTGTATGTGACATTTTATAAACCTGTGAAATTAATTTGATTCAGTGGGATTTTGAAGCTTAATGTCAGAACTCCAAGGTAGTCCAGACCAGGAAAACAAAGTTATGAATGCTAATGCACGTAGTCTTTGTTCAGCAACTGCCTTGGACAGTGACTGTTTGCAGTTACGACAGTGATGAAAAAGTAATTTTGCAACCAATGCCTGCATTTACAACCTTCACAGTATCTCTCTCAGTCATGTGTTCGCCATTAGTCAGGTAGTACATATTATCCTGTGCCTGACCCATTTTTTTTCTTTTTCCCCCTCTTGAAGAGCCAAGAGATTGCCTAAACAATCTTTCTGATCTGAGCTGCTTTTCTCCACATCACAGGGTATCCCCTAAAAAGTGCTAACTGCAAGTTAATAAGCTAAGCTCCCTGACCTTAATTAGTTGATTAGAACCCTCTGGCTGGTTTTCCTGCTGCCTGACACTGACAAGACCCTAATCAATTTCACACTAAAAGCTTCTGTTTGCCTCCTAAGCTGCTGGTGGCTTGCAGCTGCCAGCCTGCTAGGCAAACAGGTGCTAGCACCTTCCTTTCTATGTGTATTCCCCATTGTGTGCCTGCTTACTCTCTTGTAATCTCTTCCTCTGCAATGAATGTACAAACATTAATTCTCTTCTTGCTAATTATCCCAGCACCAGGGTGAGCATTCCAAAGGGCAGGGCAGTGGGGAAAAAGGGCTGTAAGATTTGCCCTTTTATAGGGCATCTTTGTGAGTCAAGTTCCCGAAACCTTCCCCATCATTTGGGCTCACACACCTGTTTGGGGTTGTATCCTTCTGATGCTGTAAAGCAAAGGAAAGTTGAAGTAAAATCATAAGCACAGTAGTGGTCATGTGATTTTTCACTTAGCAACTGCTTTGTTTAATGACTAAGTTGCCAGTCCCAATTGCAGTGGCTAAACGAGGACTATCTCTACTATTTTACTATAAAGTTATAGTAACAGAATCTTGCAAACCTGAATGCACCTCTCCCCTCCCTGCCTTTATGTTCATGTCAGGCCCAGCCCAAGAGCAATGATGAAACGGTCCA